>NW_008341824.1:202918-288206 GCF_000622305.1 Nannospalax galili | reverse complement strand
TATTTTTAGTTGGAGATGAGTTTTTATTCACTGTTCTGTTGCTTACCCCCAAAATGACTATCAAAATGATTATTCACCCTCATGAGTCTGTGTGTCACCAGCACAGGGAGGGTTGCCTGTGCTGTTTTTAAACACAGAGCCCCTGGGAGCAGAGGACACATTCTAGTTCCAAGCTGCTGAAGACAGGCTCCACCCAGCCGCCTTGCAGCAGCAGCCTACTCCTGGCTCTACAAAGGCCTGTCCCAAGGGGAGTTGTGGGTTGAGGAGAGTTTCAGACAGTAAGGAGGAAGATCAGTCCAGGTCTGAACTTGAACAAAGATTAATGCTGACAGCACAGTTATGAGACTGTCAGAATTGAGAAAGACAGCTAAGACACTTCAGGCCAGATCCAAACTCTGCAGGACAAAGGACATGCAAGGTGGGATGAACTTTACAAAATCACAGAGGGCAGAATTGGTCTTTGAGGAGTTGCTAGTCTTTTGTTTAAGAGTTTGGTAAATATCTTGGTAGAGAAGTGGATGAAACCCAGGGTTCTCACAGCAGGAGCAGGTCATCTCTTCCCCCCAAACTGGCCCTGATCAGGAATATCTGACTGCTTAGTCACCTCACCTACTAGCCTGCCAGCTTGCCAACCTGCCAGTCCATCCTTCCTACTCACTCTCAAGGTTCTCGTAATAATTCAACTGTAAACCTAAAAATTTACAGCCAATTTTGAAAGAGATGCATCCTACCTCAGCTCAGTTTTTCTTTATTGTGTTGTAATGATATGCTTCTTCTAAGTATGTTGTTATTAAATAAATCATTTTTAAAAATTAAAAAATAAAAAATAAAAATAAATAAAAAAAACTTCCAGAAAAAAGTAAAATGAAACCTTACCTAGAGTTCTTAAAATATAAAATGCTGATTAGTACATAAAAACATCCTAAGGAACATCCTAAGGAGATATTTGCAATATATAGAGCCAATGACTATATTAAAGTACCAAGACAATAAAGAAAAACTGAGTCGTATACCTCACCAGATCTAAGGTGTTATCGCCTGTAAGATGCAGCCCAAGTGCTGGGATTAAAGGAGTATGCCACCACAGCCAGAAGGAATAAGGATCTTAAGAGTTCAAAAACAAACAAACAAACAAACAAACAAACAAACCCAATCAAACAACAGATTGAGTGAGTGCATTGACACAGGTGAAGTGTGAGCTATGAGGGAGAACAGGAGCCAGCAGCAGAAAACAGAGATGTCAATGTGTGTGATACATGCTGTAGACTTTTTGGACACTCATGCTGTTGACACTGTGAAACCATCATATTTCCAAATGCAGGAGAGTGATGTGGGCAAACTGATTTTGTAAAAGGATCTCAAGGTGTTGGTGCAGGAAGTAGCCTGGGGCTTATTTGATTCTATTCTGTTTTGCTCTGGTTTGGTTGTTACTGGTTTGAATCAGGGTCTCACTATATAGCCCAGGCAGGCTTGGGACTCAAGTTCTTTCTCCTTCAGCTTCCTAAATGCTGGAAATAAGGTATGTCTCACCACTCCCAGCTGACTTGACTCTTAATCACTGTATTCTTTTTTTTAATTATTTATTTTTATTATTTTATGTATATGAGTGCTTTGCCTGCATACTGTAATTGCACCCGTGTCATGCAATTGCAGAGGTCAGAAGAAGGCATTGGATCCCCTGGAACTGGAGTTACAGACAATTGTTAGCTGCTATGTGGGTGCTGGGATTCGAACCCAGGTCCTCTGCAAGAGGCCTTTGCTCTTAATGTCTGAACCATCTCTCTAGCCCCAATCACTGTATTCTTACAGAAGTTCTTTCCAGTATTTATTCTTGTGTTACTTTGAATGAAGCTAGAGTGTATTTCTGTGTAGTTACCAGGTGCCATGATCAGAGTTCAGTCTCACTCAAGATCCTCTCCTCAAGAACTCTTGCTTATCTTCATGTCCTTTAAAAAATATCTCCTATTTGACACCTATGAGGGGTGAACTAATCTCTCTTTATTAATCTCTATTTGAACTTGATATATCAGGTTAATGGACTTTTTGTTCTCACTATTATATCTGTTGTAACAAAACTACCTTGATCGTCATAGTCAACTGTCTGGCACACAGTGCGTATTGTTGAGTGCAGAACAACAAACAAAGTTTTGGGCATCCAACCAAGATGGAGTAACAGGAACTCGATTTATATGTCTATTTAAAATATTGACAAAAAGAACGATACTGGACAAGGGGGTAGGTTGACAGTGGAAGGGTGATTTTTATCATTAAGTGTTAAAAAATGTTCTTGGGGTTGGAGAGATGGTTCAGCAGTTAAGAACACTGGTTGTTCTTGCAGAAGACCCAGGTTCAGAAGACCCAGGTTCAGTTTCCATCGCCGTAACAGTGGCTAACAACTGTCTGTAACTCCAGTCCCAGGGGATCCAACATCCTTTTCTGACCTTCACAGGCATTGTACAACATGAGTGCACTTACATATAGGCAATACATGCATACACATAAAATAAAAATAAATAAAATTAAATTTTAAATAAAGAAGAAAGTGCATGAAGTTATCAGAAAAAAGTGATGGGGGGATATGGGAGGAGTTGGAGGGGAGGGAGTGGGCATGGATTTGATCAAAACACTTTATATGCATGTATGACATTTTCAATAAATTATTTAAAAAAATAACACCACAATGTATAGCCTCCAAGTGAAGATTACAAGACATTCATCAAAAGTAAATCCATGAGAGGTGAGTGATACAGCAGTTGGTTAGATAGGAAAATACAGTATGTAGTATGGTCAGCAATAAATCAATCAAAACCAACCCAGAACTGGAGAGATGATTTTAGAAAAAGATGTTATAAGTTACTGCATCTGTATTTAGTATGTTTTAAAAATTAAGTAGATTAATGAAAATACTAAAAATATCCCAAATTCTTATAAAAAATGCCATATCTGATATGAAAATTAAATTTGATTGGATTCATACCAGATTAGGCATTGCAAAAGATTAGTGAATTTTAAGCATAGTAATTGAAACTATCCAATATGAAACAGAGGTGAAATATGATTGTAAAATAACAAACAGAATATTGGAAACCATGGAACAATTTCAAATGGCTGTATGTACTTGTTATTGTCCTTGAAGGACATGAGAGAAAAGACAGAAAAAAAATGTTGGTAGCAGGCTAGAGAGATGGCTCAGTGGTTAAGAACACTGACCGTTCTTGCAGAAGACCTGGGTTTGAATCCCAGGTCTTCTGGCAGCTAACAACTGTCTGTAAGTCCAGTTCCAGGGAATCCGATGGCCTCTTCTGTCCTCCTTGCATTGCATGACACGGGTGCACTTACCTACATGCAGGCAATACACACATACACATAAAATAAATGTAGAATGAGAATCCTTACACTGTGTCTTGTTTATTGGAAGGATATCATTTGTGTTTGATTTTTTATTTTGCAGTGGCTCCCAGTTAAGAGATTGAGTCTCAGAAACTCTGCACCTTTGAACAATGCTGGAACTGTTAAGACTTGGGGGACTTTTAGTGATGGACTAACTACATTTTGTATTATGACATAAACATGAGACTTTGGGGGCTAGGGGTAGAATGTTGTGATTGAAAAGTGCTGTGTTTGGGTGTCAGGTTGACAAGGAGTAGGTCTGTGATGGTTAACCTTCATTGTCAACTTGGCTGGATTTAGAATCACATAGGAGACATTTGTAAGGGTGTTTCCAGAGATGTTCAATTGAAGAGGAAAGACTCATCCTGACTGTGAACAGCACCATCCTGTGGGTTGGCATCCTAGACTGAATTTTAAAAAGAAAAAAAAAAAAGGGCTGGAGAGATAGCTCAGCAGTTAAGAGCACTGGCTGCTCATGCAGAGGAAACAGGTTCAGTTCCCAGCATCCACATGTCGGCTAACAACATGGGCATTGCACACACAGGTACACTTACATTCATTCAGTCAAAATACTCATATATATAATAAAAATAAATAAACCAAAAAAAAAAAAAGAAAAAGAAAGAGATAAAAAAAGGAAGTCAGTTGAGTACCAGCACACGTCTCTGCTTCCTGACTATGGACACAATGTGATCAGCTACCTCATGCTCTGGCTGCCATGCCTTCCCCATCATGATGCATTGTATCCCTTCTTAAATCAGGAGCCAAAACAAATCCTTCTAAAAATAAAAACCCAAGCTCTCCCACAGAAAGCTTAATAAGCTAAATTTAAAAAAAAAATAAATGTGAGGGCTATGGAAATGATCCAATGGTCAAGTGCTGTGCAAGCATGAGGACCTGAGTTTGAATCCTCATCACTCATGTAAAAGCCTGGTGTGATGGCATGGGTCTGTAACCCCAGCACTGGAAGTGAGTCCTGAAGGGAGCTTGCTGGCCAGCCAGCCTAGCTGAACTGTCAAGCTCTAGGTTTAGTGAAAGACCCTGTCTCCAAAAAACAGTTTGGTGTGATGTCATCCTCTGACCTATATACACATATAGGTACACACACACACACACACCTACACACATGTGCACATACATGAATTCACTACATAAATAAAATAAATATAAATAAAGATGAACCTGTGATTTGTCAATAATACAAGGACCAGGTGGGAGTAGAAGTAAAATTTGTACTTCAGCTACTTCTTAAGGGAAAACAAATTGCTTATGTGTAATAAAAACTCCTTTTCTTAAAAGAAAAAATCTGAAAGAGAAGAATAATAGGAAATAGGTGTTAATAAGGGAGATATGGATAAAATGGGGTTATTTTAAGGGCAAGGGGGAGGGAGGTTTATACAAGGAACCTTGGGGATAAAGGGAAAGAAGGAGCTCAAGAGAGGTGGGAAAATAGGAGAAAGGTATTATTAAGGGGAAAATGAGAAAAATCGGGGCACTTTAAATGGGGAAAGCATGGTGGAAGGGTTAGACAATGCAAGAGATAAATACTAGCTAGTTTTAAAAAGAACAGAGGGAACCATATCAATTGAACAACCTACTGACAAATTATACGTACAACTAGCACAAGGAACATAATATATGTCTAGTCAAGGTTTATTTGAGAACCTTTGGTCCTTGCCCAAGCTTTATCTACATAGTACATGGTAATTAAAAGTACCAAACTGGTAGAACTAACTTTCTTGGATGTTTAACAGCCATACTTTGAGAACTATACTAATTTGGTCAGAGGGACTTAAAGGACAGTTTTTGCTGCTTGCCCTCCAAGGTCGATTAAGCTCCAGGGGACTATGGAGAATCTTTCAAAATGTCCTGTAACTGTGGTGAGTCATCTGTCCTCTTGATCAAGGAGGACATGGAGACCCCACTAGATGGACCTGAACCAGTGTCTAGTCTACAACGAGGAGGGTCAACACAGAGGAAACATTTCCTTCATGCTTCCAAGTGAAGCCAGCCATAGAGGTGCACCTGCCTCTGCCTCCACCAAGCCTGGCTTATGCTTTTTCAAAGTGCTTATAATACTGACTTGTTTGAGATGCCTTGACAGCTCAACCTGATGGTAACAGTACAGAGGAACCCATTGTTAGCTACCAATGCTACTGAGAGAACAGAACACTTATATCTTCATGAAAATTTACTCCTCGGCTGTTACAGGCTTGTCATCTCTATCAGGACCATTCTGAGACAGCACATACATTCTGGGTCTAGTAACTATTTGTTACTGACCTGGCAATACTGTTCAACCTCCTAGAAGAAAAAACAAAAGGAAGCGAAGGGAACTGCAATGCTTAGCACACAATTAAGCATGAATCAATGCTTCAACAGACTCTGACCTGTTCTGGAGGAAGTAGATGTCATTCCCATGCACATGTGGTGTAAGCTCTGTGTGGTTCCAAGCTTGTTCTGCTGTGCCACTCCATCAAGTTCCAAAAATTTGGGGGCTGGGTTTGGAATTGTCAGATTTTTGCACATTGATTGGTGCATTGATTATGTTTGTGTGTACACTCATGCCAGGCTGTGTGTGTTGAGGTCAGAGGACAACTTTTGGGTTGCTTTGCCTTCCAGCATATGAGCTCCAGGAATCCACCTCAGGTTGTCAAGCTAGGCAGAAAGCTCCTCTGCCCACTGAGCCATCTGACCAGCCTAGAGCTGTCAGACTTTTGTTTGTGATAAGAACAGAGGCAAGCAGTTGGGAGGCAGAGGTAGGCAGATCTCTGTGACTTTTAGGCCAGCTAGGGTGACATAGTAAGACCCTATCTCAAAACAACAACAAAAAACAAAAACAGAGGCAAGATCTTCATAATAATCACAAAGAAAAAGGTCCCTAAATCTACAAAGATGTACACAGACAAGAAATATCTCAAACCAATGTCTTAAAAATAGCGAAATCACATGTAAGCCTGAAATAGAGAAAACTAAAAATCTTGTAAAATATACATTTAGGTTAAGAAAAGAAGTTTTTATTTAATTATTTATTTAATAACCACATAATTAGAAGAAGCATTCATTACAACAGCATTGACATAGTAAGTTTCAGGCCAGCTGGGGCTACAGGGAGACCCTGTCTTTAAAAAAAAAAAAAAAGAAAAAAAGGAAAGAAAAAAACTATAAAGTAGTGAATCGAGGATGGAAGTAAAAGAAATCTTAATCCTTAACCTACTTCAATTGAGAAGAAAGACTGGGGATAGCTGGGATATGTGGGATAACCCATTTAAAAGGATTCTCAGGTATCAGGGGTTACTACAATCTCTGTTCTTTTCCTTTCTTCTTCCTGCCTCTGCCCTAGTCAACATACTCATTGTTTACTTCTTTGTCCTCATTAGTTCACCTTAAAAGAAACACAAACAAACAAAAAACCTGTTTTCCCAGTTTCCCTTATCTTTTGCATTGGTCACTAGTTGTTCTTTAAAACACATATCTAATTACAAAATTGATGGTTTAGAAAGCATCATTAGCTTCTAAAGGGACTACAGCGTGGATCAGCTTCTCTCCACAGTATGTAAAGCCCCCTTCTTACCATATTTGAACCTCAGTAAATGCTCTGTAAAGATCAAATATTAATCTGGGTGCAGTAGTGCACTCCTATAATCCAAGAACCTGAGAGGTAGAAATGAAAAGATCGAGTTTAAGGTCATCCTTGGTACACAGTGAGTTTGAGACCAGCCTGTTCAACATAAGACCTTGTCTCAACCTCACATGTTGATGGATGCACTTAATATAGAACAAACCATGTACAAGAAACAAACCCTGATTATAAACTATTCAAGTCCATTAGTAGCACAAAGTGGAAGCTAATAAGGCAGTTGTGAGAGACATAACCTCAGCCTAAGTCTTGGTTCTACCACCTAGAAGAGGAAGAAATTTTGTGGAGTTACTTAACCTTTCATGATAGTTTCTGTATCTACAAAATGATAATGTGTATTCAGCAGGTGTTTTTTTCCAACCCACACCCAAATTCATACAGCAAATTAACCCTGAAAACTCTGTTTTCCAGGTGTTCAGCCCACACAGCTGAAACAATAGTGCTGTGTCTAGGCAGACTAGATTCTGAAGCAAAGGAGAAATGTCCATCCACACATGCTTTCACGTATTTTTCAATAGTCAATTTTTCTTCAGGACATTAAGTAGTTGGAAACTTTTTAAAAAATGAAAAGTAGGCATATTAAAACTCAGTGATTTTCATTTGCTTGTTTTTGTTTGTTTTTGAGACAAGGTCTTGCCATGTAGATCAGGCTGGTCTCCAACTAGGATCCTCCTGCTTCTGCCTCCCAAGTGATTACAGGTGTGAACTACCATGTCCAGGCTCACAATGTTTTTAAGTTTACTTATTTTATTTACACCAAAAGAGAATATGTTACAATTTTAAGGAGAAGTCGTTTAAGAGCAAGAGCATCACTGGTCAAGAAAAAAATGATCACATACAGCAGTTCTCTCCGTTGAAAATTAAATAAGTAAAGAGGTAGATGGACAGCGATGGAGGACGACACCTGACCTCAACTTGGCCTTCACAGTGAACATGTGGGCATACACGGTTATGAATACACAGGAGTGCCATGGCATGTATGTGGAGGTCAGAGGGCAACTTCAGATGTGGGTACTCAGCTTCTACCTTGTTTAAGGCAGGGTCTTTGGATATTTGCCACAGTGGGATTCTCCTGAATCTGCCTTCCGTCTTACCATAGGAGCATTGGAATTACAGGTGCTTGCCATCACACCCAACTTTACATGAGTTCTGGGGATTTGAACTCCTGTCCCTCATACTTTCACAGCAAGTGCTTTACCCACTGACCATCTTCCCCAACATTTTCTTCGTCTGTAGATGGTCATTTAGGCTGATTCTTGTATGTATGTGTGCATGTGTATGTGTCTGTGTACATGTTCTTGCGTGCAGATGCATATGTGAGTGTGGGTGTACGTGTACATGAGTGCACATGTCTGCGGAAGCCAGAGGCGACCTTCAGGGAGTGCTCCTCAGGCACCATCAACCTTGTGTTTTAGAGATTAGGTCTCTCACTGGGACCTGGGAAATAACTAATTTGGGTAGACTGGCTGGCCAGCAAGCCCCAGGGATTCCTCCTGGCTCCACCTCCCCAGCATAGGGAATGCAAGCATGTATCACCATGCCTGACTTTTTTACAAGGGTGCTGGTGAACTCAGATCCTCATGATTGTGTGGCAAGCTCTTTACCAACTGAGCCATCTCCCTTTCCTAGGCTGATTCTTTATCTTGACTATTGTGAGTAGCTCTGCAATAAAAATTGATGTGTAGGTAGTTCTGTGCAGTGACGACTTAGATTTCTTTGGGTGTATATCTAGAACTACTATAGCTGGAACATATTAATTCTACTTTTAGTTTTCTGAGGAACCATCATGCTGTTTTCCATAGTGTCAGCACTAATTTACATTTCCACTAACAGTACATAAGGGCTTGATGCTTTTCTTCCCTTTGGTTGCTGGGGATTGAATCCAGGACCTTGTACGTGCTAGACAAATTCTCCACTACTGAGATACACATGCATCTTGGGTTTGATCCATTATGGTTTGGTTTTTCGTATAAGGTGAAAGATGGATGTCTAGTTTCATTCTTCTATGTGTAGATATCCAGTTTCCTTAGCAGCATCTGTTGGAGATGCTGTCTTCTCTCCAATAGATGGTTTTGATACCTTTATTGAAAGCCAGACGGCTGTTGCTGTGTGGGTTTATTTCTGAGTCTTCTATCCTTTTCCACTGATCTGTGTGTCTGCTTTTAATATGGTATATTTTGGATAATTATAAAAATGTCCTGGAATTACATTAGTGATAGTCATACAAATTTGTAAACATACAAAAGCATAAAATTGTACATTTAGAAATGGCAGATTTTATCATATATGAATTATATGAATAAAAGTAGACAAAAGACATGAATACTGAAATCACTCAAATGCCAAAAAAATTGAGGCCAGTATTCTAAATATGTACAAAAAGCTTCAATGAAAAAGAAAATTATAATGCATAAAAGAATGTAAAGTTTGGGGCTGCAGAGATGGCTCAGTGGTTAAGAATACTGACTGTTCTTGCAGAAGACCTAGGTTCGAATCCCAGCATGCACATGGCAGCTAACAACTGTCTGTAACTCCAGTTCTAGGGGATCCAACAGCCTCTTCTGTCCTCCGTGGGCATTTCACGACATGGGTGCACTTACTTATATGCAGGCAATACACGCATACACATAAAAAAAAAGAATGTGAAGTTTAACAGAAACAAAATTAAAAACAGAAATTCTAGGTTGGCATGTTTGTACTCCCAAAATTTGGGGAAGTAGAGGCAGAAAGATTGCCAATTTGAGGCCAACCTGATCTACATACCAAGTTCCAAGCCAGCCAACACTTCATAGCGAGACCACCCCATCTCCAAAACAAAACCCAAAACCCAATAACAACAACAACAACAAAGAAATTCTAGACCTAAGAATTAATTTAAACTCTAAGATTGATTTTAGTACCAAGTGGAGGTGTCATAAGAATGGGTAAGTGAGGGCTGGGCAGGCAGAGGCAGGCAGATCTCTGTAAGATCAAGATTAGGCGGTCTGCATAGTGAGTTCTGGGTCAGCTGGGGGCTATAGTAAGACCTTGTCTCAAAAAGACCAAGAAAGGATACTGGAGAGATGGTTCAGTGGTTAAGAGCACTGGCTGCTCTTGCAGAGGACCCAGGTTCAGTTCTCAGTACAATATTGAGACATATCTGACCCCTAATAAAATGATACATCAAACAATATTAGGGTGACAACATTAATTGAACTTTTAGAAAAGAAGTGAAAGAAAATGGGACAGGAAAATGTGAAGAAATGAAAGCAAATGGTGAATGACAAAACTAAAATTAAAAATCTCGGCTGGCGGTGGTGGCAGTGGAGGTGGCAAAAAAAAAAAAGAAAGAAAAAAGAAAAAGAAAAAAAATCTTGGGAACTGTGACAAGGTAAACATTGCTAGGCACGCACACCATAATCAAGCCACTGAAAGTGAAGATAAGGAGAATCTGGAAACAGCCAAAGACAACAGGGCAGAGTTACTGACTTCTCACCCAAAAGGATGAAGTTCACACAAGGTAGAGAAAATTGCTAAAGGACCATAAGAAAAAGGATATTAAAACAAAATGCCATGTCCAATGGCATGAATGAAGATAAAGTTGTTTTCAGAAAAAGCAAAGAGAATTTACCTCAACAGGGCCACTTCAGAAGAGATACTGAAGGAACTTTTTCAGTCTAAAAGGAAATGCTATCAGAGAAAAGCTTAGACCTTCAAGAGCCATGAGAGGGTCAGAAAGGGTACATGGCTGGGTAAATATGAAGAACATTTTTCTCTCTTAAAATATAGGATGGTTTAAAACAAAATTTATTAAAAAAACTTGCCTTGTGAGTTGTGTAGTGTATATATGACAAATAGAATGTAAAAAAATGGGCAGGATGGTGGTAAATGGATCCATGAATGCATCTACATTTTATGAGAAATTGTAAGTGCTATCTTTAAATAGATTGTGAAAAGTAGTTATGCCATAATCTCTAGAGAGATCATTAATAGAAGTGGAGCTAAATACCAACAGATAACTAAAATAGAACTTTTTTGAGACAGGGTCTAACTGTATAACACAGGCTATGTATCCCAGGCTGGCCTGGAATTCACTATGTAACCCAGGCTGTCCTCAAACTTTCAATCTTCCAGCCTCACCCTCCTGGAAGTTGGGATTACGGGTGTGTGTCACCATGCCCAGATTAATACAGAGTTACTAAAAAATTTCCAAATATACCAAAAGGAATCAATAAAAGGAAAACAAAGGATTGGAGAGAAGACTCAGTGGTTAAGAGCACTGATTGTTCTTGCAGAAGACCTGGCTTTGAATCCCACCACCTACATGGTGGCTAACAACTGTCCATAATTCCAGTTCCAGCAGCTCTAATGACCTTTTCTGTCCTGTCCTCTGTGGGCATTGCACAACATGGGTGCACTTACACACATGCAGACAATACACTCATACACATAAAATAAAAATGAATAAATCAAATATAAGGAAAACAAAAAACAAAAGAGAAAAACCTAAAAAGAAAAGGTAGGCTGAAATCTAACCATATCAAATTACTACATTAAATAACTGTGGGGTAAATAAAAGGCAGAGAATACAAAAATGAATTTAAAAAACAAGATTCAACTATATTATAAATTCACTCTAAATATAATAACATAAAGACAGGTGCATCTGCCCATCTCAAAACCAAAACCAAATATAAAGACAAAAACAGATTGTAAGTAAATGGGAAAAAAGAAAGTAAATGGATAGTAAAGGATATAGATGTAATTAGTGAGCATAACAGTAAAGTTCCAATCAAGCTTTAGCAGAGATACGGAGAAACATTCATAACAATAAATGTTAATTAATCAAAAAGGCATAACAGTTGGGGGCTATGGAGATGGTTCAGGGGTTAAGAGATGTACTGCTCTTGCAGAGGACCAAGGTTCAGTTCCCAGCACCCACATCAGGTAGCTCAAAACTGCCTGTAACTCCAGTTCCAAGAGATCTCCTGTGGGCACCTGCACACAACATGGCATACATGAATTCATGCAGACAAACACACACACACACACACACACACACACACAAATAAAATCTTTAAAAAGACATAACAATCATAAAATGTTTCTACATGTTGAGTTTCACAACTCACAGAGCCAAATTTAACAGAATTAAAGGGAGAAATAGACAATTCCACATCCGTGGTTGGAATCCTTCTTAACACACAGAAACTGTACAAAAAATAAAAAGTTATAATAGTTATAGGTAATAGGGACAATAACATCAACCACCTTGATCTATCCGATGCTTATAGAACACTGTACCCTAACCTGCAAAATACACACTTGCGAGTATGCAAATCATGCCCACAAGCATAGCCCATAAAGCAAATCTCAAGAAATAATAAATTCAGGAAGATTGTAATCTTACTCTTGCCCTCTGAAAAACAGTAGGGTGGAGATGAATCCTTGAACACACAGAAGACCAATGAAGGGTGAGGAGTCAGCACTGAGAACAGGCACAAATGTGGAACACTGGGAGGAGGGGAAAGCAGGCACCATTTACCCACCTGGACCCTGGCCCTCAGGCTTTGGCTTCTTGCCTGACCCTGAGGCCATAGGAGGAGGTGTGCTGCTGCTTCTCTCAGATTGGCTTGGGCAATGATGCTCGGAATCTGGCCCCAAGACTTCCGGTTTAGCCCTTTATCTGCCAGAGGGATGGCCAGCTCGCCCTCTTTCCTCTGGTCACAGAAGGCAAACATCTTGAAAGGTGTGGAGTGTGGCAACTACAAGGTGAGCTGCTTGGGTAAGGGAGGGGTTCACATTCAGGTGGGATGACAGGGTCAAGAGGGGCTGTGACTGAAGCCTCTGGGAAGGGAAGGAGGGCCAGAGAAGGTATGCTTCTTCCTCTCTACCTGCAGGCCACTCTGACCTTGTTCTGGCTGTAGGTACCTGGCCGAGAACAATAACCCCAAGGTCCTATCACAGGGACACCCCCCACATACTGCTCTGTTTCCTGACAGCCAGGGTGAAAGAAGGAAAGGCTCAGGCTCCCAAATCCAGAAGTTCCAGTGGGGTGGGCATTGTTGTCAGGCCCTGTACCCTGGGGTTGGGATGCCCTATCTCCCAGGATCTTCTGGTTTCAGGGTTCTGCCCTTTTCCTTTGCTTTTAAAGAAACACCCATATGACTAAATGAAAGCTAAATGGAAGGGTAGTTGCTTCTCTAGTCAGGAAGGAAACAGGTAAACACTTCCTGTGGTGGGGTTTGGAGAAGAGAGCCCACACATGCCAGCATGTGAGAGGCAGTCATGAAGGACTGATGAAGGATGTGGAGGCTGGAGTCAGACTACCTCAGTTTAAATACTGGTTTTCCTACCTACTAGTTGCAATCTTAACAACCTCCCCCAAGCCTCAGTTTCCCCATCTGTGAAATGAGAATCAAGATAACAGGCTGTCCATGACAATGTTGTCAGGACTACCTTGGGGCTTGCTCACAGTTTTTAGTAATAAGTTTTACTACTATCATCATAGGTGGAACACCAGGCATGGACTTGGATCCCCATCTAAAGGGACAGGGACCCAGCGGACAGTGGCCAGAATGCCTCCGTATTACTGCCTCTGTGGGAACTTTCTGAGGAAGAGACTAGGCCTTTCCAGTTGAGTGGTTTCCCTCTGAGCTTCCAGACAGGGGTCACAGGGAGGCCACCAGTCTCTAGGACCCATTGTTCTTCTCCTCTGAGCTGAGAAAGATGTATCCTCCCCAGCTCTCCTCTTGGCACTCAAATCTGCATGCTCAGGAGTCAGTCAGGCCTTAGATAAATAACCGTGCCCTCTGGCCTTGTGCAGCTCACAAAGAATTCACAAAGAATTCTCAGTACTTCATAATAGTCTGGTGATGCCCAGTTTTCCAACTTTATTGTCCCCAGTTCACAGATGAAGAAGTTGAGGAACAGAGAGAGGAAAGGTCTTTTTGATGTCCCATATGAAGAGGTAACATATAGCTAGGTCTCTCTATATGTGACCAGAAATCTAGTGCAAACATGTACCAAGCACAGACGTTGAGCAGGGAGCACAGAGGCAGAGTGGCAGGTGGTGATGACTGTGTTTTCTCTCTGTAGATGAGCTTCATATGCGAGGTAAATGGAACAGAAGTCCCCAGCTCATCTTACCTACTCCCCAGGCAGGGTGCCAGCTCCTTCAACAGGGCCCTGGACAGTCCACCCTCTTCCACAACTGTGACATCTGCTGGACTCAGTGGGTATGGGAAGAGAGGGAAGCAGGAAGTAAGGTGTCCTCCCCCATTTGGTGGCTGGCAGAGAGCATGACCCAGGACCAAAGGGCACAAGGACCCAAAGATGCCCAGAACCCTGGATAGTGAGTCACTTGCTGCCCGTAGGTCCTTTATCAGTACCTCAACAGGCCTTATCCCCACCTCATTTTTAAAATCAGTCTCTGAGATTAAAACTTAGGCACAATCCAGGCAATGAGGCCAAACTTCCAAGTCTTCAGAGACTGTTTCCAGTAAAGATAAGAGAAAGCAGATCTAAACTGCATTTCTCCATTTCTTGCTTCCTTACACAGGAAGAACATATGGCTGATGTTTAGTACAAGGGACACAGGACAGTCATGCACTTATTAGCTGTGTGTACTCCAGCAAGATTTGATGAACTATTCCTTCTAAAATGAGTACTGTACCCATCTTGAGGATTGTATCAAAGAGCAAATAAATCACTGTTCAATGCATGTTTGCTGCTGAGGTTGTTGGACTTGGAAGGGGTCTTCCCTGGGTCCAGTCTCACCCAGATTTTCCTATTTCTTCAGAGCCACTGCTCAACCCAGGTACCAGATGACACCCAGAACCCTGTGTTGCTTGTAGGAGTGGCAAAATGGAAGACGGTTGAGGATGGAGCTGCGGAGCAGGGGGAGGGGAAGAGAAAAGAGTGGCTGGATTGGGGGATGAGTGAATAACTGTGCATGGGGAGGAAGTCTCAACTGCTGGACACCGTGGGGTCCTTTAAGGGTGGCTTAAGGGCAGCGTACATCGGTGACTTCCGTCTAAGCTTCTTGAGTCCCTTAAGGACAGGGAGACAGGTATGAGGCAGCAAAGCCATTCTACCTAGGGCACAACTCCAAGTCAGATCTTCCATCTGTGATCAGTGGGATGACCCAGCTACTCCTTAATCTAGGTCTGTGCACATGCCCTCTGGTCTGTGCCCTTTCTCTTCCTAGACCCTGGTAGGGGCATCCAGCACCATTAAGTTCTTCCTCTCTGAGGCGCTCATGGGTCAGCACTTCTATGAGGTGGAGTTGGAAGGAGGCGAGCCTCAGCCTGGAGACCTCTTCCTGTTCAAGTTGCGGTCCCCCAAGGCACAGTGGTGTGGGGCCCACGTGGGTGTTTACTGTGGCCACGGAGAGATCATCCACTTTGAAGGTGAGCCAGGAGCTGCCCAGCCAAGCTTGCCCCACCCTTGAGCAGGCTGTGCTGGGACGAAAACTACGGTTAAGGGCTGGAGGTGTGGGTCTAGGACGATGGTTGCCGGATATGCGGCATCTGGTCTGAGGAAATGGCACAGCACCTGAGCTAGCTCTGATTTGCACCAGGTCTCCTATCCCCACAGGCAGAAATCCCAGCGGTGGGCTGCAAAAGCTTCTGGCTGTCTGCGAAGGGGTAATATGCAAACAGGGGCACCGTGCCCTGCAGCATTCCCGCCAGCTCTGGCGTGTACTGCGCAGACGCAGCGGCGTGGACCCTCTAGTGCTGGAATGCCGTATACGCGAAGCTATGGACGCTGACCCACCTCCCTATCACCCCACACGCAACAACTGCGTGCACTTTGCACTGCGCCTGCTGGGCATGGACTCGGTGAGCACCTCTCAATACCTCAGATCCTTACCCCAGCCTTTAAGTCTGCTAACCAATGCATCTAAGCAACCTGCTCCTGCAAAATTCAGGCCCTCCCCTCCCTACTGCACCTAGGCCATGTTCCTCTAAACTCAAGGTCTTTACTTTGGCAACAAATAGATGTACCTACTTGATGAGGTTCCACACTCTGAAACCCTTTAGGACCACTGGAGGTAGGCCTCAGGCTCCAGTTCACAGATTCTAGGCAGTCATGTTTATGGCATCCTACCAACCTGCAACCCAGGTGCCATACCCACCCTTGTCCTGGTCCAACTCTATCATTCCTCTTCCCACAACAGGACTTTCCACTGACCCAGACTCCACCCTTCTGGTTTTCACTTGTTCCTAACCACCTCACCAATTCTAGTCTGGGAGACTTGGGGATCCTAATCTACAAATCACTACTGAACCCTCAGGAACTCTTGCATTGAAGCCTAGCCACCCAACATGATGCTCAAACTCTAGCCCAAATAGATGCATCTTGTTTCCCCAGCCTGGTTCACTATTTTCTTTCTGACCCCAGACCTCTTTCCTTCCTTGGGCCTTGGGAGCTGAACCAAAAGAGTCATTAGATCCAGGAGACCTGGCAATTACACCAGACCCTAACCCTATATTGTTCGTCTCCCTTCCTTCCTAGATGTCAATGGACCCAACCAGAGACTAATGTGACTTTGGGCCCTCCTGAGTAGGCCATAGGATTTCAGAAATGATCATTAAAGCATTTCCCAAAGCTTCATAAGTATGTTAGGAGTTCTCTTTACTCCACCTCGAACTGCTCAGCCCACAGGCTGTCCTTGGTGCTCTCCTGGCTAGCCTGACCTTAAACTCCACTTCTTCCAGGAAGCTCCCATTTAGTAGATGATAGGTAAAAAGTTGGCAGAGAACGAGAGAATGGAGGATGAGGCACCGAGGCACAGATAAAACTCCATCAAAATAGGGTTTATTAGCAAAGGAACACATGGGACAGATTCCCTTCCAGGCAGGGAAAATGTCTGCCTGGGTCTTGAGCTGGGGTCTTTTTTAAAAGGAGGCTTCTGCTTCTTGCAGAAGGCGGGAAGATTTTTTTTTTTTTTTTAAGGTGGGTAGGGGGGGAAGTGGGAGAGCCGGACTGTTAAAACCTGTCCTCTTTAGAGATCAAAGGGGAAGCCTTCTGTGTACCAAAAACTGGAGAAAAGTCTGCTTCTCTTGACTTCAAAGACCAAGGTGCTTATCAGCGAGGTTTCCTTTTCTCAGGAGCTTGTTGGTGATGGGGCAGGGCTATCTGAACTTTAACAGTAGACAGGCTGCCCTCAGAGGACTTTTGATTGTGTAAAAAAAGTTGGTTGGAAAGACACCACCCCGAAGTCTGCAGGTCAGTGTTCTAGCACATGGACCCCTCATCCCAGGCTCTGTACCTGCTGGTATGGCCCTCCTTTCAGCACCCACTCTTCCCTCCACTGCGTGGGTGGACGGGACCCTCGAGGTCAGGTTGGGGGTGTGTGGGGAAGGCATTCCGAATATCTCTTAATACCATTATCAGTCCAGCAGCCTCTCCATGAGACCTGGAGCTGCGACCAGGGCTTTAGGCGTGGAGTAAACCGATCCTGAGGAATGGGGCGGGGCAGCCACCGTTGCCCCTCCTCCTGCCCTCTTACCCACACTGGCTTGGTCCGCTGGTGCCTGCGCCTTTAAGAACCTCGGCAAGCGGCCCTGATTGATGAATCCGCGCTGCGCTGCGTCCACCCGGCAGATTGCAGCTCTGCAGAACCGGCCGCGCGCCCGCTCCCTCTGTCCCAACCCGACCCCGCGGCGCAGCCTCCCCGGAGCGCAGACCCATGTCGGGGGCCCCCGCCTACAGTGAAGACAAGGGCGGCTCTGCAGGCCCAGGGGAGCCTGAATATGGCCACGACCCAGCGAGCGGAGGCATCTTCTCCTCCGACTACAAGCGGTGAGCATCTTAGCCAGGGCCGGGGCGCGGCGGACGCCCGGGCACCATGGACAGCACCCGGCCTGTGGCTCGGGCAGCGAGGACCCGAACCCGCCCTGCGCGCTTGGTGGCCTTGGGACCCGGCGGCCGCCTTGCCTCCGGGGACCCTGAGGGGCTGGGAAGCTGGAGGTGGTGAATGATGGACTAGCCAACCAGGGTTCGCGCAGCCAGCTGCCTGCCCCAGGTGTTTCCCCGGTTTATAGGTTCTCGCTTGGCGGATTGCAATGCGCAAGGAGAAACCAAAACACCCAAAACAACCAACAACGTTGGGGAGGGGTCGGAGTCCGTGAACCTGAGTTTGAGCCTGGGGCCTCTCCCGGAAGACAGCCCAGAATGTAGACTGAGAAACTGGCTCCGCCTACAAATTCATTTCCCCATCTCCCACCTCACTCTCAGTCCTGCCCGCCACATTGCCCTCCCTACTTGATTATGGTCAACTCTTCACCTTTGACTCATGCATTCTTTCATTTGTTCATAAATTCAGCGAGCATTTATTAAAGGCCTATGGTGGTGACGTGCAAGTCACATAATACCCCAGTGAACAAGAGACCTCAAATTGCTCTGCAAGGGAGCAAGAATGAAGCTGTGACAATTCATATAAAGGAGTGGGGCCAGGGTATGAAAAGCATTCTCCCATGTTAGAAATGGGTCTGGGGTCTGAGGAAAATGACCACACAAGCCAAACCACTTAAGCAAAGCAAATTTACTTCAGTAGAGGGGTGCTTAGCTATTATGAGATTCAAGCAGTCAAGGACACCTAGTGGCAGTCTCTAGATTTTTATTCCTAAGTGGGTTCTGCTCCTCATTCTGGGAGGTCAGAGCTCCAAGGCCTCACATTCTTACAGGATTTTCTAAAAATAAAAGCAAAAGCAAAGTGTAGTGGTTGAGAACAGGATGTGACCTTGATCACATACTTTGATCTTATGAACCTGTCCAGTATTCACAGCCCCTAGTGTGGACAGGCCCCTGCTGGGAAGAATAAACTCAAGACCAAGGAGATGCAGATTGTGGCTGACTCTTGAAGCCTCTAACATTTAAAAGGTAAAACTTCCCTTAGTAGAAAAGACAGCGGACTTCCTTTACATTTCTCATACCAGAAGATGGAGATGCATTGAAGGAAAGCATTATAACGGGTTCTTGTGCTAATGTGTGGCCAGAATCACCACATGTCACTAGAATGATTGAAGGTTCTAAGCAGGTGCTGTCACCAGCTTTGTATCTAGAAAGATCTCCAGCTGGAATGTGGAGAAGAGTGAGCTGGGTTGTACAAGAGACAAGGGAAGGAGGTATTCAAGGTGATTAGCAGGGCATGAGGGTAGCCTAGACCAAAGCTTCTGAAAATGTAGTTCCCAGCTGTGTCTACTAACTGAATGTGGAGTTCACAAAAAAAAAAAAAGATGTTGGCAGCAGTAAAGGTTTCTTAACACACAACAATGGAAACTTAATTCAAAATCAAGCACATGAAACCGAGGTATTTCTGGTGGGACTCCCCTGTGTTGCATACTGCAACTCCCTGCAGCCTTGGTTCTAAACATACAACATATGCACTTTGCACTGCATCACATGCAATCATGCTGAGCACTGGCACTGCCAGAAACCCTCCATGCACACTGGAGACTATTGTGCTGTGAGTTGCAGTGCTTTTAACTGTACACACCAAAGTTATTTGCTTTTATAGAGACATAATGGCTTAATTACAGAAAACAGAGACTTGCATCATTTTCCTACCATTGTTCCTCAGCATTATCAAATCAGTGTACCATTGGATTATAATGTTAGATGACTGAGCACATCCCTTTCATTAATACACAAATTTGTTTTAGTCTTTAATGGCAAAATGATATGTATGCCCAAGAATTGTTTTGTTATTTTTATTACTTTTTATGTGCATGTGTGTGTGATATTCACACATGTGCATGGAGTGGCCATGCCACCACAGAGACTAAAGGACAGTACTATCCTCTATCTGCTTTGTTCCTCTGAGGCAGGGTCTGTCACTGAACCTGGAGCGCCCATACTTCGGCTAGTCTGGCAGCCAGCAAGCCCTGTCTCTATGTCCTCTCAGTACTGGGGTTACAGGGTGGGCAGGGCCATGCCCAGCTTTTACATAGGTGCTGGGATCTGAACTCTAGTCCTCATGTTTGCACAGCAAGTGCTCTTAACTGCTGAGCCATCACTCCAGCCCCCCACAATTGCTTTACAATAACTCTCTTCATGATTTATTACCACTGAATGCTTGACTTGTAGACCTATATACCTGGGGTCATGTGAAAATTTCTCAGGTGAAAAGGGGTGCTGAGTGGAAAATGTTTGAGAATTCCTGACCTAGACTAGGGGAAGGAAGAAGATTTGAGGGTAGTGGAGGTAGAAGTATAATTTGACGATTAGGTAAGAGAGGTGAAGGTAAAAGAGTGAGCTACTAGGGGAAGTTAAGGGCACACTCAGGTTCCTGTAACTAGATGGATGAAGGTGAATTTGGAAGTGAAGATGTTGTAAGCAGATTTGTGAAAAGTGATGTTGATCTCAGGTTTGAACATACTGAGATTATTGGCTCTGAGGACTATTTAAATTTAGCAGCTAGTTGAATACTAGGATTTGGAATCCAGGCTTAGGGTTAGAGAGATGAGGGAACTGTTACCATGCATGTGTGTATGTGTGTGTTAATTAAAGCCATGGAGGATAGTGAAGATAATCTTGAGTGACTATAAAATGAATTCAAATAAGAAACAAGTGTGACACTAATTAAGACACCAACATTGAGGGTTACCTGAGAGCAGGAACAGTGTTTCAAGAAGTCAGTCAAAAGGTAGGAAGAAAATAAAGTGCATCTGGGTGTGGTGGCTCACACTTGTAACCCCAGGACTCAGGAGACTGAGGCAGGAGGATTGCCTCTAGCTCCAGGTCAGCCTGAGTTACAGTGTGAGTCCCTGTCTCAAAAAGAAGAAAAAGAAAAGAGCAATTTCAGGAAGGAGAGTGGTCAGTAGTATTAATGCCCATTTAGGTCAAGTCAAACAAGAAAAGAACTTTGAGACCACTGGCTGGAAAAAGAGGCCTTTTCATTTCACTTCATGCTTCCTGTCTTGGGAGTCCAGTTCCATCAAAGTGTAGAGAATAGAAATTGGATTATTATTTTCCCCGTCCTTCTGTTATGAATTGAATTTTCAGAAAAGGAACAATGGTGAATGCATGTATATCATCCACCTAGATCCCTCCATCATCGTCACTATTCTGGGCTTACATTAGCTAGCTAGCTACCTTTCCATAGCTGTCCTTGGCTGAGGCATGTGAATTGTAGAGGTCATGACCCTTCAGCTCTAAATTCCAAATCAGCACCAACAGCCAGGTTTCAGTGAATAAAGGAACAAAATAGAGGCGAACAAATACTGCATAGTGAGTGAGAATTTTGCTTTTAAAAAATTTGTTTGTAGGGGCTGGCTTAGTGGTTAACAGTACTTGCTGCTCTTGCAGAGGACCTGAGTTTGATTCCTAGCACCCAGGTGGCACCTCACAATGGTCCCTAACTCCAGTTCCATGGGATCTGGTTCTCTCTTCTGGCCTCCATGGGCACCAGGCATGTACACAGTGCACATACATACATTCAGACAAAACACTCATGCACATAAAATAAAAATAAATATTTTTTAAAAGAAATTTGGTTGCAAAGGAGAGAGGAAGTTGGCTGGAGTTCTTCACCAGCTTAAGGCAGTCTGTCTATTTTTGTTGTTATTTTTATTTGTTTATTACTGTGATGGGAGAGCCCAGAGCAAGTTTAACTGTAGATGGGAAAGAGCCAGTAGAGTGGAGAGGCTGAAGAGAATGAAGACTGGATGGTGGGGAGGCTTCCAGAACCTGGGTGTGAGGAGGTATCCTATGGCAATGACTGCTTTGGGTGGGGGTTTGAATGCTGCAGAGGTTTAAGTGTTCAGTGTGAATAAAGCCAGTCATTCCTAATAGGGTAGGGGAAGTAGAGGGCAATGGGCAGGAGGGCCAAGAATGTGAGAGAGCTGTGGAGGGATAGATTGGGGCCTGGTAGGGAGGAAGGTAAGAGATGGGCTGGCAGGAAAGAAAACATCAATAAACTGTGTCTTACTTTTCTCATTGCTAAGATCAAATACAGGACAAAAGCAATTTAAGGAAGGACTTATTTTGTATCACAGTTTGAAAGTATCCATTGTGGAGGGGAAAGTGTGGTAGATGGGTTTGAGGCAGCTAGACACATTGCATCCTCAGTCAGGAAGCCAAGAGTGATGGTTGCTGGTACTCCACTTGCTTCCTCCTTTTGGTCTAGTCTGTGACTTCAGCCCATGCAATGGTGCTGCCACGTTCAGGATGGGTCATCTCGTTCCAGTTATAACAGTCTAAAAATCTCTCTCAATGCCAGGCATGGTGGTGCACACCTTTAATCCCAGCTCTCAGGAGACAGAGGCAGGCAGGTTTCTGAGATCTAGGCTAGTCTTGTCTATGTAATGAGTTCCAGGCCAGCTGGGGCTACAGGGAGATCCTGTCTCAAAAAACTAACCCTAAAACCAAACCAAACCAAAAAACTCTCAAACAAGCCTACAGGTTTGTTTCCCAGATGATTTTAGATCCTGTCAAGTTAAAAGGCTACAGGGAAACCCTGTCTCAAAAAGACCAAAAAAAAAAAAAAAAAGTCAAGATTAATCATCACAAACTGGATCTGGAAAGGGCTGGTGAGGATCAACAGGCTGGGCCAAAGTAAACAGAGATGTATGAGATTTATGGAAAGGGAGAAAATTTAGGGTCCAGTTGTGAATTTAAAAAAGCCATTCTTCCCCTGACCCTCTCATTCTCTAACCAGAGATTGGGGTGGATTTAGTCCCCAGTCTCAAGCTATCCATCTCTCCTGTGGCTTTGCCTCTCAGCAGTGAGGAGGAAACCAGAGCCTCCCTCCTGGCCAGTGTCTGGTTACTGAGTTTCGGGGTGTGTCATCTGGTGGTAGTGCAAGCAGCCCCAGCTCACTGGCCAGCCCAGTCCTCTCCTGGAACTGGACCTGATGCCATATGCAGCGATTTCTGCAGCGCCCAGGGGCCGTGGTGAGGCCAGGGGTCAGAGTTACTGATCAGGAGGCTTCCAGTCCTGTGCTAGGCCCTGAAGGTGGACCTCCACCGTGGTACCAGGCCCTGCAACCAGAGGAGCTCAGGTGGCTACAAGCTCCTGAGGAAGATACAACCCCAGAAGTATCCTCTCTGGAAGGACCTTGCCCTGAGGCTGGCCAAGGCCAGAGCCAGAGCCAGCCATTACGGTACAGAGGGAACCCTCCACTCTACCCCAGATAGCTGAGCAGGCCAAGGGAATGGGTGGCTACCACTCACATCTCAGCTCCTCAGGTAGATGAGCACTAGGCTGGCATTTAGGATCTAGGCTTGGGTAGGGGCTGCAAGGCAGAGGTCACAGGACATATAAGGCCCGAGTATGAGTTGGGGAGATAAGGAGCTTAGCTCCCTGGAGGCTCTGAAGGGAGGGGGATGGTAAAATATTCTCTCCCCTGAGGCTCTGGCTGGAGGGGGCCCAGGATAAGGTTTAGGGAAAGAATAAAGCACAAACTAAGTTTGACTAGACTTTCCCTGGCTTGCAGACTGAAACTTAGGTGGTAAGGGAGGGAGCTCAGTGGCTATCAGGTAAGGTGGTCATGACTGTCTTTCTGGGGGGCTCCAGAAGAGTCTCTCAGTCTAGAGCAGGCCAGGGGGCAGGTCAGAGTGAGTGTGGTGTAAGGGGATCTGACTGGGCATGAATGTTTCATGGCCTCAGGGTGATGTCCTGTACCTCTTCCTTCCTCTGCCTCCTGGGAACTTAAGCCAGAGGGAGTAGTCGGAACAAGGGAGAGGGACTAGGACCATCTCACCCCAGGAGGCATAGTCTAGGTTGTGGGCATCTGAAGATCAATTCTGCCTCCTATCTGCTTCACACCCAGTTGTCTCTCCTTTCTGTCAGAGGCCTGGAATGTACTACCAGGTTGGGTGGTGAGATGGTCTGGGGTGTATGCATTTGACAGGGGCCTGTGACATTTGTAGGTGTGGCAAGGACACCTGGGTGTGAAGAAATCAGCCCTAGGGAACACCCTGGAGTTAATCGAAACAGTCAGTTCTACTTACCTTCTACTGTAGGCCAGTGGGGGCCTCCAGAGTGGGTCCTCAGAAGGAAGTCAGAGGATCTATTTCATTTCAAGAAAGAGTCCACTGGCCGTTTTGGCAAATGAGGCGGGAGTGATCAAATTTGTTAATGTTGTGTATGTATTAGATATAGCTGAGGTGTGTGTAACTGTGAGGGGCATGTGTGGGATGTAACTGCATGGGATGTGTAAACCTGTAATATGGTGTGGGAGAATGTGGAGAGGTCTCTTGTGGTATATATTTTAGGTGTATAGGTGAAGTGTTGAGGGAGGGTTATATGTACAGAGTGCTTTTGTGGAAAGAGGTTATGTATATTGTGTGTCTTTCTGTGAGTGTGTGTGTTTCTCTGGAGTTTGTTGGTATGTCTGCAGAGTGTCATGTATGTGAGTTTATATATGGATTACTGGTCTCTTCAGGGGCTGTGTGTGTGGTGGGGTATGGGTCAATCTCTGGAGTATAGGTACGTCCATGTGGGGTGGAGGGTATATGTGGTATATGTGGGTGGTACTCGTATGTGAGTTGATCCTGGGGTGTGATTTGAGGGGGACTGTGGATATTACAGGGCACACATACACACTGGAGAAGCTGATACTCATCTCTTGTTATTCTCCCAAGACCTTCAGACTGTGCTTCTGTCCAAACCCGAGATTAACACCCCTGAGCAATGGACAACCTGGTCTGTGTTTGAGAGGGTTGTGTGACTTCCTGGAAAATGTGAGCAAAGGTGTATTCACCCCAGATAGAACACTAAAGACAAACCAAAGAAACAATTTGATCTAAGTCTAACTTAGTCAGCCAGTGATTTACAGGAGTACGGATGAGGGGCTACTTACAGAGCATGAGTGACTCAAAGGCAGCTGCATCACTGAAAAGCCCACCCCAGCTGCATCCCTGGAGTTCCACTGGGCCTGTGGAAGACTCTTTTCTCTCCAATAGTTGTTACTGCTGTAGAACTTTGGGGATGGGCCTTGAGAATCTCCTAAATTTTGTAAATCTCCTGAACTTTATACATTTCATTTACTTCCTGAGTCTTAAAGAGCCTGCTTCCAGGAGGAAATGGTTCTTGGGAAATAGCAGCATTATAGAGAGGAGGACAGAGTGCTTGTCCTCTGGTGCTGGCTTGGTCATGGGAGGTGCTCTCTGGTCTGGGGGACATCCACCCAGGTGGGAGTATTTTAAATTAACCTGAGCAGGGCTGGATACTTGCTTCTGCCATCACCTGACAGCTAGGGAAGACCTTGTTCTGGAAGGCATCCTCTTTCTACTTTGCCACCTCAAAAATCTGTTCAAGACATTTTATTTTTCTTCTTTTTTTTGGGGGGGGGTCTTTTTGAGACAGGGTCTCCCTGTAGCCCCAGCTGTCCTGGAACTCACTATGTAGATCAGGCTGGCCTTGAACTCACAGAGATCTGCCTGCTTCTGCCTCCCAAGTGCTGGGACTAAAGGCATGCACCACCATGCCCTGCCTTTCTTTTTTCTTTATGTGTGTATAGGTAGTGTGTGTGTGTGTGTGTGTGTGTGTGTGTGTGTGTGTGTACATGCCTGTGGAGACCAGAGTTTGATGTCTGGTAAGGAAAGACATTTTCTGGAGTTTGTGGGACACCTGCTTCTTAGTGCTGCTACCCTCCCTCACTGTATGTGTTAGGCAGGCTTGTGACTAGGACACATGTAAGAAGGTTTTCTTCCTAGTGGTGTTAACAGTTTATTTCTCAGTATCAACAGCAGCCACATTGGCCTTCAAGATCATCATGTGCTCAAATTTCTGTTCTGTCTAGACATTCATTTCTGAGATTCACTTTGCCTACACCACTTTTTAATTTCTACCATTTATGATACTTCTGAAGGCTAGGTTCTTGTATCTGGGCCAAAACCTGTGGGTTATGAGGCTATCACCAGGGTGGCATCTGGGAAGCTACTGTGAACCCCAGATGCCCAGCACATTTTGGAATTGTCTTGATAACATGAGTGCAGCAGGTGTCACAACTCTGCCAGCAGTTTACAAAAACATTTTGAGGGGTTTATTCACAATTCTCTCTTCATGTTTTAACCACAAGTCCCAGGACCATTAGTTATAGTTGGGCAGGTTACTGTGGAGGGCACTTGGCCAAGGGATACTAACCCCATATTTCACTGAAGAGGGAGCAACAGCTAAGGCTGTGTTTACTGGGAGAGGCAAGCCAATGGCAGAGTGGCTTGTGGAAGTCATGGCAGTGAATGCTGGACATGGGTCTGAGAAATTTTTATTGGCTCTTTGTGTTTTTTCTTTCCTTGTTTTTCTTTCTCTCTCTCTTTCACCTTTTCCCTTCCCCTTCCCCTTCTCTTTCTTCCTTCCTTTCTTTCTTTTCATGTTCATGCTTGATCTTAGCCAAAAGGATGAGAAATTTATTTTGAGACAGAGTCTTGCTACAAGTCTCGAACTCTCAATCCCCCTGCCTCAACCTCACAAGTGCTGAGGCTGAAGAGATAGACCACCATGTACAGCTTCTTTATCTGTTTTTCTTTCTCTCCTCGCTCTCTTCAGATAAGGCCTTGAACTTAAGATCTTCCTGTGTCTTGGTTTCTTTTCCCTTTGCTGTGATAAAATACCCTGACAAAAGCAACTTGAGGGAGAAAGGGTTTATTTTAGCTTTCATTTCAAGGCACAGTCCATCACCTTGTGGAAGTCAAGGCAGCAGGAGCTTGAAACAGCTGGTCACATGACATAATCAGAATTGGAGAGTAATGGCTGCATCCTGCTGTTCAGTTCCCTTTCTCCATTTATATGGTCCAGGACCCCAGTCGAGGAATGGTGCCACCCATGGGGGGGTTGCGGGGGAGGTGGTCTCCCCAACTCAGTGAATGTCATCCAATAATCCCCTATAGTCATACTCAGGGGCCTAACTTCCTGGTTATCTAGATTTTATCAAGTTAACAATTAGCTCTAACCATCATAGCCTGCCTCAACTTCATGCGGCATACGCTGCCATGCCCAACTTTCATCTATTTTTCACATTAAATTTTACCCACCAAAGGCTGGAGAATGACTCAGCAGTTAATAACACTTACTGCTCTTCCAGTGGACCCGAGTTCGGTTCCTAGCACCCGTATCAGGTGGCTCGTAACTGCCTGTAATTCTAACTCTGGGGAGGTCCAATGACTCTGGCCTTCCTGGATACCTGTGGTAGCCACATGCACATACCCTTCCCTCCCCATACACATAATTAAAAATGACTTTAAAACTTAAAAAAAATCTTTTTTATTTTTTGTTTTTTTGAAAGTAACTGTGCAACCCTGGGTGGCCCAGAACTCCTTATGAAGGCCAGGCTGGCCTTGAACTCACAGAGCTCTCCCTGTCTCTGCCTCCCAGTTTTGGGACTAAAGGCATGTACTACCACACTCAGTACATCAGATCTTGTCTCAAAACACTGTATGTGTGTGTGTGGTCAGAGATTGACACTGGCTGTCTTCCCTCACTCCACATTATTTTTTGAGACACGGTCTCTCACTGAACCTGAAGTATACTGATTTGGCCAGACTGGTTGTTCATCAAGCTCTAGGGATCTGCCTATCTTTGCCTCCCAACCCCCAGCACAGGAGCTATAGGTTGCAGGCCAGCTTTTACATGGGGTACTGGGGATCTAAACTCAAGTCCTTATGCCCCGGCAGGCACTTAACCCACTAAGCCATCTTCCCAGCCCTGATCTTCTGTTTTTAACCTGATGTCATATTGCTTTATTGTTGTTTTTTTACATTTTGATGTCTAGTAGGGTGATTTGTTTGTCATTGTTTTCTTTTTCTCTAAAGTATTCTCTGAGTTTAAAAATTTTTACTTATCCTTTGGCAACATCATATATAAAAATAAACATAATACATTTTGATCATATTTACCCTATTACCTTCTTGTGTCCTCCTCTCCCTCCCTCTGGACCCTGTCTTCTTCCCAATAAGTTCCTCTCCTACGTTCATGTTTTTTCCTATGGTGCACTGAGTTTAATTAGGGTTCCCTGCATGAGCATAGGTGTGGGTTATTTACTGAAGCATGGGCAACTTTCTACTGGCTATACCACTGAAGAAAAATGACTCCTCCTCTTGTCAACTTGACTGAATTTGGAATCACCTAGGAGACACACCGCTGGGCATGACTATGAAGGAATTTTAAAAGAGTTTAAAAGAGGATGACTTTGAGCCGGGTGTGGTGGCGCACGCCTTTAATCCCAGCACTTGGGAGGCAGAGGCAGGCAGATTTCTGTGAGTTCAAGGCCAGCCTGGTCTACATAGTGAGTTCTAGGACAGTGGGGCCAAAGGGAAACCCTGTCTCAAAAAAAAAAAAAAAAAAAAAAAAAAAATAGAGGATGACTTTGAACTCCTGATTTTCCTGTCTCTACTTCCTAAGTGTTGAGATGTGCCACCATGCCAAGTTTATGTGATACTGGGGATTGAACTCAGGACTTTGTATAGCTAGGTTAGCACTCTACCAATTGAGCTTCATCCTAGATCCTAGAACAATAGAAATTTCTCGTCTCACAGTCCAGGAGGCCAAAAGTCTGAAATCAAGGTGTCAGCAGGGCCATGTTCCTTGTGACCCACCAAGGAATCCTTCCTAGATTTCAGTGGCTTGCTGGCAAATAATGACATTTCTTGGCTTGCAGATGAAAATCTCCAATCCTTTGTCTTTGCATAGTGTTATCCTTCTGTCTTTCTGTCTCTTTAAATGGCAAAACAAGAGGATCTGGGTGTGGTGGTGCAGGCCAGTAATCCCAGCACTTCAGGAGCTGAGACAGGAGGATCATCAGGCTGAAGGAGGAGGCTAGCTTGAGCTACATCTGTCTCAAACCAACCAACCAACCATAAGGCTTACTAGATCAGGGAGCTATATATACCTCATTTAATTTAAGTAGAGGTTGTCCCTGACTTAAGGATGATTTAACCTGTGAATTTTTTATGATCATGTGAAACTGATGTGCATTCAATAGAAAATAGTTTGAGTTTTGATTCTTTCCCAAACAAGCAGTGTGATATTTTCATGCAGTGGGCACATTTAAGATAGGCAAGGCTGAGCTGTGATGTTTGGTAGCTGAGCTGTATTAAATACATTTTCATCTTTATATGTTCACCTTAAACTGGGTTTATGGGGACAGAACACTGTTATCATCTAGGGATCTTGATTGGGTTTGTTTTCTCCACCAGTTAAAGAATTCAGTGGCAGGAAAAACCCCCAGGGCTTGGGCCTTTTAAATGTTTTTGGTGCTATGGGGCAAATTCCCCCTCCCCTAATTGTGGATTGGTTAACTTAAAGAATAGAGACCTAATAGGTTACAGCTCCAAGCTGAGTGAGGTACATTCTGGTTTGGCTTTGGTCTTATATAAATTGGTCTGGACCAGACAGCTGAAGGAGGGGTAGAAAGAGGGGTCCTGCCCCACTGAGGAATACAAAGCCTTCAGGCCTTTGCCTCAGTTGGAAGAAGGAAGTTTGTCACCTTTGTTACCAGGTCTGCTTGTGAGGGATTTAGTCCTTCAACATCATTGTAAAACAAGAAGCATCTGTTACTCCACCTTTGTGTATGTTTGGGGTATGTGTTAACTAATATGCATGGGGACACATAGGTCTGCCTCCAGCAGTGTCATTCTCCAGGAGCCATCCACCTTTCCCCCCTCCCCCAGCCAGATCTTTCACTGGAAACTGGAGCCTAAAGATTAGCCTAGGTTGGCCATCAGGCCTCAGAGATCCTCCTGTTTCTACCTCCCAGCACTTGTCTCCACACTCAGCTTTTAGGTGGGTGCTGAGAATTGAACTAAGGTCCTCATACTTATGTGGCAAACACTACCAACTGAGTTACCTCCCAGCCCACATCCTTGACAAACATGTTTCCAAGTAAAGTCCTATTCTGAGGCACTAGGGTCTAGCACATCAACTTTTTTCTTTTTTGGCAGGGAGATATAATTGAATGCCTAACATTGGCTGGCCCTGAAACTCTGAGTCCCTAGACTGTAACCAGTAACTTTCTTCTTTCCTCTGGCTCTGGTCCCTCTATAGTCTGGACTTACCTGAACTTTCTTTTTGCCTGGACCCTGGTGATCCATGTTCTACCCCCATTGCTCAGCTGACCACTTGTGCCTCCCACCAGGCATGATGACCTGAAAGAGATGTTGGACACCAATAAGGATTCCCTCAAGCTGGAGGCCATGAAGAGGATTGTGGCAGTAAGAGGGGAAGGTGGGGCATCCCATAGAGAGGGGTCTGGGTATCCAAGAGCTATGCTCTTGGGTATGTCTCTGGTCTTGCCCTGATCAGTGCTCTGCTTCCCCCGCTGCTTGACCACCACACCCAGATGATCGCCAGGGGGAAGAATGCTTCAGACCTGTTTCCTGCAGTGGTGAAGAATGTGGCCTGTAAGAACATAGAGGTGAGCACCATCCAGCAAGGGATCTCCTATCCCCACCAGCTAGGACTAAACTCAAGCTGGCCTGAGGGCAAGGAAAGAAACAGTCCAGTCCTTGGGGGCTCAATCTGCTCAGCCCTGTCCCTGATCCAGAAGACACTATCCTCATATCTTTGAACTGGATGTGGATCAGGACAAAGCTCGTGGGACACATTCAGGGTTGTTATCCCCTGTGGGAAGAACTTGACCCCATGACCCACAGCTATGGGGTGGGGTAGTAAGGACATCCCTGGAGGTGAGGGTACCAGCCCCTGCTGGGCAACATGCTGAGACACATGCATTCCCACAGGTGAAAAAGCTTGTCTACGTGTACCTGGTACGATATGCAGAGGAGCAGCAAGACCTGGCCCTGCTGTCCATCTCTACCTTCCAGCGTGGCCTAAAGGTCAGAGGCCTGCATGGGGCTTGGGCCTCATTGGAGCTATACAGGAGGAGTGGGCCCAGGGAGAGCGAGACCATGAACATTGAGCAGGCTCTGGAGAACACTTCTTACATGCAAAAGTTGAGAATGTCAGATTCAAAGGAGAGAAAAGACCAGTTGAGGCCTCAGGGGGTAGAAACCAGGCTCAGAAGGGGCATGAGAGGTGAAGTGGATGCCCAGGGCTCAGTTCCTTCAGTTCTTAGGAACTCATGGTAAGGCTGTGTTTTGGTCTGATTTCTGTGGCTACAACTGAATAACAGACTGGGTAATTTGTAAATAATAAAGGTTTATTCAGCTCACAGTTCTGGAAGCTGGAAGGTCGTGAGGGGTTGCAACTGGTGAGGCTTCGCAGAGTCCTAAGGTGGTGCAGGGTATCACATGGTATGATGGGCATGTATAAGAAATGGAGCCATTCTCAAGACAAACTACTAATCAATTCATTTGGATCCTGAGCCGCCCTCCTGACCCAATCACTTCTTAAAGGTCCCACTTGGTACTAGTTGGTTTAATAGTTCCAGGTGGGGATTACAGCACAACATGAGTTTTAGTGGAGACATTTAAACTATAGTAGGCTGTCTGTAGAGTGAATCATTTGAATCCCTGACAGTAGAGACTCAGCCTTCACTTCCATTGATATGAAGATGTGAATTGTGACCCATATTAGTCACAGGTCAACCCCTTGGGGAAAGATTCTGATGACCAGAATTCCTCACCCTGGGCAGTAGACCTTGGCAATGACAAGCTGTACTGGTCCAGGGACCTGTACAGAACAATGTCTGGGAGAGCCTTTTCACTTGCAACCTGCAAGGGAGGACAGAGGGTTTGCTGAGAACTGTGGGAAGAAAGCAACCAAGTTTACCATCAGGAGAGCTGTCTCTACCTGGAGGTTGGCTTCTAAGGTCATTGCAGAAGCCCCCAAACACCTGTCAAAACTGACTCTGTAATTTTTTTTAACTTTTTATTTATCTATTTATTTTTATTTTTTATGTGTATGAGTGTCTTCCTGCATAGATATAAGTTCATCCATTGCATGCAGAGCCCAGAAGATGGCATTGATTCTCTGGAACTGGAGTTATCGATGGTTGTTAGATGCCATGTGGGTGCTGGGAACCAAACTCAGATCAAGAGAAGCCAGTGAGCTTAACTGCTGAGCCATCTGTCTAGCCCCAACTCTGGGAATTCAATGCTCAGTTTTGTAAAGATTTGGTTTTTCTTCTGTTTAGCATCAGAAGTGAGTTGATTGTCTTAGATGCCCAGGGTATGAAAATTATGTCTTCAAACACTTGGATCACATCTATTTTGGCAAAATGGAATCTGAGCCAGACAGATATTGAAATCCCCTAAGGGGAATGTTTTAACTTTCAAATTGCTACGATAAAACACACTGACCAAAACCAACTTGGACATAAATTTATGAGTTCAATTCTAGACCCTAGACAGAAAAAAATAAAGGTAAGAATATTCACAATTTACATAGTGAGAAGATTCAGTTCACTGCCCATTGAAGACTCAAATCTTCCCACTGTCCCTTCCTGTGCTGGATAGTTTCAGTTGTCAACTTGACACACCTGGGAAGAGGGACTCTCAATTGGGGGATTTCCTCTACCAAACTTGCCTACATTTTCTTTATTGCTGAGTGATGTGGGAGGGCCCCGCCCACTATGGGGATGCCACCCCTGGGCAGGTGGTCCTGGGTTGTATAAGAAAGCAGGCTGAATACTGGCCAGAGAAGCAATACAGTGAGCAGTATTCCTCCATGGTCTCTGCTTCAGCTCCTGCCTCTAGGTTCCTGCCCTGGCTTCCTTCAATGGTGAACTGTGATGAGGATATGTAAACCAAATAAACCCCCAAGTCTCCACTGGGGTGCTTTCCCAGTTAGTTTCAGATTCCTCCAGGGCACATAAATTCATTCTCATTTTCTCTCTCTCTCCCTCTCCCATATCAAACTTTTTTTTAACCTCTGATTTATGACTACTAACTCCCATCTTCTTTCTACACTTCAGATTTCTGTGAGAGGGAGTCTGAAAGGTCCAGCTCATTTTTTTTTTTTTTTTTTTTTTAAGTCTAGCAATTCTGTAGGTGCTGGGCAGACTGAGAACTGACTACTCTCATCTGGGACTCAACCCTGCTTTAATCTGCTGGGCTGGCAGGAGGGGTTGGCAGTCTGCTCCTATGGGGGGAGGGTAGCGAACATGGTTACTTGAGTATTCATTCATAGTAAATGCTTGTGTCTGTGTCATACAAGTACTAGACTGAACTTATAAGTCAAAACCATGGGCTCCATCTCAGATTGGTAAATAATCTTTTGTTTGAATCAAGGTTAAATCCTTTTATAAAAATTGTTCTGAAATCTTAAGGCCAGGCGTGGTAGCACATGCCTTTAATCTCAACACTCAGGAGGCAGAGGCAGGTGGATCTCTGTGAGTTCAAGGCCAGCCTAGTCTACATAGTGACTTCCAGGCTAGCTGGGGCTACAAGGAGTCCCTGTCTTGAAAAGACCAAATAAACTATTCTAAAATTTTAGCACAAATTTTACAGTTTCTACAGTCTGTCTTGTTCCCCCTTTAAGAAAACCTGAGCTCATTTAGCCCAACTCAATGCATTGATTTCTCTAGAACAGTTGTCGGCAGAGTGTAAAGTACTAAATGGTATTTAGGTTTTGCAAGCTACAATGTCTCTACCATGCAACTACTGATAGTTATATACCAATAAATCTTTACTTTAAAAAATGAGGCAGCTGAGAGGTCTGTCCTGAGGTCTGTGGCCTATCGGCTTTTATTGCAGAACATCTCTGTCACACCATCTCTGCTGATAGAGACCACACTGCTTCATACACCCATATAGCATGCCACTTGCTCCAACTTAGACAACCCCATATGGTCTCTTCTTTGTTACTTAACCATTATGTTGTATTGAAACCTCTGTAGCTATTAATTTTTAAATTTTTTTTTCAAGTATAGGCATGGCCCTGGATTCAGTCATCAGAACCACATAAAAGAATTCAATATTCACAAAAGGCCTAAAGATATCCTCTGCACCCAGCACAAGCAACATTTATCACATGACCAAAGCCTCCTGTGTATCGTCCCTGTTTTTCATATGCGTGTGTTTATTCTTTAACTGCTTAATTATGCATTCCTAAACAATATAATACTGTTTTGTATATTATCTCATACTATACACATATTTTCTTTTTGATATTGCTGGCTTTTTGGCCAGTTCTGGAATATCTAGTTTCTTCCTTCTATCAGCCAGCTTAAACCCCATATTTTCTGAGTTTTGTTGTTGTTTATCCTGATCTTTCATAGTCAAACCTCTAGTTGGTAAACAGATAAACCTGACCTTCTACCATATCATGTCTCTGTGGATGACCCTTTGATCTCCAATGAAACACTACTGTTTCTTTTTATTAGAACAGTCTCCAAAGGGAAAAAAAATTTTTTTTTCAGTACTGGAGATTGAACCCAGGGTATCAAATGGGCTCAGTAAGCATTCTACCATTGTGCTGCCTCCTTAGTCCCCCCCTTTTTTTTGGTGTTTTGAGACAGGGCCTGGCTATATAGTCCAGGCTGGTCTGGACCTTGTTATGTAGCATAGGCTATCCTAACACACAGTTCCCCCTGAGCCTCTTGAGTGCCGGGATTACAGGTATGCACCATCATATCTGTCTCCTCCCCAGCTGTTTTCATTTTTATTTGAGACAGTTTTCCTAAGTTGCCCAGGCTGGCCTCAAATATTTGGTCCTCCTGCCTCAACTTCTCTCATAACTAGAATCGAATGCATGTACCATCACATCCAGGGCAAAGCTCTGGATTTTATTTTTGTCCCTTGCTTTTGTGCCTTCTCCAAGATATTGATAAGCTATTTGGACCAGGGTACCTACTTGGAGTTTGTGGCACATAATGTGTCCAAGTTATCACTGATCTGTAATAAACATTTCCCAACTAGGTTTTTATAAAGTTGTGTGCACAAACAACTGTAAAGTCAGCCAGTATTTTACTAAAACTCTTAAAAGACAACAAAATTAATACCCTTCATGTGTAAAGGGCTATGATAAATAAAGTAGACCTAAAACCTACTGTTAAAATACTTACAAAACAGCACTCAGGAGGCAAAGGCAGGTGGATCTCTCTGAGATCGAGGCCAGCCTGGTCTACATAGTGAGTTCCAGGCCAGCTGGGGCTATAGGGAGACTCTGTCTCAAAAATAAAATGCTTACAAGATTAGGTAAAACAAAAGACTGTCAAAAATGGCAATGTAAGAAGTGTTGAGACTCCCAGAATGCCTTGCTGAAATCAAGATACATGGTACTAACATCTACCAGCTCAGTTGACCCTCCCCCAATGAAAACAGATCTTTTTTGTCTCTATAATCATTTCCAAAAAAAGGTAAAATGAAGGATATCATGTTTTAGTAGTTGATGTGATATAATTTGTGTAAGAAAACAGACTCCTGCTTTTTAAATAAATGCTTCTAAACCACCTGATTAAACATCAATTCCAGAATTTTGCCAGGGGTTATCAAGACTTTCACCTCTTGTTTTGTGGATCTCTTTCCCCATTTTTGGGAAATCATGGTAACATCTGTCTTCCTTCAGTGTTCCAGCAGCTCTCTCTTTGTCTACCATTCTGAAGGATTGATAGCTATTTATAGCTGCTGCCAATAGTGAGAAGATAGCACTAAGCTCTGTGATCATAACATAGGTGTGTATGGGATGCAGCCTAAACAGAAGAGAGGGCTAGGCACCCGTTTTAAACACTGGAGAAGGGCAACCTTTGACAGGCTGCTGAGGGGGAGGCATGGGAGGATGAACTCTTTGGAAGAGAGAGCAGCTTGCATTTTCTGGCAGACACTGCAGGCATAAACAGACTCAGAATCTTAAGGAAGGGGGAGTGTTGAGGTTCTGAAGTTTTCTACTCTTTATGAAAGAAAGCTGCCCCTTGCCAGACCTCTTTATGTAACAGATTTCTGCAGCCAGGGCCAAGAGTTGGTACTCCAAGTAACAACCCCCACCCCCCAACCCAAGGTACCCAGCACTGATACATCAGCCCCTGGTCAGGGATAGTGACTCCCAAAGATGTGCTCACTCTCCACTGGGGGGACTGAGTGCCTTCTCCCACATTTTTCTCTACCTCTGCCCTTAGGATCCCAACCAGCTGATCCGTGCCAGTGCCCTCCGTGTCCTCTCTAGCATCCGGGTGCCCATCATAGTGCCCATCATGATGCTAGCCATCAAAGAGGCTGCCTCAGACATGTCACCCTATGTGAGGAAAACAGCTGCCCATGCCATACCCAAACTTTACAGGTGAGTCCCAGCCTTGCCTTTGTGCTGGAGGGACTAGGCTCCTAAGCCCCCAGCCCACTCCTGCCCTTACCCCAGTCTTGCAAGCTGCTCCTCACCTGGAGCAACACAGTTTAGGGAACTTACAGAAATGGGGCAATAGTGGGGCAAACCTTTTGACGTATGAGTATTTGTGCAGGAAGTGAGCATGACTCAGGCAGCTATTGGGGAGGCTAAGTACAGGAAGGGGCAAATCTCCAAGTTCCTGCCAACTGTTTGTCCTGCAGTTTGGACTCAGATCAGAAGGACCAGCTGATCGAAGTCATTGAGAAGCTTCTGGCTGACAAGACCACGGTGAGTGTCTTATGGGCATAAGGAGGCAAGCGCTGGGGTATGGTGTGTGTAGGGGCGGGAGGTACCAGACCGGTGTTGGTCCAATTCTCCCTTCCCGAAAGTCACCCTCTCATGCTTTGGTTCCTCAGCTGGTGGCGGGCAGTGTCGTAATGGCCTTTGAGGAGGTCTGCCCAGAGCGCATTGACCTGATTCACAAAAACTACCGGAAGCTCTGCAACCTGCTCATCGACGTAGAGGAGTGGGGCCAGGTGGTGATCATCAGCATGCTCACGCGCTATGCCCGCACGCAGTTCCTGAGCCCCACGCAGAACGTGAGCACGAGGTCCCAGCCAGACGGAGGGGAGGGAGGTCATTTGGGGAAGGCTCCCACAGGCCTGGTCTTGCCCGTCCAGGAATCCCTGCTGGAGGAGAACCCCGAGAAGGCCTTCTACGGCTCTGAGGAGGACGAGGCCAAAGGCCCAGGGTCCGAGGAGGCGGCTGCCGCGGCACTGCCCGCCCGAAAGCCGTATGTCATGGACCCAGACCACCGGCTGCTGCTGCGCAACACCAAGCCGCTGCTGCAGAGCCGCAGCGCTGCGGTGGTCATGGCGGTGGCGCAGCTCTACTTCCACCTGGCGCCCAAGGCGGAAGTGGGCGTCATCGCCAAGGCTCTGGTGCGCCTGCTGCGCAGCCACAGGTGTGGGAAGCCCCGCCCCCTCCACACCCCAAGCTTACCCTCCCATCCATTCTCTCCTCCCAATCCCCCAATCTACTGCCCCTGGTCCCAATTTAGGGGTCTAGGGTCCTCTGACCCGTCCTCTCCACAGCGAGGTGCAGTACGTAGTGCTCCAGAATGTGGCCACCATGTCCATCAAGCGTCGGGTGAGCATGTGAAAAGGCCTGCCCTAGCTTCTGTGGGTTCTGTGGGAGCTACTGGGAACTGCTGGGATAGAGATTGGGGTATAGGAGAGAAAGAGATGGGGATGGAGGTGAGGGTGGGAGTTGAGGAGGGTTGTAGGGCAAGATGGGGTAACCCTACTGTGCAGGAAGTAAGACCCAACAAGCCAGGATCCGGTCCCGGATCCTGAAGGGGCCACCAGGTGGGTGGGAGATGCCCAATGAAGAAATAGGCCAGATCTGAGACAGATGGGATGACAGTGTTGAGGCTGAAGGGTCATGGGAGAGGCTGGTGGCTCCTAGAAGAGAGGCCTGCCTGCCTGGGGCTGTGGTGGAGATCTCTGGGGCTTCTCTCTCTTGCCAGGGTATGTTTGAGCCCTACCTGAAGAGCTTCTACATTAGGTCCACAGATCCCACCCAGATCAAGATCCTGAAGGTGAGTGATAGACCGAGTGCACCTGGCCTCTGATTCTTCCAGGCCTGGTTCAATACCAGCTGGATTAACTAGTACTGGCCACACTGGTGCTTACCTCTTTCTGGAGCTGAGCACAGAACTGGGCTGAAGGTGTTTGCTCAGGTGGTGCGAAACTGCCCTTGTCTTGGTATAAACCAGTTACTTTTCCCAGAATAACTTGATTTTCACAATCACCCCCCAAAGTGTACATTACCTCAATTTTACATAAAAATATATAGTGACTCTAGGAAGTGATGTTACTAGTGCAAAGTCACACAAGTCTGCTGCTTGAAGGGTCATGCTCTTCCCACCCAGTTTTCTCTCACATACCTACCCCCTCAGGCTGTCACACATACAGCAACAGGAAAAGTGTTGGAGACTGTACTTCCAATTCATTCCTGCTGCTTCAATACTGAATGATGTCCTTGAGCAGTGATTAACTTTCCTAACCCTTTGACACATCTTGCTACTAGATCTAGAGGTTCAAGGGAGCTGGGGATATAGTTCAATTGGTAGTGTTTGCTTAGCATGCACAAGGCCCTGGGATCGATCCCCATAAACAGGGTGAGGTGGTATGCGTCTCTAATACCAGCACATGGTGGTAGGGGCAAAAGGACCATGAGTTCAAGATCATAGTGAGCTACATGTTGAGTTCAGGGCCAGTCTGGGCTACATGAGAACCTGCCTCAAAACAAAACAAAAAATCAAGTGTAGATGTCGGAGTTCAAGATGAAACAAATGAACCAGGGATACTGCCTTTGTTGAGCTTACAGTCTGTTTTGAGGCAGGAAGAGACATTAAGAAGACAAATGTAAAAATCCATTTATGAAATGTGTCAAGGAAGAATGTAGAGAGAAATTTAAAATAGGGACATTATTCATTGAATCAAGGACATTTGCCTTGAGAAAAGAATGTAAATTACCTAGGAAAATGCAGGGTCAGAAATGGAAAGGAGTGCTCCATACAGAATAGCATTTGCAAGGACCCTGAGGTGGGAAGGGGGAGAATGGGCAGATCATCCAGGGACTTAGAGATGATGGCAAAGACCTTGGTCTCTATTCTATTCCAAAAGCAATGGTTTTCAATGGCTTGGGGAGGCGACATGATCCTACTTCACAGATACTTTGAGGTTCTATTTAAGAGGGAAACTGATCCTTTTGGATTTTGAGTAAATTTCATGAGCTGGTCTTCCCTCATTACCCAAAGCATGTTTAGGGCTGTTCTGAGCATTGCTTTCTACTCTGTAAACTCTGTTTGAAATGAAAGCCCAGAAAGCCCACTGGCAACACTGGCCATTTATGTGTTTCCACACCTCCGTACAGCTGGAAGTGCTGACCAACCTGGCCAATGAGACCAACATCCCTACTGTGCTACGGGAATTCCAGGTACAGGCCAGGGGGCAACCAGTGGGTCCGAGGAGAGGTGCCCTACAGACCCTCATGCCCAGTGAGAATGACCCTGGTGGCCTCATCTTCTCTAACAACCCAAAGCTGGAGAAACTATCTCGGGTTCTCCCTTTCCAGTGTGTTCTGCTGGCTTTGGGCTGAGGAATCCTTGGATGTGGGTTGGGGATGTCACTTTCTCCCAAGACCCAGTCTCTGGCATGATGAATCATAAAATTCATGGTCACAGTCTTCCTGAAGGTCACCCTCCAGTCTGCAGGATCTCTGTGGGGTCACTACCTACTGTGTGTTACTCTGTCATGATGTCCCACAGACCTACATTCGTAGTATGGACAAAGACTTTGTGGCAGCCACAATCCAGGCCATTGGACGCTGTGCGACAAACATAGGCCGAGTCCGTGACACCTGCCTCAATGGCCTGGTGCAGCTTCTGTCCAACCGTGATGGTCAGTGTTTGTTTGGAGGAATGTCCAATCTGTGTGTGTGTGTGTGTGTGTGTGTGTGTGTGTGTGTGTGTGTGTGTATGCACATGGGGGCCTGCATATCTGACCCTGCTGGCTGATGGGTCCCCTCCTGTGTGTCTAGGTACAGTGTATATCCCTTGGTTTATCTGCTTCAGTGATTGTCCAGATGATCCTATACCTGGAGGGATGCTAGAAAAGTGCAGGGGCCTGAGGAATAGAGCCAAGGGCATTGAGGTGTGTCTCTCCATCAGATGTGGTTATCTGATTATTCTGGGGCCCATTTTCTTGTTATTCCCTAGAGCTTGTGGTTGCAGAGTCAGTAGTGGTCATTAAGAAGCTGCTGCAGATGCAGCCAGCACAGCACGGGGAGATCATCAAACACTTGGCAAAGCTCACAGACAACATCCAGGTGAGGAAGTAGCCCTGTGTTTCTCAGCTACCCCAATATTGTTCTCATGATTTTAATACCCTGTAATCAAGTGCTTTAGCCTTACCAAAAATCAGTTTCTAAATGGGCTTGCTCTGAAAGTTCTTGAGGTAGAAGATTAACTGGATTGTGTGGCCTTTTGCCCAAGATTCTCCTCCCTGTGAGCTCTACAACCTTTACCATCTCTCATTTCCCATCAAAGCTCTGACCAAGGATGGCTGGCTGACTGATGCTTTGCTTTTCTGTTGAACTGCTGAGTTGAAATATCTAAATGTCATTACTGCCAGGCATGGAAGCATACAATTTTATGCTTTTAATCCCAGTAGGCAGAGGCAGGTGGATCTCTGTGAGGGTGAGGCCAGCCTGGCTATAGTGATTTCCAGGCCAGCCTTGGCTACAGGGAGACTCTGGCTCTAAAAAAAAATAAAATAAAACCCAAAAATGTCATTACTAAAGATGCAGGATGAATGACAGGGCAGTGCAGCATGAGGGCATAGTGAATTCAGAAAATCGTGACTGACTTTGGGACCTGATAGCTTTACCCATGATAATGAAACCCTAGAAGAGGGGATGCTGTTTAGAAAGGCCCAACTTTTAATGTGTTCTATTCCTCTGTCCCCATCCACAGAGACCCATAAGATAGAAGGCCAGCACAGATGGCAGAGAACCATTTCTTTGGCAGTTCATCCCACCCACATTAACATGTTTCTCCTAGTCCTAACTCCTGTCTATACTCACAGGTGCCCATGGCACGAGCCAGCATCCTGTGGCTCATTGGAGAGTACTGTGAACATGTTCCAAAGATTGCACCTGATGTCCTGAGAAAAATGGCCAAGTCATTCACAGCAGAAGAGGACATTGTCAAGCTGCAGGTCATCAACTTGGCAGCTAAGCTCTACCTGACCAACTCCAAGCAGGTAAAGAGTGAAAGATGCCCACTAGCATTCTCTGGTCCCCAACAACTTCTCTGGGCAATATTCTTTTGACTTTCCTCAGCAGGCCTGAACTCTTTCTGAAAAGGGGAGTCAGGATAGGTAGCTAGTGCCATCCCAGTGTCCCAACTATTCTGGAGTCTCTGATAGAGTCACACCATTGAAGAGACTCTCCTGTGAGGCTGTGAGGTGATGTCTTGCAGTAGGAGAGTTCTTATTTGTCACCTTTGAAACACTGGGGCTATGAAGCTTACTGGTGATTGGAGCTAAGAGAGAGCCCAGCAGTGATAGGCACTGATGGGAGAGCATGCATTCAGGGGATGTGAACTGTGCCTCTTCCCAAAGCTTGATGATGCCTGTTAGTCTGTGCCAGGGTTAAGGGTCAAGACTGTGCTCCAGCTTGGGTGCTGTTGGTGACTAATCCCTTTCCAAAGGTAAAAGATTGCAAGAGATACTGGATGTGGTTCAGGTAGACTGGAATATCAGGGTACTAAGAGCTTTGGGTGTCCAGTGTACCCTAAGATGGTTCAGGGGGAATTCTAAGGATAGTGCAAACATGAAGAAATTTCCAAGGAGGTAGAGATACCAAACAACAGAATAGTTCAGCGACACAAGGATTGGCAAACTACTGCCCATGGCTGAACCTGGCCGGTTGATTGTTTTTACAAAATTTTGTTGGAACTTATTCATTTATATATTGCCTATGGCTACTTTTGAGCTACAGTGGTAGGGTTAACTCCTTGAAACAATCTGGATGGCCCACAAACCTAAAAAAATCTCTGACCTTTTATAGAAAAATATTGCAGATCCTTGAAGTAAAATACCTATAGCCCAGAGACTGTAGCACTGCCAGAAGCTGGTCTCTTTGCCATCCTGTGGTAGTCTTAGGATCACAGCACATGGTATCTTCATTGGGTCCTTTGATTCATGGACTAGCATGATTCCAGGGGCTTGAGCTGGGGTAGGCTGGGACTCTTGTCAGGTGTCAGATAGGAGTGCAGCAGCTATGTGTAGAGACAACAAGGTGCTGGGTCTGTGAGGATCAGTATTGTAGGGAATCAGCCTGGAGAAAGAGAAGCATAGGGAAGCAAATGTCTGTGTGCTGTCTTGTTCAGATGGGAGGAAGGAGCAGCTTGGAGGTAAAAATGAGGTAAGGCTGAGGGTACAGCTCAGTGGTAGAGAATATGCTTAAAAATGTAAGATTATTGGGCTGGAGAGATGGCTCAGCAGCTAAGAGCACAGACTGCTCCTAGAGAGAACCTAGGTTTGATTCCCAGCACCCACATGGTAGCTAGCAACTGTCATTAACTCCAGTTCCAGAGTATCCAATGCTGCCTTCTGACCTCCTTGGGTAGTGCATGACATGGGTGTACTTACACACATGCAGGCAATATACTCACACACATAAAATAAAAATAATAAAATATTTAAAAAAATTTTTTGTTGGGCTGCATTCATAGCTAACCTGGGGTACATGCACATAGACTGCAGGTTGGACACACCTGGTAGGCCTTGCTACAAGGCCATAGCAGTCCCCAATTTATAGACCACACTGCAGGCCTGGGGTGAGGCCACAAATGACCAGTATGAGGTCTGTGCCCAGCTGTTGACAACATATATTCTGATTCTGTGACCATAGGCCACAAAAGCTTAAAAGATATAGTTACAGAAGCTTGGAAGGTGGTAGTGAAGGTGATTATTGTAGCCCTCTGGGTACAACACGAGGCACAACTGCTTGGATGCTCCCAACTGGGTTTAGGTGCAGGTGAACTACGTGGGAGGAGGATTTTCTAGGGGCCCAGTGTGACTACAACTGCCTCATCTTGCCTCTGCAGTGGATGGAAGATCTACATAAATTCTGTAGCACTAAAGCAACCTTTAACCTTTTGTGTATTATAAAGGTACTTATCATAGAATATTTGGGAAATTCAGGAAAATACTAATTAAAAAGTTTAAATTATCTATAAATTTTGACTTAGAATTTTTGTTTTGTTTTAGGCCCAGGCTGGTTTTCAACTTATAATTCTCCTGCTTCAGCCTCCCAAGTGCCCACTTAGAAAAATCTTATATTTCCTTAACTTTAGGAAATTTTTTTTTTTGGTCTTTTTTTTTTGAGACAGGGTCTCCCTGTAGTCAGAGCTGATCTGGATTTGCTATGGAGATCAGGCTAGCCTTGAACTTGCAGCAATTTGCCTGCCTCTGCCTCCCAAATGCTGGAATTAAAGGCCTGTGCCACCATGCCCAGCTAACTTTAGGAACTTTTTGTGTCGGTATATAGTCATCTAGAAGTTGTATGTTTATGAATTTTCCAATACTCTAGTGTTTTCATTTCTGTTTGTTTCCTGTACTTTCATATTAATAAAAATTTGATTGTTTTTTTCTTTCAGTGCTGGGAATGGGACTGAGGGCCTTCACCATGCTAGGCGAGTGCTACATTCCCCAGTCCTCTAGAAAATGTTTAACATTCACATGTCAATTATATTTTTATTTTATCTTTTAGGTTTTTTGGCTGTTTGTTTGTTTTTGAGATAGAGTCTCCCTGTAGCCCCAGCTGGCCTGGAACTTACTATGTAGACCAAGCTGGCCTTGATCTCACAGAAATCCATTTGCTTCTGCCTCCCAAGTACTGGGATTAAAGATGTGTGCCACAATACCAGCTGCATCATATTTTTCACTTAACAATTTCCTTCCTTTTCTTTCTGTTTTCATATTTCTTAATCCATTTTATTAGCCCTCCACAGCTTTATAATAAATTGCTATCAATTTAGTGGCTTAAAATAACACACATATGCTGGGTAGTTGCCCTCGCCTTTAATCCCAGCACTTGGGGGCAGAGGCAGGTGGATTTCTGTGAGTTCAAGGCCAGTCTGGTCTACATAGTGAGTTCCAGGCCAGCTGGGGCTACAGGGAGACCCTGTCTCAAAAAGACAAAAAAAAAAAAAAAACCCCAAACATTTTTCTTACAGTTTCTATAGGTCAATACTAGTTTGGGGACTGGAGAAATGGCTTAATGGTTAAGAGCACTGACTGCTTTTGCAGAAGACCCAGGGTTGGTTCCCAGCATCTACATGGCAGCTAACAATCATCCATAACTCCAGTTCCAAGGGATCCAACGCTCTGTTCTGACCTCTTCGGGTATTGCATGTACGGGTGAGCTAACATATATGTAGGCAAAACACTCATATACATAAAATAAAAAAATAAAAGAATCTAATTTGGCTTAGCTTGGTCTTAGCTAAGACCAAGACTGGCAGCAAGACTGCCTTTGAGGTGTTGGCCAAGGCCTGGTCTTCACCTGCAGGCTTTGCTAGAGAAAGTTCATCTCCCAGCTCAAGTGGTGTTGGCATTGCTTGTGGCTGTGGGGCTAAGGCCCTGACTTCTTGTTGGCTGTCAGCTAAAGACCACTCTCAGCTTTTAGAGGCTATCCTCAGCAATGTGGCCACTTATTTTTTCTAAGCCACAAGGGACAAAGTCTCTGGAGCCAGTGTACTAGTGAGAAAGGCCTCTATTCCCATTCCTGTTGCCACATTCCAAAGTCTTAGGCCTTGCTCACACCAAGGCAAGGGGGTAACACAATGTATAAACACTAGGAAGCAGGATTGGCAAGACCTTAAAGTCTAGATTCTAGAACTTATATAGTGTTGAGAGAATGTATTTAATTTTTTTATAATCAGTTTTCTCAGTATGATTTAATAGGTGATTGGTTACAAGTTAGCAGGAATGTCACCACAGGTTATTAAGAGAGTTAGTGTCCTTACATAAAGTTCTTCCCTGATAGCCAAGCCCCTTGGTTAGTAGAGTCTTGCTGTGTTCTTGGTGAGATGAAGCATGCTCACAGGTTCTCTTGAACAGCTCATCATTTTAGTACACTGTGATTAGGTGAGAGGGGTTCTAGGGTAGAGACTGGGTATTGTAACATATGCTGAATAACTTTTTATGTTGGGGCAGGGTGATATAGTGTTACAGGCAGATCCTGCAGTGAAAAAGCCCATTCTTACCTTGATTGTTGACATGGGGTTAGGACTGTGGACAAACGGATCCAAATCCTTACCTGTTCCTTCTAGAGACAAGGGAAGGAGAAAGTCTGTGATTAGCTACCTGGGAAGTTTGTGGAAGAAGACAATGTCCTGAACTAAAGGGGATGGGGGATGAGCAGTAGCATCTTGATAATAGACCATGTTGATGAGGGTGTGCACCTGCCTTAACTGATCAGATGGTACCTGGCCAAAGGGGAAAGGCAGCCTGCAGTGAAGTCCATTGCAATGACATCTGTGTTCATGCTTCCATTATCCATTGTGTTAGGAGAGTCTGGGGCTGGAATCACAGATACTCACTGCTGTTTTGGAAGGGATTGAGCTGACGGTCAGGCAGCAGAGTCCCTGGAGGACATACTGGAGGTAGAAGTGGAGTCACAGGGTTCCCTAAATGGATAAGAGGCAGTTCTGCCACAACAGCAGCTCCGAGTCTGGGCCAGCATCTGGAAGTCTCTGCCCCTCATGGATGTTTACCTGATGAGGTCTGCTGGGTTAGCTAGACAGTCATGTCCAAGGTTGGATGTGATGTGATATCATCATAAATCTTAGGAAGACCAGAGTCATTTCCAGGCTCTGTCTTGTTGAGGCCTGTTGCCTGGGGTACTCTGCCTGTGAGTTATCTGGTGGTTGATCTTGATTATGGGAGATAGACACATGGAGATCTGGACCAGGGCAGTCCCCTTATATCATGGGCATATAAGCAGTGACAGGGAGGGGACTGATAATCCTCTGGTGGTCCACACCTGGGTGCAGCACCTCCTGGAGGAGGCCACTTTTGATTCTACTTCTCTGTAAAGTGAGGTAATAATACCTCCCTCTCAGAATGGTTGTAGAGATGAGAGGAGAGTGGGGAGCACCTGGCTTGGTGCTTAGCCCCATAAGCCCTTCACAAATGATATGAAGGCAGCTTAGTGAAGGCAGTATTTGAGACTTTAGATCCTCAGATGTAGCCACCTTGACTGAAGACTGTGACTTCCTCATGATCTCTGCAAACCTTAGAGAAAGAAGCATGTTTGCCTTGATCTTATTAGACTCCTCTAGGGAACGAGTGGATTCTCTGAGACCCCCTAGGCTGCTCAAAATCTGCTTTGTGGGTTGATAGCCAAAGGGCTCCTTGTTTACACCTAATGCTTGTGCACACACACACACACACACACACACACACACACACACACACGTCCTCCCTCTTTCTCTCCTTCCTTCACTTTTTGTTGTCTTGATTTTCCAGGAAGGTGGAGCCTGGAAACCACAAAGTGTAGCAGAGTTCTAGCCCTCTACTAACCCTGCTACTCCAGAATAAAGAGATTGGCTGAGCCTGGACCAGTAGAAATCTGAAATGAGAGAAAGAACGGAGTCCAGGGCCAAGAAGCAGGAGAGAGAGGGCAACCTCTTTTGCTAGCTAAAGGGAGTTGTCACAGTTGGAGATTAAGAGTCAGAACCAGAGAGCCGAAATGTGGTGCTGAAGCTGGGGCAGGATGGGGAGGGAAGTTGGATGAAGGCAGCCAGTCATGTGTATAAACAAGGGGAGAAGCTCTTTTTGGAGATGTTGGCTGAGCTAAGCTGGTTCCAAGGCTACTGGTCCCCACCCTCTGTCAGATGCTGAGCCATCTTTTCTTCTTCCCTCAGACCAAGCTATTGACCCAGTATGTGCTGAGTCTGGCCAAGTATGACCAGAACTATGACATCCGTGATCGAGCCCGCTTCACCAGGCAGCTCATTGTCCCTTCAGAACAAGGCGGGGCCCTTAGCCGCCATGCCAAGAAACTCTTCCTGGCCCCTAAGCCAGCCCCAGTCTTGGAGTCATCCTTCAAAGGTGGGAGCAGGAATGAGGGTAAATTCCTGGGGGAGGGCAGGAAGTAGCTAGGCCTAGGGCCCAGGCCTCAGCCCTTCCCACTAAGGTTTCAGCCTTAGCCAGGCACCAAGCTGTCCTCTGTCCCCTTTTATGGTGTTCACCACAACCACAGCTGGCACTACATCACCTTAGTGTCTGCTCTTCCTGTCACACAGAACTTCCTTCCTCTCCTTTTCTGAGGCTGCTTTTCCATCTCCCTCCTGAGCAGTCTTTAAGCTTGAGAGTCTGTATCAAGATGTTAAATACGAAGGACCCAGGAAGGTAGAAGTAAAACAAAGGAGAGGTGCATATTTAAAACAATCCTGTAGAGCCAGGTGTGGTGGCACACACCTTTAATCCCAGCACTTGGGAGGCAGAGGCAGGCGGATCTCTGTGAGTTCAAGGCCAGCCTGGTCTGCAGACAGTCTTTTTGAGACAGGGTCTGCCTGTAGTTCCAGGACAGCTGGGGCTACAGGCAGACCCTGTCTCAAAAAGACAAAAAAACCCAAAAACCAAAAAACAAACAAACAAAACCCAAAACCAATCCTGCAGTCCAGTTGCTAGCACAATGGGCAGGCACTTGAGGTCAACCCAAGCCCTGTCCCCAGGCCCTCAGCCTCACCTCTGCTAATGGTAATGGCCTGAGAGGGGAAAATCCTTCAGCTGGCTCTTTACCCCTAGAAACCAAAGCCCAGGCCTCTTTACCCCTAGAAACCAAGCCAGCCCAGGAGCTGGCTTTCCTGATGTCTTTACGTTTTTCTCTCTCCTGGACCACAGAAATGGGGATAGAGAGGTAGGGCAGCTATGGAAATCTCCCAGGAAGCAGCAAAGCCTTAATGCTATCCTCATTCAGGTCTCTGTCTTCCTACACCACCTGTCCACTGTGACCCTGATTCCCTCCCACTCTTTCTGACTGCTCACTCCTCTCCCATGAATCCAGAGGCCCACCAGACCTGTCTCCTCTTCTTGGCTAGCCTGGCCAGGCTCCTGTTTACCTTCTCCCGTCTCAGCCTCCCTCCCATGCCTGGCTGTCCCCAGAAGTGAAGTCATATTCACACTTTGGCCTCCTGACAGACACCTGAGCAGACAGGCCAGCAGCATCTCTGTACCCAAGTTCTTCCTTCTACTTTGTCCCCATTCTTCAGTCCCTGTCCTGGCTTTTTCTCTCAGCATGTGATCCTAAGTGTGTGGTCAGGGTATAGGAGTCATCAGGGGATGTGCCCATCTCTTTTCTTTGCACAGCCAGGGAACCCCCATCATAATCAATACCCAGCGCCACCTAGGAAACAAACACCTCCACCCCACACTCCCAGGGCATTGTTCACTGCCAGTACTGGCCTGACTTCTAAACCTGACTTTAGATCGGGATCATTTCCAACTGGGCTCACTGTCCCATCTGCTCAATGCGAAGGCCACAGGCTACCAGGAGCTCCCAGACTGGCCAGAAGAAGCCCCAGACCCATCTGTACGCAATGTGGAGGTCAGCAGCTGTGTGTGTATGTGTGTGTGTGTGTGTGTGTGTGTGTGTGTGTATACATGTGTGTCTGCACACTGGGGTGGGAGGCGGCAGCAGCAGGGAGCCCTGGCAGTGCTGGCCCAGGCCTCCTCATGCCCTCCCCCCACACAGGAAGAAGACCTCTCCTTTATTGAGACCCACGTGGGCCTGTTGGGCGAATACGCTGAGGTCCCCTCTGTGTGTTGTGTGCTCTCCCTGTCTCCCTGTGTGCTGTACCCCTAGCTTTTCCTCTACAGTTGTGTAATGCCCTGCCATAAATACCTTCCTCTCCCTCTGTGGACTGTACCTCCCCATTTTTCTCTTTTGAGGACAGGACCAAGTAGGATACTAAGATGAAATGTGATGTAGGGTACAAAGGACCTGTGCTTTCCTTCTCCCTCCTCTAACCATGAGGAAATAACCCTTACCCACACCATCTCCAGGTACCTGAATGGACCAAGTGCTCAAATCGGGAGAAGAGGAAGGAGAAGGAAAAGCCCTTCTACTCTGACTCTGAGGGGGAGTCTGGCCCAACGGAGTCTGCAGACAGTGGTGAGCCAGAAGGACAGAGCCAGGCTGTCTGTGGTCCTGCCCACATGGGTACCTGTGTGACTGCATAGGCTCCATGTGTGTATTTATATGGTCAGTGACCAAGGACATGCACTTGCTTGTGAGTCACAGCCTGTGTGTGTGGTGTGAACCCAAGTGTCTGTTCTCAAGTGTGTGTACTGTGCAACAGTGACATTTATTCACGTGAACTCAAGTTTCCATTCTCAAGTGTGTGGGCTGTGGCATTTACTCATGTGGGTCCTATGTTTTTGAAATCCCAGTTAACATCTGGGGTTGGGACAGGTCAGAGGGGGTAGAGACTCTAGAGCTGAATTGGGAGCTGGGAACCCAAAATCTCTCTTGGACCCAGGAAGCCCTACATACCAAGGGAAAGGGGGAGGCCTGAAGCTGAAGGGGGAGTCCTGACACAGTTCCTCCACAGAGCCCGAGTCTGAGAGTGAGTCAGACAGTAAGAGCAGCAGCGAAAGTGGTTCTGGGGAATCCAGCAGTGAGTCAGACAATGAAGACCAGGATGAGGATGAGGAAAAAGGAGGAAGTGAGAGGTAAGAGGGGAGCCAGCTATGTAGCTGGTGTGGCTTGGGTGTTTCTTAGGAGGCCGTGAGCTGCCCACCAAGTGCTAGAAGTCTATATACCCTCTGGTCCTCTGATGGTTGTGTTGAGTGACTGCTGAGGTCTTGGAGACCTCATGGGAGTGGTTAAGAGAAGTAATCAGGGGCATAAGGCCTGACCTGGCACTAGCTGGTTTGAAACTTGTCTGGAGCCATGTGTAAGAACCCCAGCAAGGGCTCTGCTCTTCTGTCAGACAAGGAAGGGTGACCAGGCTGGAGCCTCGCTTTGCTTTTCCACTCTCCTTTAGTGAACAGAGTGAGGAGGAAGGAAAGAAGAAGACAAAGAAGAGGAAGAAGGTACCAGAGGGACACAGAGAAGGCTCATCATCAGATGAGGGCAGTGATTCCAGCAGTAGCTCCTCAGAGTCTGAGATGACATCAGAGTCGGAGGAGGAGCAGGTGGAAGGAGCCTCCTGGAGGAAGAAAACAGTAAGGGCCTTGCCAGGCCCTCCCTTCCTTCGGGGCCAGACCCAGACATCTTCCCACAATCTGGAACAGATTATGGACTTTCCTACCTCCCTACAGCAGGCCAGGGTGCATTCTCATACCCAAATCTCTTTTCTCTTTCAGCCTCCCAGTAGCAAAAGTGCCCCTGCAGCCAAGGAGATCTCCCTACTTGACCTAGAGGACTGTGAGTTTGGATGGTAGAAGCCATGAGGGAAGGAGACCCAGGAATATGACTTAGGAAGGTCCCTGGGCACTCAGGGCTGGGTTCCTGAAGGCTGGGGTTGGAATCTGTCTTGGTTTGTGTTCATCTGAGGGTTTCCAGGCTAGTGTGTGCCTCGCTGTCCATGGTGCTGAGATTTTGCTCCTTGAGCCCTGGGACAACCCAACTCTACTTTGCCTCTTCCTCATCATAGTTGTCTTTCTCCCCCTCCTCCCAGTCACTCCTCCGAGTGTCCAGCCTGTATCTCCCCCCATGATTATGTCCACCAGTCTGGCTGCCGACCTGGAGGGTCTGACACTCACAGACTCGTCTTTGGTGCCTTCGGTGAGGAGGGGGCTAGGCTGGGACAAGGACCCAGCTCTATGCTGTATCCTGTGGTGTGGGTCTGTGTCATAAAGTGTGGGGTGTGATGGATGGGATAACATTAAATCCTATTTGCAGGGTGGCCTTAGCTAAGACAAGGCTGGGACCAACTGTCTTTTGCCTCATTTCTGCACTTCCCTCCTCCTCCCCTCTAGCTGCTGAGTCCAGTGTCCAGCATTGGGAGGCAGGAGCTGCTGCACCGGGTAGCTGGCGAGGGGCTAGCTGTGGACTATGTCTTCAGTCGCCAGCCTTTCTCTGGGGATCCCCACATGGTGTCTGTGCACATCTACTTTTCCAACAACTCTGAGACTCCCATCAAGGGGCTGCATGTGGGCACCCCCAAGCTGCCTGCTGGCATCAGCATCCAAGAATTTCCCGAAATTGGTATAGAAGGGCTTGGGTAGGGTGGAGGAGAAGGCTCCTGCAGTCTTTCTGTGGTTGTGACCCCTCTTGGGGTCATGTCAGGTGCCCTGCTTAGGGACACAGAGGTGGCATCTAACATGACCCACACCATGGTGTCCAAGATAGGCTAGGAAACAAGCAATTTCATACTAGAGCAGGAGATCTCTGGAAGATTTGGGTTAGGTTGTTTCAGGACTGACTTCAGTGGGGTGAGGAGGGCTGAGGGAAGGGTATTTTATGTTTCAGTAGGAAGCCAGTGACAGTCTCCAGAGGCCCAGAAATCCATAGAGGTGGGGTCTGCTCTGATGGTGGAGGAAGGCTGGGACCAGACTGGGTTCCAGGCCAATCAGGATGATCTCTCATCCCCTCATTTGCTTCCTCACATAACTCAGAGTCCCTGGCACCTGGAGAATCCACCACGGCTGTGATGGGTATTAATTTCTGTGACTCAACCCAGGCAGCCAACTTCCAGCTGTGGTATGTACCCAACTCATGGTAGTTGTGAAAGAGTAGACTAGAGTGAGGCAGGGTCCCAGAGAACCAGAGCTGAATGGGGGGGGGGAGGTAGGGCTACATCAGAGTCCGATGGGTCTGGCTGCCATTCCCAGTTCTGAAGTCTTACCTCACACTTCTGCCACTGTGCCTTGCCTTGAAATGAGAGGGTTGGGATAAGGGGAGAGATGCTGGCCTCATCTCTCCTCCTGTCTCCTTCTGCTCTCCTCAGCACCCAAACCCGACAGTTCTATGTCTCCATTCAGCCACCTGTTGGGGAGCTGATGGCCCCTGTGTTCATGAGTGAGAATGAATTCAAGAAGGAGCAAGGTGAGTGCTCCCTGTGGTATATTAGAGGAGCCCAACACTATCCACCTACTGTGCAGACATGTGGAAGGAGCCTCTGCTCTTGAGACAGAGCAAGGCCTTATAGCTTGTGCCTCTAGCAAGTCTTCACAGAGACTAGGGTATGTTGGTGAGACTTTGGAGTTTGCATTCAGCCCAGGCCCACATTGCAGCTGGGGAAACTGTATCCAGAGGCGTGGGAGAAAGTGTTGGGAGTAGTTCAGTTTGGGACAGAGGAGTCACAAGCACAGAGGAGTATTACGAACAAATTTGAAAGTGATATTTGTATATGTTTCTAGAAGCCTTAAATGCTATATTAAAGGATTCAGTCCTAGAAGTCCAGCCCCATTGCTAGAGAAATTGGGTCCAGCCCCATTGCTAGAGAAATGATGACCCTGGGCATCATTTTCTGGCAATGGAGGAGTCAGGGAAAGAAGGGGAAAGGCTTAGTCCTCTGCTTCAGAACCTGCGATTTGCTAACACAGCTAAGATTGGGAGACCTTGCAGCAGGAAAAAGAGGTAGCTCCACATCAGGGGAGGAGATATGGGCTTTACAAAGCCCTGGCTTTAATTTCTTCGGGGTATTCCCGGGGCTAAATTCCATGGCTGGTTATAAGGCCTTTGTAATAGATTTGATGGGAGCTGTGAGGCAAGGATCAGAGCCATGGCACAGGGCATGCAGGGTGGGAGAGTGGTGATTGGGAAGAGGGAAGGTGTAAGTGGTAGCCCTGAGAAGGAGGAGAAGGTGGGACACAGGCTGGTTCTAAAGTACCTGACTGGGTAGGAAGATGAGTGGTGCCCTCTGTCTGGGGTAGGTGGTGAATGTTGTGATGGGTCAGCAAGTAACTGTTTGAAGCTTTGAGGGTCATGTGGTCTCAGTGGCAGTTGGTTTTGCTGTTGTCACATGAAACAGCCACAGACAGTATACAGTGAACTAGTATGGGAAATTTCTATTTTATTTAATTTTCATGTTTCTTGAAATTTCCCCCCAATGCTTAAAAAATGTAAAAACCACTGCAAGCCATTCAAATGGTGGGCCAGATTTGGCTTGTGGTCTATAATTTTCCAAATTCCCATTCTAAAAAGGACAAAGCAAGCAAGAGGGGAAGATCACAGTTAGTTTGGAAAAGACCATTTTGAAGTACATTTGGGGAGGTGTTAGGATGCAACTGAATATATAGGTCTGTGCTCAGCAAACACTTGAAGGCTGGAATCACAAGCATAGAGGTGGAAATGGAAGCTGTGAGTGTGGGTGACATCACCCTGGCATAGAGAGGCAGTGGAGGATGGGGGTTGGGAGATAAGAAGCCAATGACAGAACCTTGAGGAAAACCTGCCTTTTACCAGAGAAAAGGGAAGGGAGGGAGCAGAGAGTAATGACAAGGTAGAAAGGTGCTTTGGAGTGGCCTATAAGCCACAATGACTAAAGACCTCCAGATCCAGATGTCAGGTAGCTGATACAGGATGGCCTCTGTGCTCACAACGGTCTCAGCTCTCATCATGACTTTCCCCCCAGGAAAGCTGACAGGCATGAATGAGATCACAGAGAAGCTAACACTGCCAGACACCTGTCGGAATGACCATGTGGTGGTGCAAAAAGTGACCACCACTGCCAACCTGGGTCGTGTCCCTTGTGGGACATCTGATGAGTACAGGTATTAGTAGAGGGACAGAGACGGGCTCTCATGGACCCTAGTTTGAAGGAGGGTACCCAAGGCCCAGGGCTGAGCCCTTTATAAAAACAGTCACCCTTAGCAGTTCTCTACCCACCCCTTCCTCTGCTCCCACCTCAGGTTTGCAGGGAGAACACTGACTAGTGGGAGCCTGGTCCTGCTGACTCTGGATGCTCGGCCAGCTGGAGCTGCCCAGCTGACTGTCAACAGTGAGAAGATGGTGATTGGCACCATGCTGGTGAAGGATGTGATACAGGCTCTGACCCAGTGACTCCCAAGCATTATGACCTCATTGGTCTTCACCTGTCCCTCCCTGTGACATTTGCTCACAATCTCCAAATCGTTCCTCCCCTCTTCTTCCTTCCTCCATCCTTCCTTCCGTCTCTCCCTCTTAGTGAGTATGGGGGCACTCTCTCCCTAGTCTTTACCAGGCCTTCTTCCCATCCCTTTCCCATGAGTTTCTTGGTGACCTGTGCAGAGGGACATGGTAGCTGCTTCCTTCTGCATCCTCTTCCTCAGCTTTCTATAGGTATTTATGTAGCAAAATCTCAATAAAATGTCTTCTCCCCAGATGCTGACTCACCTTTCCTTCTAAGGGGGGGTGGGGGCAGAACTCCTAAGGGTGACTGTGTTTGGCCCTTATGACCTTATAAGGGAAGCTGTGCCTGGCTTTCAGGTAAGCTCTGGTTCAATATCCAAAGAGACCACCTCTAGCCAGGAGTGTGTGGGTAGATCTGTCTGCAAGAGACACCTAGGGAAGCATGGGTAGTTTAAGTTGGAAGAATTCCTTGTTTTTAGCTGGGTGTGGTGGCCCAGACCTGTAATCCTAGTACATAGGAGGTAGAGGCAGGCTGATCAGAAGTTCAAGGCCACCCTCAGCTACAATAGCAAATCCAAGGCCAACTTTAACTATATTAGACCCTATCTCACAAAATAATAAGTTTCTTGGTCCATTTTCCCCCCATTTTTTGTGTGTGGTGAGCATGTATGTATATACATGTTTGCATGTGTGTGGACACACTTGGAGGTGTACATTCCTGTTTGTGTCTGTGCAAGTAGCCTGAGGTTGATCTTGGGAATCATCCTTGTTCACTCTTCCACCTTATCCATTGAGGCAAAGTCCCTCAGTCAAACCTAGAGCTCATCCATATGGCTAGTCTCCCTAGCTCTAGGGATCTCTGGCTCTGCCTTCCCAGGTTGGGATTACCATGCCCACTGAACAGTTACATGGATTCTGGGGCTCCAAATTCTGGTCCTCATGCTTGTCTGGTCAGCACTTTAATTGCTAGCCATCTCCCCAGCCACTGTGGTCCTTTTCTAAGTCTGAACAAGTTCTCATTAGTGGCTGGCAGTTTGCCTTGGTTTCCCTGATAAGCCCTTTGGGATGAAAGACTCAAGGGGAATTCCCCCAAATATAGGTGTGCAGTTCAAAATACATTAATTATATGTAGACATAGAGTCTGGAGCTTGCTCTCCTCGCCCCCGCCTCAGGTCAGGAGATGACCCAACTGACCATCTTAGAAAGGAAGGAACAGAGAATGTACAGCCATACTTCCCAAATTACCTTCCCTTAGTCTTCTGGGGCTGCTGCTCACAAGCAGATTCTGAGGCCAGAGAGACAGCTGACCAAGTAAAGGCACTTGCCACCAAACCTGATGACCAGAGTTCAATCCCTGGGAGAGAACAGACTCTCAAATTACCTTCCAGCTTCTACACATACACTGTGGCACGTGTGCCCCTACTTAAATGTAAAAAATAATAATGCATGAAGTGATCCCTAACATTTCTTTAAAAAGAAAACATGCAGGCAGGACTGGAGAGCTGGCTCAGTGGTTAAGAGCACTGGCTACTCTTATAAAGGACCCGGGTTCAGTTCCCAGCACCCACATGGAGGGTAACAACTGTTCATAACTCCAGTTCCAGGGGATCTGATGCCCTCTTCTGGCTCCATGGGCGTTGTATACATGCAGGCAAAACACTCATACACATAAAATAAAAATAATAAAATATTTTAAAAAACCATTCAGATTCTAATCCCTAGGTTCTGGTTGTGTATTGTGGCACCTTGAATTCTAGACACAGAATAGTAAGGATTAGAGCCTCCACACCTGTGTTGAGCCTGATGGCCCTCCGAAACCTTTTCTGATGAGAAAACAGGTTGAATGATCAATAGGGCTTCAATCACCATGTGTTCTATCAGGAAAAATAAGTTTATGATCAAATAAATTTGGGAGGAGTCATTGCTTTGAGTAACTTTATTTCCCACAGGCCTTCTCAGAGCCTTTACTATTCTAATGTGGGTTATGACCACCCCCTCTCCTCTAAGTAGGACTACAGCTTGCAGTGTTACCAAACTTGGTATTGACCTTGGGATACTTTTCTCACAGAACATTTTTATTTGACTGGGTTATGGAGAATAGCCTTCAGGAATAGATAGCTTGAGATATGATATGGAAAATTCTGATCCTCTGTGACCAAGACTCTAGTTCCTTGGCCATATGTCCCCACAGCTATCACTTAAGTGTTCCTAAGCCCATCTGTTCAGAAACATGCCAGGGTAAAATAGGTGTGGCTCTCCTGTTAGGGAAAGAGAACAAAGGTGGTGCCAGGGGACAGCCTTGTCTCCTGGCACTGGGGACTTTCTGGGCTCTGTAGCATTAGACAGCAGCTGGCACTGCCACTTCTGGGAGAGCCTGGGGCACCAGACTCTCCCTGGGATCATGGTTTTTATCACCATTTTGTCTGAAGGGGGGGACTGATCCGCCAATTGAGGGCTATGTGCATGGCAAAATTAGACTCAACTTTTTGCTCTGTATCAACTTTGACAGAGGGTAGAGGCAAATTTCTAAGAAATCTAAACACAGGGATTGGGAAGATGGCTCAGTGAGTAAAGTGCTTGCAGCATAAACACGAGGACCTGAGGTTGAATCCCCAGCACCCACATAAAAGCAAGGCGTGGCTGGAGGCACCTACCTGGGGGTGGGGGGTCAGACAGGTAGATCCCATACTGGTCAACCAGTCTGGCTGAAACAGTGACCTCCAAAATTCATTAAGAGACTCTGGTCTCAAAAAATGTGTAGAGGGATAGATAGAGGGAGATGCCTCATGTTAACTTTTGGCCTCTGCATGAACACACACAGGCAAATGGATCTGCATATACACATGCACACAAATACATACAACCACACAAAGGAAGGAAGGGAGGGAGGGAGGGAAGAAAGGAGAAAAATCTGAACAGAGACCATTAGGGGATTTCCTATGGAGTGTGGTAGCCAGTCTCCAAGATGGCTCCAGTGATCCTGAATCCTGGTATTCCTGCCCTAGCATCATTTCTCCTACATTTTTTTCAAGGCTGTGGAATGTGAACAATGGGATACCAGTGATGGTATGTTATTTCTGAGATTAGAGGTGGTGCATGCACATGGTCCCTCAAGCACCACCCTCCTCTTCTCTGGAGAAAGCCAGCTGCCTCGTCTTAAGCAACCCAATGGAGAAGTCCATGTGATAAGAAACTGAGTTCCCATTTGAGTGAGCTTAGAAGCAGGTTCTTCAGCCCCAGCACAGCTTCAAATGCCTCTAGTAGTCTTGGTTAGCCTGAGTGCAACCTCAGGAGAGGTCCTGAGCCAGATCCACCCAGATAAACCATTCATATATATTCCTGACTCAGATGAATAAATACTTGTTTTAAACACATCTTTATTGGGGGTAACAACAGCAGTAGATAACTAATACAATCTAGTCTTTGTCCCTTAGGCTATTAGGAAAGTCCTCAGAGCCAGAGGGAGCCTGAGATTCCAGCTTTCAGAGCAATTTGCTCCGCAGTATCTGAGTGCTGTGTTAGTGGAGCTGGTTCATGGACATTACTTTCAGGAATTTTGCCAACCAGTTGGTATCACTGTAATAGTTTGAAATCAGCCAGGAAAGCAGTATTTAAACCAGGGAAAATATGCAAAGACTTAAAAGCACTTCTCCCTCCCTCAGCCAATTTTCACTTACTAGTAGTTAGTGTTTAATTACTCCCATCCCTTATCTATTTAAACAGGGTCTCCACTATGTAGCCCAGGCTGGCCTCAAACTCTGCATCTTCCTGTCTTCACCTTCCTAGTATTCAGATTACAGGCCCACCCCACCATGCCTAGTTTTCTCGTCTCTCTAAAAAGTTATATATTCCAAGAATAAAGAATAAAATCAAACCAGGAGTGGTGCTGTATGCCTTTAATCCCAGAATTTAGGAGGCAGAGGCAGGTGGATCTCTGTGAGTTCAAGGACAGCCTGGTCTACATAGTGAGTTCCAGGCCAGCTGGGGCTACAGGGAGACCATGTCTCAAAAAAGACCCAAAAATAAATAAAATAAACCAGCTATAGTGGTGCATGTCTGTAATCCCAACACTCAAAATTCTGAGTTCCAGCCCAGCCTGGGCTATATAGCACAAGACTCTGTCTCAAAATAAAGGGGGCGGGGCATTTAAAGAGAATAAAAGAAACACCTGTGCTCTATCAGCCAATTTAAGACTAAAGCAGGAAGGAATCAACTTGATCCCTCACTAGATAACCTGCCTTCCCCTTTTCACACACCCTTCCCGCCTGAAGGAAATTGCCATTTTGGATTTTCTGATTATCAATGCCATATGTTTTGGGATACTTTTAGTATACACAGATGTATTCCTAAACACACCTTACTTTGTGATAGTGTACTGCTCACTTGAAAATTGTATGTGGGGCTGGAGAGATGGCTCAGTGGTTAAAAGACTGACTGCTTTTACAGAAGACCGGGTTTCAATTCTCAGCACCCATATGACAGCTAACGACTGACTGTAACTCCAGTTCAAGGAGATCTGATGACTTCTTCTGACTTCCAAGAACATTGCATGACACCAGTGCACTTACATACATGCAAGCAATACACATACACATAAGATAAAAATAAAATATTTTTTAAAAAAGAAAATTTGTATGTGAATGACATTTCAAAGTATGTCTTCTGGATTTTGCTTTCTTCACCCACTACTGAGTCTTGCTGATATGTCTCACTTTACTTCATTTATACACGTGTGTGTCCACTATTTACTATTCCATTTTATGACTGCACATGTACTAATCTACTCCCCTGTTGGTGGGACATTCAGGTTATTTTATTTTTGCAACTACGAGCAAAGCAGCTGCAGGCATTTTCATACATGTGTGCAATGCCTCTTTAAGCACATGTCAAAGTTTCACTAACATATATATATATATATATATACTTTTTTTTTGAGACAGGGTCTCCCTGTAGCCCCAGCTGACCTGGAACTCACTAAGTAGACCAGGCTGGCCTTGAACTCACAGAGATCTGCCTGCCTCTGCCTCCAGAGTGCTGGGATTAAAGGCTTGTGCTGCCACACCCAGCATAACCAACATATATTCTTTAGAGTACCATTCCTGCATCATATGTATGTCTTCCCCTTAGAGAAAGACAAGCATCTCACCAGACAAGCATCTCACACGAACAATGTCTACAGCAGTGTTACAGTGGTTCCCAAATTGGAGTCAACTCAAATGTAAGTCGATAGGAGAATGCAGAAGTAAACTGTTATATCCATACATAGCATTTTGGAATACAAAGGCACAAACATTGCTATATGCAATTTGGATAGACTCTGCAGATGTGCTGGTGCAGAAACCAATACTTACAGAAGATAAGAACAAGCAAAATCTGTGATGAGGAGGCACAAAGGGGGAAAGGACAGGATGGAACCTGGGGGTCTGGTATGATTCTGTCTTGACAATGAATGGTGACTACTTGAGTATAAGCTTCAGAGACCCTGTCTCAAAGAACCAAAAATGAAAAATGGTCTTTCCTACCCACAGGCTCTGGTTCATCTTGTCCTCGGTTGTTTTTTTCTTCAGTGTTCATTCTTAGACACCCACCACTGCTGCTCCTACCAGTGCCAAACATTCATCTTCATCAACTCCCACCAAGATCTTCTGGGGGGAAAGGGGGTGGGGCACAGCAGACTGGATTACCAACCACCCCAGGGAAGATGGTGGGAAGGTTGGGCCCTACAGTGGAGTGAGGAGAAGGGCCCATCTAGATTAGAAAGGATGTAGAGGCCACCGGTCTCCCCTTGTTCTGTGGTGGGGCTGGCCATTTGTCCCAGCCTGGGGTGCCCCCTCTGGTTTCCTATTTGCAGTTACTTGAATAAAAATAGCCTTTTCTGGGAAAAACAAATATACACAAAAAAATGCCCGAATAGCAGGGGGTGGTGGCGCACGCCTGTAGTCCCAGCACTTGGGAGGTAGAGGCAGACGGATCTCTGAGTTCAAGGCCAGCCTGGTCTACATAGTGAGTTCCAGGACAGCTGGGGCTACAGGGAGACCCTGCTTCAAAAAGACCAAAAAGATAAGTAAATAATAATAAGTGCCCAAATCAATTTACACCTCCATTAACAGCCATCCTGCTATGGGGTTGTTGTCATTTTATCTACTTGGGGTCTGAAATTCCACCACTGTGGCTGTGTTTGCATTTCCCTGGTGAACCTCTACTAATAGGCTTATTGGTCATTTGGGTTTGTACTCAGGTCAATTGCCTGTTCCCCATCTTTCACCCATTTCTCTATGGAATTGTTGTCTTAGTTCAAGGTATATATAGTTGGACTCAAAGGATGTTTGTTGACTGGGAGAATGGATAATGCTGCCTGCTTGTTCGGGACACTTCTGCTAGTGACCAGCTGTGGAGATTTGACCAAGTCATTTAATATCTCTGCCCCTTATCACTTTCCACACTTTGCCTGGTATAGGGTGGATTCCTCCTAGTTACAAGATTGTGCTTCCAGTATGACCTATAGGCCTAGGCAAGTATGGCCCAGAGACAAGGAATCCTGCACACCTGAGGCCATAACTATTTTGACACCTTTACTTCCTCCCTCACCACTAGCAGTGAGCTCTGGGGTCATGCACATAGAAGTAGACAGGTAAAGGTGCTATAAGTAACCTGGTCATGGTGGTGCATACTTGTCATGCCCGTGCTCAAGACTGAGACTGGAAGATCAGAAGCTCAAGGTCAGCCTGGGCTACATATAGAGACTCTCAAATTACAAAGGGAGAGAGTTGGCAAGATGGCTCAACAGGTAAAGGTATCTGCCACCAAACCTGATGACCTGAGTTCAATCCCCTTACCCCACATGGTGGAAGGAGAGAACTGACTCCTGAAAACTGTTTTTTCACACAAGAGACACAAATAATAAATGTATAAAGGGGGAGGGAGGCTGAGGACACTATAAGTTTTATTCTCATCAGGCTATGAAACCAGAAGAAGACTTTGCTTTATGGTTGCTAGTGAAGGGTCCTTGAGTAACTTACCCAATTACGATTTTTATGTATACTGAGGATTGAACCTGGAGTCTCCTACATACTACAGAAGCACTCTCCTACTGACATATCCCCAGCTCTCTTTGCTTGAGTCGGGGTCTTGCCAAGTTTCCCAGACTGGCCTTACCTTGTAGACTATGCTGGCTTAAACTTACAAATAGCTAAAGGTCTAGCATAAGTTACTTAACAGTAATACTCCTTGAGTATCAGTCTCTTCACCTACCAAATGAGTTAACATAAGAAAACACTTGGAGCTGAGCTAACCATACAGTTAAGCACTCATTTCAGAGGAATTATTCTTTTTGCCTTCAACAAAGTTTAAGGAGAGTGATTTAAACAGGAGAAATTCTTGTTTCAAGTTTTTTTCTTATAGACCAGGAGCTTACAAATTTGAAAGAGCTTTCAGACACCCATTCCCATAGGCCCTTAGGTGCCATTTCAAGTTTCAGATTATTTTTAATTTGCTTATTTTATGCCTATGAGTTTTGCGTGCATGTAAGTGCACCCGTGCATGTAATGAATGCTCACAGAGGCCAAAGGAGGGATATCAGCTGCCCTGGAACTGGAATTAGAGACTGTTGTTAAGTGCCATGAAGGTACTGGGAACCAAAACCTGGGTCCTCTGCAAGAGCAGGTAGTGCTCTTAACTGCTGAACCATCTCACCAGTCTCCCCCGACCCCAAGTTTTATATTTTTATCTTGCTTAACTTGGGGGGTGAAGAAGGACTGGGTGTGAGGGATCACAAACTGGCTGCCAGGGTGCTTGCTGCATGATTTAAAATTCGCATTAAAGATTTCACATTTTTAAAACTCTATTTCTAGCTTTTCTTGGAAGATGTATCTGATACTTATCAGCTACCCCCATCCTTTCATTTTATTTATTTCTGGGCAGAATCTCATACTGCAGTCTAGCTGGCCTCTAATGCAAGGCAATCGTCCTGCTCAGCCTTCCCAGTATTGGGATTACATGCATGAATCATTATGGTTGGCTGACAAGCTGTGCCTTGGACCTTGAGAGCTTTTCCTGCACCCTCACTTAGTTCCTGTGGAGCAAGCATGTGAGTGTGCTCACCGCCCGCCCCCCAAGAAGAGGGACAGAAGACAAGATATGTGCGGTCTGGAGCAGGTGACATAAGCTACTTGCATAGCTCCCTTTGGACTTCAACTCCAGCATCTGTCCTTCCCTACCTTCTCCCTGTATCAACCCTTCTGAAACACTAGTCTAAACTAGGGCCATTGACAGTCTTTCTATCACCCTGAGCAGAAGCCTTAGTTACTGCCCTCTCCTCGGCCAGCCTCACTAGCTTGCCAGGAAGGTGGTGGCCACTTCTTTCCTGCCTATCAGGAGGAGCCTTGAGTATAATAAGCGCTTAATAAATGTCATGATAACATGTAAAACACTTAGTGATGCTCAATAAATTCTAGTCGTTTCCCCTCCAGTCTCTTTATTTCCAACCTCTACTTAGTCTCCAGTAAACCTTAAAAGAGACACGATATCTTCCAAGCACCGTTTATCATTTACTACTTTCCAGCTACCAAACAGAACAAACAGCCCTTTACAAACCGGGCTCAGGCTTCCCTCCTGTGGTATCAACACGCATTAGCCTCAGTCCTGGTCAGATCGAGCCGGTCCGTGCAGTCCTCCCTCTCCGCCTCCCCTTGGTCTCCAGCCCGGAATGCCATCTCCGCCTCTGCGCTTCCCGGGCTTCCGGTCCGCTCCAACTCCAGCTGGCCCACGACGCCTTTCTAGTCAGCCCAACTCACCCCGGTCTCTTGCCCCAATCTTTGTAAAGCTTCCGATCCTATCTGGCGCGTCGGAAGCGGCTTCCCTGGGGAATTGCAATCCAAAGCGATCACTGCTGTCTTTGGAACTTTCCGGAATTCCCTCACGCCCGCGCTCCCCATTCCACCTTCCACCTCGCTCGCGCTGCAGTAGCAGTGGGTTTCAAGTGAGCGTGCCTGCCGGAGGTCGGGGCTAAGGTTCGTGCAAGCCTGGCTATCACCCTAAGAGGCCAATGGACAAGGAGGGGCATAAGCATACGGTTTTAACAAGACAGCACTTCGCTGCCGCAACGCAGGAGCTTGCACATCCACGAAGGGGAAACTGAGGCCCAGGGTACAGTGATTTGGTCCGGGTCACTGGGTGAGTGGTGCGCGCAGGCCTGGATCTTTGGGTTTCCAGGAGTGGCCGTGGCCAGCAGCATCGGAGGGGTCGGCCCTCCTTAGGATCCCAGTGCCGGGGATGGGCGGTGGAGCCCAGGTCTAGACGGCGGCAAGGAGCCCAGGGGGCGGGGGCGGGGGCGAGGCCGGGCGGGGCCGACACAGGTGCTCCTCATCCGGCCGGCTCCGCGGAGCTTTATAAGCAGCCGGACGCCGAGCTGTGCGCGGCTCGCTGCAAAAATAGTGCCCACGTGTGTGCGCGTCCCTCGCCGCGCCCGCCCGGCATTCCCGCAGGGCCACGCCGGGCCCCATGGCGTTTCCTCTGGTAAGAGCCGCCTGGGCTGGGCGGGGCCGGGCGGCTCCCGGCGCCACAGCTAACGGTCTGTGCGCAGTCTGACCGGCCCCACAGGCCCTCCTCGCCCCCGCCTCTGTGAGCGTCCCGGGCGGGGCGCGCAGGTCACATGCCCGCGGGTCGTGGGGCCTCGTGGAAGGGTGTGGGGCAGGAGGGGGCAGGGAGCCTCCTCGTGACTCAGGCCTTTGGGCTTAAAGGCGCCGCGGCCCTCCGGGGGCGGCCGCTGGAACCTGGGAGCTGCGCTTGCAGCCGCCCTGGGCCTCGAACGCAAGTCCAGACTGGAGCTGACGGGTCGGAAGGGCGTCCCAGCGTTCGGAGCGTTTCCTTCTCTCGCAGCCGTCGCACGGGAGACGCGAAGCCGCAGGCGGCGCTGGCAGCTCCCGCCCCTTGCTTGTCACGTTGGCGCCAGGCAGCAGGCAGGGGCGGTGCTGCGGGCGGTGGAGGCCCTCCACCACGTTGGCACCAGCAGGGCCCCTTTACAGCCGCAGACTCGTGCCCCTCGTGTGGGCCGAGCGCTCTGCGAGTCCGGGGAAGTCACGTGCCTTCACACGTTCAATAGGTTCTGGAGCCCTGCGGGTGGCCGGGGCCAGGTGAGGGAGTGCGCTGCCCAGAGTGTGTGACCCGCCTGGGAGGGCTTCGAACTCAGGAGCCCGGAGCGGGCGCCACGCAGCCCGCGAGGGGGCGCCGCCCTGGAGCACGCTGGTCCTCCACAGCGTCCACTTTCCTCTCTGCGGCCCGGCGAGACGCAGTCATGTTGCCTCGCTGGTGTCCCCAAGGTTTTCACAGCCATCAAGGCCAGGTGCCCAAAGTTGGGGTGTCGGGGGGTGCGTCGGGGTTCGTGTGTCCTCCACCTCGGGCCTCAGGTTTTGGGGAGTCTTGGCTGGAGGCTGGGGGGTCGGGCTGACAAGCCGCCTCTCTGGGCCTAGATGCCGCCATGGGAAGGTGTCTGCCCCCGGCGTCCCTGAGGTCACGGGAACTCCAGACGGGGAAGGGAATCTTGTCCCGCTGGCCCACCCAGCTGGGGTTGTGCGGGCCTTGCCCACCCCCTGGGTTTCTCCAGCGGCCCTTGAGGGTGGGCTTCATTTTCCAGAGGTCCCTGCAAGGCCACAGGGCCTGCAAAAGGCCCTCGGCTGCCCAGAACGAGAAAGCACGAGTACCTGGACTGCAGAGCTCCGTGCAGCCTCGCGTGTCAGCGCCCTGGGCCCGGAGTGGTATTTTGCACCTTACAGTCCGCACCCCATCGTGCCGCGCCTTAAGCTTGTGGAAAAGGTCGGAAGCACCGGAGACCCGGAATTGCCCCGGGCTGCCAGCCGCAGGCCTCCCCCTCCCCCACCCGGCCTCCAGGCCCGCTTCTGAAGAACGCATTTCTCTGGCAACTGCTTCCTTTGGTCTCCCTGGCTACGGTGCTGCCTCCCCACTGTCTTCTGGCACCTGAGTAAACTGCTGGTCTGCGTCATTTGCTGGGGCCAAGGCAAGTGGGTCAAGCTTAGTCCTTGGAAAGGGACTGGTGGCTTCCCGACCACCTCTTAGGTGACCCGATCCACATGTGCCAGTTGCAGAATGTCAGTCTCAGCCGAGGAGTGTTTTCACCCAGGCTCCAGTTCTGTTTGAATCTAGGGATGCACTCTGGGTTGAAAACCGGAAACAGGCAAAACAAAACCTCAGAACAAGTTGGGGATTGTGTTCCTGGTTTGCTTTTGGGATCCGTCGAAAGGGGCTGTCTGGCTGACTTGCTTCTGATGTCCCCTCAGGCTAGAGTATGTCAGGAAGGTTCTAAGGACAGTAGTGTTCCTGACTCGCAACTGGTAGTTTCACCTTCCTCCTGGAGCTTGCTTGGAACTCCCAGAGCATGTTGCTGTAGAGTTTAGATTTTTTTTTTTTTTTGGCTTATTTCATTCCCACAGTTATCTAAACTTGAGTCATCTGCAGTGCATGGTCTGTTTATAGAAAGTTGACAACTCTAGCTAAGTCAGCCTTGTAGTATAAAATACTTGTCTTCCTCCTCCTCTCAATGATTGTTTTACAGACAATCCCCGTGGTCCAGGCTCCTCAGTGTGAAAGGAAGGCTGTCTCAGCCTGTATAGCAGTCAGGAGGCTTGGGAGCTGATGCTACGGTTAATGATCATGGGGACATTTGCAGTTAGGAATGGCTCTGGGGTCCTTTCACTACAGATGACTGCACTGTTGTGGCACACTTAAGTTCATAAAGCAGAAGTGGAGGAGGAAGATAAAGTTGTAAGACTCCAAGCTCAATACCAAGGTCGTTACCAAGGGAACTAGTAGTGAGCACAGTCCAGTTTTTCAATCCTTAAAATAGGTTATAACCCAAACTCTATGTAGAGTCTTGAGGTAATGTGAGTGAACTAAAGGTCGAGGGGTGTATAGTACCTACTGACCTCTAAAGAGAAATCAGGAATTATTGAAAAACAAATTTTGGGGCTCAGTTTTGATGAATTCCTTATTATGTGCCCCAATAAAAACTTAAACACAATATGGACCAACTTTAAAGATGAGGAAACAGACTCACACATCAAGTCATGGAATTAGATGTTAGGTCTTTTTGTTGCCTTAGCCCAGTCTATTACATTTTGTGTGTTCTGGCATGGCAAGGATCATGATGGATGATATAGAAAAGATGGTGGTCTGTGGGTTCATCTCAGTTACAGGATGAACCTTAAGTGTTAAGTGGTGGGAATCTCCTGTTCCTGTAGAAGTCAATATAGGTCTTCTGATCATTAGTGCAGCAGTGTTGATGCCTGGAAGGAATGTGCTGTGTCTACCATTCCATGTGTGTCAGAGCAGTTAGTTGGTCCTGAGAGCCAGAGGTCTGGAGAAGGGCTCCTCCCACTGTGGGGGTGACTCTCCCAACTTTGTGTACCAAACACTTCTTTTCTCAACATAGCTGAATTTTAATAACTTTCCAGACAAGAAAATTTGAAATAATTGGTTTTTAAGATTTTTTTATTACATTTTATGTGTGTATACATATATGTGTGGGCATACATACCCCAGGGTATGTGTGTAAAGGTCAGAAGACCTAGGGATCAAACTCAAGTTCCCAAGCTTGGCAGCAAGCATCTTTACCTGCTGAGCTATCTTGCTAATTCTGAAATAATAAAATTGTTTTAAGTCCCATAAAAGTAGAATAAAGCTTAGTAAGTTTTACCTTTTCTGTCTTGGCTAAAATTCTTATAATGATGTGTCTTAACATTTCCAGAAAGAATTAATGAAATTGTTCTCTACCCACCTCCCATTTTGGGCAGGATCTCCTTATGTAACCCAAACTGGCCTTGAACTCATAATCCACCTGTATCAGCCTCCTGAGTAATAAAGCTCTTTTTTCAAAGCAGCATTTAGTAAAATCTTAAGGGTTTAAATCTAGGGCTTAAAGGGGCCCTGACTCAGGAATGAGGGTCTGAGGTTGAATTCTGGGAAAACTTGGAATTTTGGCTGGGAGTGGTGGTTCATACCTGTAATCCCAGCTCTTGGAAGGCAGAGTTAGGTGGCTTTCTGTGAGATCAAGCCCAGCCTGGTCTATGTACAGAGTTCCAGCCAGCTGGGGCTATAGGGAGACCCTGTCTCAAGAAAGCAAAACCAAAGCCCCACAGAAAACAACAACTTAGAATCTTAGTCTTAGCCTTATACAGAGCCACACTAGCAGATGTTGAAGGGATATGAACATTTATTTCTGTATCTTTAACTCTTTTTAAAATTTTATTTTATGTGTATGCATGTATTGCCTGAATGTAGGTAAGTGCACCCATGTGCAATGCCTGCGGAGGTCAGAAGAGGCTGTCAGATCCCCTGGGGCTGGAGTTACAGTTGTTAGCTGCCATGCGGGTGCTGGGGTTTGAACCTGGGTCTTCTGTAAGAACAACCAGTGTTCTTAACTGCTGAGCCATCTCTCCAGCCCCTGTATCTTTAACTCTTAAAGATTAAAAGGAATGAGTATTTTCAGAGTTTTTGCCAATGAATTTTTATGTGATAATGAAAACTGTAAAATTTATTTTAAATTATGTGTATGTGTGTGTCTGAGTGAGGGTATGTGCATGTAAGTGCAGTTGTCCATAGAGGCAAAAGCCATCAGATCCCCCTAGAGCTGGAGTTACAGACAGTTGTAAGCAAACTGATGTGGGTGCTGGAAACTGAACTTGTTCTCTGGAAGAGCAGGAGGTGCACGTAGCCAGAGAGCCATCTCTCTAACATCTGAAAAGTAAATTCTAATACAAGCAAGGTAGCTTTTTTAACCTGTGGTCTGGAAAGTTTCAGTAAAGATAGGAACTGTAAAATGTTAACCTATTGTTAGCTTCTTTAAGTCCTTTACCAAGCGGTCCGGTCTGAGTTCAGTATTTTCAGATTTGGGAAGCAGAGAGCAGTGGATGGGTCTGGGGAGTCTAAGCTAATGTTCTTTCTTTGTTGGTATCTTTGTATTTTATTGCTAAGTGTTATGTATGCAAGCTTTCTCATTCACTGGTTTCAGGTCCCTTAGGTAATTGACCATTCCCTAGAATTATGTCAGTTTAAAGGGCAAATTCATGAGTGAATTTATAGTTTTAGCTTAAAGTTGGGCAGAATGTTTACCAAGCCCAGGTATTAATTTTAGACTGCTGTCTCCAGTAGCCAGTAGTGGAGGCAGTAAAAGAATTGGGGGATCAAGTAACAAATTATTTTTTTTTCTGATGGAAGTACTGTCCTAATCTCATCTTGTTTGTAAATCTGGTTTTCCTAGGAAGTATCTAAATTGAACTGACTCTAGGAAGAATTTTCCCCCAAAACCCCTGGTAAGAAGGTGTGTGTGGGGGGGAGGGTGGACCTAGAGCTTAGGGTGGAGGGGGTTACATAAATAAATTGGGCTTTTATCTGTTTGATTTAAAACCAAGATGTAGCGATTGCACCCTTTCAGTGTTTATTTAGCCTTTGGCTGCTACTAACCCTGCCTCTTTTGCTCCCTATATTCTGCTTTGGAAACACTTTGTTTTTTTCTTATCCTTGTTGAAGTTTGTTTTTAAGCTTATGAGAAATTCTCACCTTCCGAAAGTACAGAACCCAAGTGCAGAAAGAGTTTATGTTGAAGATAGGACCACCAAATAAAGCATTTCTCAATTACAGTGCATGGACTGAAAAGACACATAATAGACGTGACAGTTCATGCTTTTTACATTTTGTATGTGTGTATGTGTGTGTACATGCATGCCATGGTGTGTGTGGAGAGGTCAGAGAAAAACTTGGAGGAGTCAGTCCTTCCCCACCTTGTGGGTTCTGGATTTTGAACTCATGTAATTGGGCTTGGTGGCAAGCTCCTTTACCCACTGAGCTATTTACCTGCCCAATATTTCCACAAAAAGTATCTAAATTTCAGTTTTTAAATTCATATTGTAAATGTAATTTCCAGTGATTTTATTATGTGTTATATAAAAAGACTTGTTAGGGATTATGTTTCTGCTTTAATAGTGTGTTTTTTAAATAATAGGGGATGGGAGTGTTCCTGTTTCTTACAGAATGGGACTGAGCTTTGCCTGCAGTAGTTTAGGTGAACACTTTAGCATGGGTTACCTTTGAATTCTACTTTACCTCTTTGAGTATTTCCTTATGGGTAGAGCAACTCTTTCATATTACAGTGAGTAAATGCTCTTTGTTTTGATTTTTAAGGCATTTTGTGCTGACTTCCCCTGAGGTAATTGGAGAATCCCCAGAAGGACAGGTCTAAAGATTGGTTTGTGCTAAAAATGGGTCACTGTTGATTCTAAGAGTAACTTAACTAATAGTGTTATTAGTTTCTTTTGTCTTCTCTGGCATAATATGCTGCTGTGGTACTGTTTGGATGGATTTAGCATAACTGCATGCAGTCTCCTTTGATAAGGTTATGAAAGTAGCTTTCCTCCTTGGAAGAGAGCAGTTACTTTGTAGAGTAGGAGTGTGTGCATGCATGCAAGAGTGTATGTTGTCTTTTGACAGAATACATAATCTCTTACTACACCTGTGCACCCCGTGTTTTATTTAGTTTGTGCTCTTGGGTTTTGGCTCTGATACCTAATCTGTCTGTCTCCTGAGTTGGCCCTCTCTCCTGAGACCCTTTTTTAAAATTAAAGCTGTAATCTTGAAATTGTTTTGAAGTTCAAAATATGTTAGAGACCTGTCTCTCAGGTCTAATTTGGAGTTCACACCAAACTCAGGTTATAATTTCTGACTCTTTCAATGGACAAGAAAAAGCTTAGAATGAAAAATGATTGTTTTTAATTTTATGGAGTAAATGGATGATAGAGCTAGAACTAAAACTCATTTCTTCAGACTCAAGTGTTTCTTCTAGAATTCTTAAACTTGACCTTCTGCTATGTTGAGCTTGTTTTGCTTGAAACTTCTGCTTGATTCATGAATCTCTGGCTTCCTACTTTTTTTTTTTCCTATCTGATCAGTCTTAGTCTTGGCACTTTCAGACTTCCTTTTTCCATCTCAATGCTATATTCCCTATGATGCAGCCTGTTAGCTCATTCCTATGCCTGTGTATAGGAGACAAATGAATTCTCACAGCTGTACCACTTCTCTGTGTAACCAAGTTTTAGCCTGAGTGCTTTTATACTTGATTATTCTCAAGACCTATGCATCTGTCTGGTAAACTAGCAAGTTTCTGGTTTTTAAAAAATTGTGTATGGAGTGTATGTAGGTGTTCATGTGTGTGTGTGTGTGTGTGTGTAGGTTAGATGTTGACCTCTGGTGTCTTCTTCATCTTATTTTTTGAGACAAGTTATCCTTATGAATCTGGAACCCACCAACTGAGTGAGGCTAGTTAGTGAGCTCCAGGGATCCAGGTGTCTTGACTTCCTAGATCTGTGATTACAGGCACATGCTACCATGCCAGGATTTTTACCTAGATGCTCACTTTATCAACTGAGCCATATCTCCAGCCTCAGGCTTCTGATTCTAAAAACAGATTCAGTTTCTTCCCTTTGATCTTCTCCTAAAGCTAATTTGCTTCTATCACTTCACCCAATTAGTCTGCATTTTTTCCCCAACTAAATTTGAGACTCATGTCTTCTTACAGGCAAGAACTGTGTCTGAGTATTTTTTTTTTTAAATCACGCCTGAAGGTTTGTTACAGAAGGATGCTAGGTAAGGACATTTTTGGAAACTTCTTCCCAATTTCTGTAACTGCAAAGCCTTGATGTGATCTTTACTTTGTGTTTCCTGTGTCCCTTGTATCGTTGTATTCTCTAGTCCCTTGCACGAATATTTACTTCAGCTACCATCCTTCTCAGCTGTTGGGTATTCACACCTGCCACTTTATGATGTTCTGTCACCCTAATGCTCCTATTGCTTCCTATACATAGCTCTATGGCCCTTCTCTTGGCCTTAGACTGTTCTGAATGAGAGAACCTTTCTATGAATACTTGCTGTCCTCATCTCAAGATAAAGATTTCAGTCATCAATTCTGTCTCATCACTGTCGAGGCTCTTAACCACTCAGTCATTTCAGAAGTTTTAAATTTGCACTAGACATAGTTCTACATAAACAAAAAAACGGGGCCCATGAACATAGTAATATAACGCTTGGGGATCCAAAAGTCACCATTATTTAACTGCTTTTTCATTTTATGCCAGGGGCCACTCTGAGGATAAAGTCGCAGCTTCCAAGGAGTCAGTAGTCAAGTAGGAACATAAGCACATAAACAGGTTATTTACTATATTGTAAACAAAAAACAAATTATACAGAAATAACATGAGTAGTTGATAAAAATTAAAGTTTTGCTAAAACAAGCATGGGGGGAGGGATGACATTCTAGGTAAAAGGAGTAATGTGTACATAGAAGCAGTGTGGATTAGAAGGTCATTTAGAGAACCTAACAAAATATTGCTAAACTTTTAAGTCCAATGAGTACTATCTTAAGACTGAGGAATCATACTTTATTCCTATATGCAGGAGAAATAAGTGCATCTTACTATGAAAGCTATGCATCATAATAGTTAGCTGGGCATGGTGGTGTACACCTTTAATCCCAGCACTTGGGAGGCACAGGCAGGTGGATTTCTGTAAGTTTGAGGCCAACCTGGTCTATATAGTGAGTTCCAGACCAGCTGGGGCTACAGGGAGACACTGTCTCAAAAAAGACTGAAGGAAAAAAACCAAAAACCTATGCATCAGAATAGTTACAGCAAGGCTGGCGAGATGACTCAGCAGGTAGAGGCCCTTGCCACCAAGCGTGACAACCTGAGTTCAATCCCTGGGACCCACAAGGTAACCCGAAGTTATCCTCTGACCTCTATACATGAGCCATGACACATGTGCCCACACCGAGAGGTAAAATAAATGAAAAAAAAATTTTTAAAGAATAGTCATAGCATTTTTATTCAGAATATTAAAGTCTGAAGAGGAAAACAAATGCCCATTGATGGTCAAGGGTTCCCAAGTCCACACTCGGGTGAGATGATTCACTAGGAAGATTCACTGGGCTCAGACAATAGTTATATCAATGACTTATGATTTATTACAGTCAAAAGATACAGAGAAAAACCATGAAAGGGAAAAGGTTTTAGAAGGCAAAGTCTGGGGCAACTAAGTTTGTTTTCAAGGGTCCTGTGGCGGGAAGTAACAGGACACAACTAAATACCCTGCAATTGACAGATTATGTAAAAGCTTGCTAGAAGCTTATTTAAAACATCATGCACAGAGCATGTAGTATTTTATTTTCGTTAATTGTTTTGACCTGGTCAGTTAGGTAACCTCTGCATGGAATGTACCAAATTGTCATAGTTTAGGAGGAAAGCAAATGTTTGGCATAAACCATATTATTTGTCCAGTTTAGGAGTAGTAACTCTCATTAATAATAGGAATTGTGAATACTCAAATCCAAGATCCCAGATGCCAGCCAGAAGGCAGCAGTGAAGACTTATGTTTTAACTCTCTGCATACCTATAAGTAGGAATAGGAATAAATTGTGATGTAAGCACATCTGTTAACATGCAGAAATTTCATACTGACTGTGTATGCCTATAATTCTAGCTACTTGGGAGATTGAGGCAGGAGGTTCATGAGTTTGAGGCCACCTTAAACTATCTGAAATTTTTAAAAAATATTTTATGTGTATGTGTGTATTGCCTGCATGTAGGTAAGTGCACCCGTGTTGTGCAATGCCTGCAGAGGACAGAAGAGGCTGTCGGATCCCCTGAAACTAGAGTTACGGACAGTCTGAAAAATTTTTAAAGGGATAAGAGTAGTTCAGAAGTTGAGCATTTGAGGATCATAGACTTTAGGCTTAGTTCCCAGTACTAGAAGAATTTTTTAAAAAGTATAAAGAGTTGGAGTACCCATTATATGACTCCAGTTACAACATGTTCAAAACAAATGTAAGTGGACTGGGATATAGCTTAGTTGGTAAGAGTGCTTGCCTACTATGCACAAGATCCTGGGTTTGATCCCTAGCACCACGTAAAACAGCGTGGTGGTGCATGCTTATAGTCCCAGCTCCTCAAAGATAGAGGCAGAAAGATTGTAAGCTCAAGGTCCTCCTCAGCTACATAGCCAGTTTGAGGCCATCCTGGGATACATGAGATCCTGACTCAAGAAAACAAAATTGATGGGAACAAAAGTGAGCTCCAGGCCAATGAGAAACACAGTCTCAAAAACCACTGTGCATACTTCCTGAAGAATGGCCTCTGGCCACTACACATGAAGGTGAACCAGTACTTATCTGTCACATGATTAACATAAATTGATATAAGGTCATACATAGGTAAAAAAAAAAAAAGTCCACCCAAAATGTGAGATGAACTGATGCATTTTAATGTAACCGTATAAAGAACACATCCATGTGGTTTCAGATGCCGTGCTTCTACCAACCATTATGAAGTTACCACTTGTGGGTGTAGTATCAAAAGGAATAGTCACAATTATCTGAAAATACTACTCTTTCCAGTTACTAATCTGAAACTGGATTTTCCTGACAATTCTTCAGCCAAAACAACACATGCCAACAGATTAAATATGGAAGCAGATAAGAAAATGTCGCCAACTGACTAAGTTTTAGAGAATAAGATTGCAGAGTGTGTGTCTCTGGGTAGGACTCCTATATTAAAACCTCACCCACTGTGCTGGATAGCTTTAGTGTCAACTTGACACACCTGGGTTGAGGGAGCCTCAATCGGGGAATTGCCTCTGTTGGACTGCCCTGTGGCCATGTCTGAGGGGCATCTTCTTGATGAGTGATGTGGGAGGGCCCAGCCCACTGTGGGTGGTGCCACCCCTGGGCAGGTGGGCCTGTGTTGCATAAGAAAGCAGGCTGAGCAGGAGCCAGGGGAGCAAGCCAGTAAGTAGCGTTCCTCCATGGCCTGTGCTCCAGCTCCTGCTTCTAGGTTCCTGCCCTGAGTTCCTACCTTGGGTTCCTTGATGAACTACAACCTGGGAGATGTAAGCTGAATAAACCTTTTCCTCCCCAGTTGGTAGTGGTCAGAGTGTTTTGTCACAGAAATGAAGAAACAAACTAGGACACCCACCCACCACTTAGGGACCATTGTGGAAGAGGGAGTGGAAAGATTGTAAGAGCCAGGGTTGGTGCATGAACATAAGGAAACAGGCTTTCAGACCACTGAGAACTTGTTCATATGAACAAGCAACAATAATGACAGCACGCACAAGATCCATGCTGACTCAATTAGACAAAAACCCAATGTAGAACTGGGGAAGTGGACAGCAGGCCCCAACCCTAGCAGAAGAACTATTGGCAACTGATTGCTGAGTGAGGGAGAGTGGATCTTTAAGGGAATAATTGTAGATAGGCTGACTAGACTCCACTGGATGAACTTGCACTGAGGGACATCTGGATACAAATGCTTGACTGGATAGGACTTAACATATATGATAGAATGCATGGAGGAGGGGCATGGACAGGGGAGGGGATCTAAATTTGATTAAGATCTATTGTATGAAATCCACAAAAACTCAATAGAACTTTTTAAAAAAAGATACACTTTGATAAATTAAATCTTTGTCAAAGTCACATAGTTAATAGTGTTAAAATTGAGATCCCAGGGCTGGAGAGATGGTTTAGTAGTTAAGAGCACTGGCTGCTCTTGCAGAGGACCCAGGTTTGGTTCTTGGCACTCGTACATGGAGGCTTAACAGCCGTCTGTAACTCAGATTCCAGGGAATCTTGACACAGCTCTTCTGGCCTCCATGGGCACTGCACGACATGGGTGTACTTACATGCAGACAAAACACTCAATATACATAAAAAATAATAATAGGGTTTTTTTTTTCATTGAGATCCCAGACTTAAAACTCCTGCCTTCTGCACCAGGCAGCTTGAAACACTGGAGAGGAAATGGAGACCAGGTCAGAAAACAGCTCTGATGTAACTCCTAGAACTTTGGGGTTTTGTCTATGAGGAATTCTCTATGGTCAAAACTTAAAATCCAAATCCTGAGTAGCCAGAAAACAGAATTATTGAATATTTAACCTGTTTTTTTCCTAAAGCTTAAGGACTCATTGCATATATTTATGGAGGTTTTGCCAAAGGTTGCAAAAATACCTATGACAGGAGTGTGTTAAGGGTCTTGCTTTCATGAACTATCTATATTGAGAGCCTGCAAATGGAGCAGATCTTATGATGAGTGCTGCAAAGATAGTGGACAGCCTTATAGTTTACCAAATTAGAGAGTTAGTTATGCATACAGCTACCAGTGACTAGTACCTATGGACAAGAGCTACAGATGTAGTGGTCACATGCTGTCACTATTCTTGAGCAATGTCAGTATTGAATAGTCCCTTACTGGGGCTAGAGAGATGACTCTGGTTAACCATGCCTATTGATCTTTCAGAGGACCCAAGTTTGGTTCCCAGTACCCACGTCAGGCACCTCACAACCACCTGAAACTCCAGTTCCAGGGGTTCTGACACCTTCGTTTGGCCTTTGTGGGCAACTACACTCACATCTATATACCCATACACAGATAACATGAATACACATAATTTAAAATGTCCCCTTACTAGCCAGGCATGGTGGGCATAGTAGTGTACACTTTTAATCCCAGCACTTGGAAGGTAGAAGAAGGTGGGCCTCTTAGATTAAGGCCAGCCTGATCTACTTAGTGAGTTCCAGGCCAGCAGGGGCTACATAGAGACCCTGTCTCAAAAACAAAGCAAAAACATATTTCCTTATTGTTTTCAGAAACCTGTTCTAGAAATATTTTCTTTCTTAGACTGAGTTAATAGAATTCAATGAATACTCAGCAATAGGTATACCCTGTGAAAACTCAAGAATAACTGGAGAAGGAAGAACCAGAAGAAAGTGGTTCTTGAATTCAGTAGAGAGTAGTTGAGAGTGAGATCCTCCAAAGATGCCAAGAAAGACTACACTGGGTTGGGCACCTATGAAGTCATTAATTTAGGAGTTGCATAGTATCTACATTCTTGGGGCAGCATGCTGGCCATGTTGAAGATTGAAAGGATAAACGAGAGCTTAAATAAGACTGACTGTAAGATTGGTCCTAAAGCAAAAGACAGAGGCAAAGGGGCAGTAGATTGGAATATTTTTTAAAAAATATTTTGACAGGGTCTCCCTGTAGCTCCAGCTGGCCTGGAACTTGCTATGTAGACCAGGCTGTCTTCACTCACACAGAGATCCATCTGCTTCTACCTCCCTACTGCTGGCTTAAAGGCATGTGCCACCACACCTGGCCAGGCTAGAGGACCTTTTTTTTTTTTTTTTCCTGTCTTTTTGAGACAGGGTCTCCCTGTAGCCCCAGCTGGCCTGGAACTCAGTATGTAGACCGAACTTGGGGATCTGCCTGTCTCTGCTTCCCGAATGCTGGGATTAAAGCCGTGTGCCACCACACTTAGAGGAGGATCTTTTAAGGTAGGAGAACCTTGAACATATAGACTAAGGGGAAGGAATCAGTGGAGATTAGATATGCAGATCATGAAGGAAGAGGAGAGGATCTCTTGTGCCTGTTAATTGACTTTCTCTTTCTGATGAAGTGGGTAAAACCCTGCAACTTGGTTCCCTTTATTCCTGGAGAAATTTCCTGTCTAGTCCTATTGAAGGGCTTCTTTCCCTGAATTTACTATGTTTTATATTCTCTGATGGTTTGTTCTAGCTATTTTGTTCTTTCTTATGTTGGCTTATTGAAATACTGCTTTTTCATTATTCTCTAGCTTAGAAGTTTTAATTGTGAAGCCATTCCTGACACTTTGATTTACTTCTTCTGTAGCAGTTAATGCTTTCTTTGTTTTCCATTGGCCTAATTGAATTTACTCATGCCATTTAATGAATTCTCCTGAGACAAGTACTATGTTTTATCCATTTCTGTGATCTCAGCATTGAATCTATTTTTTGGGATTCATGAAATATTAGACTGAGCTATGTAAAATTGCTGCTTTCTTGGTTAAAATGATAGAGACGAATAATTTTATATGGACCAGCCTAATAACATTTTTGTTTCGTGTATTTTTGCTTAGAATACTTGAGCTGTAGAACCAAGGGGAAAAATACAGAAAAGCGGTTTTTCTCTCCCTCCCTTCCTTCAGGTTTCCATACATATATACATATGTATACATATATTGTATATACAGTGTGTTGAGCATATTCCCCCACATACTCTCTTACCTTTTCTTGTCCTTCCCTCTCCTGTTAGTCTCCTTTGTTCTTTTTTTTGTTTTTTGAAACAGCGTCTTACTTTGTAGCCTAGGCTGACCTTGAATCAACTCTCAGTCCTCCTGCTTCAATCTCTTGATAGAGAAGCATTTCATAACTAGTCAATAAAGTTCAGCCAGAAATTTGACATTGATGTGTAGTCTGGTGAGTTAAAGCAAACATGGAAATGTGGCTAGATTTTTGTTCTTTTGCAAGGAAACCATATTAGTTACTAATGGAAAATTAGCATTTCCTAATTTGCCATCCAAATGATATTTTTCTATGTGATTATTCATGTAAGGGCCACTCAACATTATAGTAAAAGGTATGCTTAAAATATTGAGTATAAATGTTTATAGAGGTATTGTTTACCTATATTTTTATTTGGTATAAAAATAAGGGGAGGGGCTAGAGAGATAGCGCAGCTGTTAGAACACTTGCTGTTTTTCCAGAGGACCTGGGTTTGATTCCTAGCACACATGTGGTGGCTAACAACTGTCCATAACTCCAGTTTCAGAGGAGCCGACACCCTCTTCTGGCCTTGTCCACACATGGTGCACTTACATATATGCAGGCAAAACAGTCACACCCATAAGATAAAAATAATAAACTATTTTTGTTTTGTTTGTTTGTTTTTTTTTTTTTTGAAACAGGGTCTCCCCGTAGCCCCAGCTGGCCTGGAACTCACTATGTAGACCAGCCCTTGAACTCAGAGCTCCACCTGCCTCTGCCTCCCAAGTGCTGGGACTACAGGCATGCGCCACCATGCCCAGCTATAATAAACTATTTTTTAAAAAAACTAAGGGCAAGTGGTTAAAGTACACTCAGTATAGTATTCTTTTTTAAAAAATAAATGTGTACGAGTGTATTGCCTGCATGTGTGTGAGTGCACCCATGTCGTGCAGTGCTGCGGAGGTCAGAAGAGGGCTTCTGATTCCCCTGGAACTAGAGTTAAGGACAATTTGTAGCTGCCATGTGGGTGCTGGGACTTGAACCTGGGTCCTCTGCAAGAGCAGTTAGTGCTCTTAACAACTGAGCCATCTCTCCAGCCCCTCAGAATAGTATTCTTGGAATGTATCTAACTATTACTTTCTGTTACTTTAACAATTTAAAAAGTCTGAATGTTTAGGGCTGGAGAGATGGATCAGCAGTTAAGAACACTGGTTGTTCCTGCAGAAGACCCAGGTTCGAGTCCCAGCACCTACATGGCAGCTAACAACTGTCTGTAACTGCAGTCCCAGGGGGATCCAACAGCCTCTTCTGACCTCCGTGGGCATTGCACAACACAGGTGCACTCACCTACATGCAGACAATACATGCATACACATAAAAATAATAAATACAATTTTTAAAAAAGTTTTTTAAAGTCTGAATGTTTAAAACCAATGCTTTTAACTAGAAAACATCTTATTAAGTGGGAAAAATATTCTCAGGAAAAAATTACTATAAATACAATTTTGCAGAGGGCTCATTATATTCTAATCCATGATCTCCAGCTTTAAAACTTTACCTGGAGGAGTAAGCTGTGTAACTTTCAGACAGACTTGAATTTCTCACCTGGCTTTTTACAAATTCATAGGTAATTCATAGGTGATTTAGTAGTGATAGTCTTGTGGGAATCTGTAATGTTGATACAATGGTGTTGATTGAAAGCAAGCCAAATAAAAACTCAGAGATGGTAGATTTGCAGTCATTTCTGAAAGCTGAGTATTATCCAGCCAGGATTTTGACCTGAGGGAATGGCTATTTCTATTGCTCAGCCTAGAAAATACAACATCTGAAGGTAAGGCCAGAGTTTTCTACCATATAAATATCAAATTTGGGGATCTTATTTTTATTTTATTATTATTAATAATAATTATTGGTCTTTTTGAGACAGGGTCTCCCTGTAGCCCTATCTGGCCTGGAACTCACTATATAGACCAGGCTGGCCTTGAACTTAGAGATCCACCTGCCTCTGCCTCCTGAGTGCTGGGATTAAAGGCATGCACCACCATGCCTGCCTTATTATTTTTATGTGTACGAATGTATTGCCTGCATGTATGTGAGCGCACTCATGTTGTGCAATGCCATGAAGGTAAGAAGAGGGCTTCAGGTTCCCCTGGGACTAGAGTTAAGGACAGATGTGGGTGCTGGGAATCGAACCCAGATCCTCTGCAAGAGCAGTCAGCGCTCCTAACTGCTGAGCCATCTCTCCAGACTGGGGATCTTGTTTTTGAATAAAACATCTGCATGCAGTGGATTTAGATTTTTTTACTTAGGCAGAGTGGTTTAATATTTGTAAGTCCAGCACTTGGGATATGGAGGCAGGAGAATCAAGAGTTCTTGATCAGCCTGAGTTAGGAGATCCTATTGCAAGTTAATCAAAATTTTAAAGAATCATGAGTGATAGTTTCTTTTTTAATATATTTTATTTATTATTTTTATTTTTGTGTGTATTGCCTTCATGTAGGTAAGTGCCATGCCGTGCAGTGCCCTTGGAGGACAGAATAGACTGTTGGATCCCCTGGAACTGGAGTTACAGACAGTTGTTAGCTGCCATGTGGGTGCTGGGATTCGAACCTGGGTCTTCTGCAAGAATAGTCAGTGTTCTTAACCACTGTGCTATCTCTCCAGCCCCATGAATGATAATTTCAAACCACAGATGTGAAGTCAAACAAAATTATAAAAACCCACCTCAATTAGGCTAATATATGTAAATGTTTCTTGGTGAAGAGAGCTAGGATCAATGCATTGAAAGCGTACTTCTGAGTAGTAGTGATGCTGTCACCTGTATGGAATTGGACATCTGCCACTAGTAAGCTGTTTATTGAGCATAACCAGCCACTTTATTTGTAATTATTATAAAGTCTAGAAAGTAGATAGCATATCTTTTTATATCTTAGGTAATACTTAGGTGATAGAACCAGTATTTAAACTTCAGAGCCTGTGATTTTTGTTTTTTGAAATAGGGACTCATTTGGGGTAGAAAGATTCTTTCGTTTCGTGGAAAAATAAAAATAGCTTGCTGTAGTCTCAACTTTTGGAGGGGCAGTTGAGGCTCACAGCTATATAAAACCAGTGTTCTATCCTAGGACTATCACTCTTGAGAAAAATTGAGACCTGATTTTAAATAATTTGTGTTCGAGATTCTTCAGGAGGCATTCTAATAACATTGGAGGTAGGAAAAACTAGTTTTATCTTGAGATTTTTTTTTAATCCCCCTGTATCATCAGTTTTTTGTCTTTTATTTTGAGACAGGGTTTCCTTGTAGCCCCAGCTGGCTTGGAACTCACTATGTAGACCAGGCTGACCTCAGTCTCCCAGAGATCCACCAGCCTCTGCCTCTGGAGAGCTGGGATTAAAGGTATGTGCCACCATGCCCAGACTGTATCATCAGTTTTAAACTTAAAAGAATTCTTTTTGTCTTTTAGCATTGCCAAGTAATTCTTCTTATTGACCTTTTATTTTTTTATAATAATGAAATTTATACATTCTAAGTCTGATTCAGCTAAAAACCTAATTTTCTGTTCATAGTTAAAGACTGACTTAAGGTAGAAACCGCACATAGACACAAAGCTTACAAATGATCTCACTTTATGGCAAAATAAACCAAAAATAATAGGAGACACTGTCAGGCAACAGTAGAGTAACCATGAAAAAATTATTTTCTTCATAGAAAAATGTTGGTCTGAACTCAGAGCTATATCTTGATCACAAAGTTAAGGTAGGCTATAGAAAAATCAACAGGACTCATTATGGGAGTGGATAGTGAGTTTCAGTTTTGAAAATGAGAAACAAATTCTTTTAATCGATGTGTTTAAAAGGTCAGTCTATTCTGTGGTAGATTAAGGTTTTAAAATGGCAGTTCAGTTTGTATGATGTCTTCAGTATTTTAATTAAGCTTCTTAAGTCAAACTATTAGGAAGCATTACGGGGACCCAGGCAGAGAAGAGCCTGGGATCTTCAAAGAAATTGTTGCCTTGGGTGTTTAATACATTTTTTTTCTCATTTAATGACCACATAGATCTTTTATTCAAAGATTTCTGTCGTTGCCTCTGACTTATGGTATAATAACACTGCTATTGATAGACAGAGTTAATTTGCTCGGCACATAATTATGTGCCAGGCACTGTGGTAAGTACTATATGTGTATTCTCAACCCCCCCCATGAGATAATAGATTTACTTGTGTGTGTAATGTACACATAAGTGGTAAACTGTTCTCCCTGTGGCAGTGCTGGCTTACCTACTCCCCACTTTGGTAAACATTGGCACTCACCAATAAGATCACCCATTTGGGATGTAAATTGAGCACCTCATTTACTTTTATTCTAATTATGCAGTCGTCTTCAAGATCTCTGATTTGGGATGCAGAAGAAAAAGGAAGGAGGCATGACAGAAGACATTTACCCAGTTTGGAATGAGTTGCATCTTCCCAGTTGAATTAAGAGTAAGGCACGGTGGCCAGACATACGTTTAAATTAGATTTTTTCAGGCTACTTGAAATTAGCACCTTAGACCCTCCTGATGAGTGCATTTCTCCCAGAAGGCCTTCAAGCTTGCCTGGGTTGCCTTAAATATTGTCGTGCTTTTCTCATCAGTCCTCATCTCTCCTGTAGTTGCTATCTGTCTCCTAAGACTTAAATATTGTGGTCATTTACTGCTTCAGATGTGGTCAGGATTCTGAGACTTCATGGTTTAGTACTTCTAGCATACTAAATAAAACGGTAATTTTTGTGTTGCTAAAGGGGATTTTTAAAATTGTAACTTTCTGATCTAGAAGACACTGTTAGCTACATAACCTAGTTTGAGGCCTTTCCTGTCTCCTCTCTTCTTCTCCTAATACTCTATGGTACTGGGGCATGTTTGAAAATGCCCCTTTGCTTTCTGTGTTCTTTAGACTTCCCTCTTCATCAGATTCCCAGTTACCTATACTTAGAGGACAGTGTATGTTTATGTCACATTGTAACTTAATGTTGTTGTTTACAACATGATCAGGTCTTAGTTCTCTGTCCAGACTATAAAACTTCCTTTTGATTGACTGTCTTACTTGCTGACCCTTGAGGTGTTGCCTTTAGATAGCAGGCAATTGATTAATGTTTATTTACAGGGAGTGAATGAAGCATATAGCCTTAAAATCAGCAGATTGTTAATGCATCTTAGCCTTGTTTTTAAGTGAAGTTGAGTATCATCTTAGAAATGTGTAATTGTGAAAACACCTCATGAGGGGTACCTGTCAATAGGGCTTGGGAAACAGCGTTACAGAATTGAATATTCTGGCTGCCTTCAAAGGAAAATGTTGCAGAAGAATATCAGTGTTTCAAAAGCTTGAGGCTGAAATAGGATTCAAGTTTATCCATTTAAGGCTACCCTGCAGAGGTGGTAGAACTGTAAAAGCATTTGGACATTCTCAGGCTTACCTGAATTTTAATAAGCTAAACAAAGTAACACCAAACCATTTTGTTTTGATGAGACTAGGTATAAGATACTTGATCTGCCTTGCTTTTCCCTTAGAAAATTATCTGACAGCTAGATGTTGTCTCATACTTGTAACCTCAGCACTTGGGAGACTGAAGCAGGAGGATGGCCATGAGTTTGAGGGACCCCTTCTGGACTGTGTTGTGTGCCAGGCTAGCCTTTCTCAAAAGAAAAAAAAAAACAAAAAAACCCCCACAAAACCCAGCAATTTAAAATAGATACAAGGCGGTAGGGGTGGGGAGAGCTTGGGTATAGTGGTATTATACCTGTAATCCCAGCACTTGAGAGGTGGAGGCAGGAAGATCAGGAGTTCAGGATCATCTTATGTGAGACCCCATTTCAAAAAAAGTAAAAAGGAAAAAAAAGCTAAGTGTGTTGACCATGTTTCATTGCTTTCAACATGAGGCCTTGAGTGTAGAAAGTGAGGATTAAAGTATGAAGAATAATACTGGCTAGATAGCTTCCCTTGGTACTGGTAGGTAGTGATACTTACATTACACCCGAGTAGTTTTTATATAGGACTCAGTTCATGATTCCATATCTATCCAAGAGTACTGCTTAAAAATATTTAGTGATGTCTAGTATATGTTCTCATTCTAGTAACCAGAGTTGTGTGTACTTCATTGACCAAGATCCTTTGAGTGCTGCTGATGTCACTCTTGATGCTTTCCACTCCTCTCTTGCAATTAGATCGTCAAGCATATAAACAGCTTCTGTATACTAGACACTGTGCTAAATGCTTTATTATAAGTCATCCAGAAGTTGGTATGTACCCTATTCCCATTTCATACATGGGGAAACTGAGGCACAAGGGTTAAGTAGCTAGCATCACACAGCAAATAAATGGTAGAACCAAAAATTTCAAACATTATTGAGGTAACGTGCATATCATATATAGTTCACCATTCAGTGTACAATTTTGTGTCTGGGTTTATGTGATGCTGAGGATTGAACATGAGGCCTTAAGCCTGCTAGGTAAGTGCTGTACCACTAAGTAAATCCCCATCATTCTTTATGCATTATTATTATTATTTTAAATTAAGGGTGTGTGTGTGGGGGTATGTACACTTGAGTGCAGGTGCCCACAGAGGCTGCTGGATCCCCCCTGAAGTTGGAGTTAGCTGTGAGCTGCTCAATATGGGTGCTGAGAACCAAACTTAGCCCCTTCTTTTTACTTTTTGAGATAGAATCTCACTAAATGAATTGAATATCTTCCTGTCTCAACCTTCCAAGTAGCTGGGATTACAAACTTGTGTCATCAGGTCTGGCCAGTGATTTAAATTTTGGGGCTGGAGAGATGGGTCAGTGGTTAAGAGCACTGATTGCTCTTGCAGAGGACCCCTTTTCGATTCCCAGCACCCACATGGCATTAGAACTATGTAGCCATCACCATAATGTAATTTTAGCATCCTGAAAGAAACCTTGGACCCACTAGCCAATACCCCATAATTTCCCCATCCCAGCCCTAGATAGGTAACCTTTAAGTTTTTTATGCTGGATGTTTCATATACATAGGCTTATTATAATATGTTATCTTTTTTTTTTTTGGTGTTTTTTGAGACAGGGTCTCCCAGTAGCCCCAGCCGACCTGAAACTCACTGTGGAGACCAGGCTGGCATCAAACTCAGAGATCCTCCTGCCTCTGCCTCCCAAGAGCTGGGATTAAAGGTATGTGCCACCACACCCAGATCATATGTTGTTTTTTATTAGCTTATTCATTGTAATGGGTTTCATTATGACATATTTCATACATGTATGTAATCTATTTTGATCATTCCTTTCCCTTTACTCTCTTGCCCCCTCCCCCTCCTGCTGATCTTCTTCCTCTTCCCAACCAGTCTCCCTTCTGTTTTCATATTTTGTTTTTATTTTTTGGTGACCCAATGAATAATCAAGGTTGTTTCCGTGGGTGAGGGGTTATTTACAGGAGAATAGGCAACTTACTAGTGGCTACACCACTGAAGAAAATGTCTTCGTTTCCCCCAGTATTCAAATATGTTGTCTTTTGTGACTGACTTCTTTTACTTAACATACTTTTTTTTTGAGGTTTATCCATGTTGGGGCATGTTTCAGCACTACATTCCTTTATGCCAAACAGTATTCTACTGTGTGCCTATACCGAAGACTTGAACCAAGTCAGATTCTGAAGCTCATTCCACTGTCCCATGTCATGTTAATTCTTGTTATGTGTGCTGCTGAATTAGGAGGTTCTTGAGGAAATGTCTTTATGTTTTAATTGGTATTCTTACAGTTTTCTGAGTACTTTGTCCACAGTAAATACTCATTTAGTACTTTAATCTATTGGCAAGAAACTGAAATCCTTGATACTTTTTCTAATTCTTAGTATTATTGAGAGATGAGGGTGTAAAGTCTTTTTATCATTCTGTATGCGTATAGAAAGCCTAAGTATGTTTTCTCTATGTGTAGGAAGAAGAAGCAGGAAGGATAAAAGATTGCTGGGAAAACCAGGAAGCTCCCGCACTCTCTACATGTAGCAATGCCAGTATCTTTCGAAGGATAAATGCCATATTGGACAATTCTCTGGACTTCAGTAAAGTCTGCACAACACCCATAAACCGAGGAATTCATGATCATTTGCCAGGTGATTGAGATTTGAAATTTGGATGCATGTGAACATAACTGTTGCTAAACAGTGCATGTTGGAGGTCCTTGGGAAGGCTATGGAGAACACACCAAGTCTTTGGCAGTGCTTGCCCATTTTATGTTTTGCTTTATGAATTGGACCCACCTCTAGTTGACACTGTCTAGGCTATAAAAATCTGTTTTGTGTGATACATGAAAAATTGGATTAAAAAGACAGAGGCCGGGTGTGGTGGTGCACGCCTTTAA
>NW_008341824.1:188971-202758 GCF_000622305.1 Nannospalax galili | reverse complement strand
AGTGTATTTACATTAATGTAGGCAAAACACAAACAAAAAAAGTAAAAATTAAAACACCAAAAAAAAAAAAAAAAAAAAAAGAAAAAGAAAAAGGCTGAGAGGCTGGATAAATGGCTCAGTAGTTAAGAGTACTGGTGCACAGGACACAGGTTTGGTTCCCAGCATCCACATGGTGGCTAACAGCCATCCACAACTCCAGTTTCAGGGGGGCCCAGTGCTGTTCTCTGACTTCCATGGGCATTGCACAACACGGGTACACTTACATACATGCGGGAACTCATACACATAAAAAATAAAAGTTTCAAAAGACATACTGAAAGTAACAGGAGTGCTTATGTGTAGAACTATAACCAGGCCTGGAGAGATGCTTGGTGGTTAATAAGAGCACTGGCTGCTCTTGCAGAGGACTGGGGTTCAGTTTGCAGCACCCACATGGTGGTTAACAGCTGTCCATAACGAGTTCAGGGGATCTGATGCCCCAGCGCTGGGATTATGGACCAGCTTTTTATGTGGATGCTGGGGATTCAAACTCAGGTTTTTATGCCTGTTCAGCAAGCACTCTTACTAAGCCATCTTCCTAGCCTAGCAAATGATTTTAAAAATGTAGTGATTTACACTTCAGGCACATCACAATGAGGACTAGTTACATTTCAAGTGCTCAGTAGCTACATGTGGCTGATGGCTACTGTGCTGGCCAGTGCAGCCTTGAATGTTTTAGTAGTATTCAAACATGAATGCAGGTCAATAGGCATGCAGTTTTTCTGGTATGTAGGAGATGCTGCAGATCAGTGGAGGAGAGGGGAGCAGCTCCTGAAGATGATTTAGCAAGCAAATATGAATGCCCTAATAATGTTTCATAATCTTTTGTAGGAGTTGCAATGTGTTATAAGAATGTTGATGGAATGTTTTTGAGTCATTTTAGAAGAAAGAATACATTTAAAATTTTTTTAGAATGGCAGCAGTTTTCTCAGAATACTGACTGTTAATTACTATTTTTAGTTAAAAATCTTTGATTTACTTTTTAAAACTATTTTATTTATTACTTTTATTTTATATGTGTGAGTATATAGCCTTCATGTATGTGAGTGCACCCGTGTCGTGCAATGCCACGGAAGTCAGAAGAGGGCTTCAGATTCCCCTGGAACTGGAGTTAAGGACGATTTGTAGCTGCAATGTGGGTGCTAGGAATCTGCAAGAGCAGTTAGTGCTCTTAATTGCTGAGCCATCTCTCCAGCCCTTGATTTACTTTGTAACTTGGTGTTAGAAATAATTCCAAAAAAAGATGCAGGGTCTGTGAGCATTAATTAGCTAAATATTTGAAAGAAAAACTCTTAATAAAACTAAAGCTGAGCTGGGCGTGGTGCCGCACACCTTTAATCCCAGCACTTGTGAGGCAGAGGCAGGCAGATCTCTGAATTCAAGGCCAGCCTGGTCTACCTAGTGAGTTCCAGGACAGCTGGAGCTACAAAGGGAGACCCTGTCTCAAAAAGACCAAAACAAAACTAAAGCTGGGAGTGGTGGCACACACCTATAAACCTAGCACTTGAGGGGCTGGAGAGATGGCACAGCAGTTAAGAGCACTGACTGCTCTTGCAGGGGACCCGGGTTTGATTCCCAGCATCCACATGGCGGCTACGAACCATCCTTAACTCCAGTTCCAGGGAAATCTGAAGCCCTCTTCTGACCTCCACAAAATTGCACGTCACAGGTGCACTCACATATATGCCGGCAATATACTCCAACACATAAAATTAAAACAACAACAACAACAACAACAAAAAAACAAACCTAGCACTTGAGAGGCTAGATTAAAAAAAAAAAGAAAAGGAAAAAAAAAAAGGAAGCTCATTGTGACATCTGTAGAATTTATTTCTGTTAATTTATACAAGAAAGTATAGGAGAAATGGGTGTGTGACCAAGGTTGGGTGCTTGTTTCTGCCAACCTCCCAAAAAAAGTAGATATAAAATATAAGTCATGAGCTAACTTTGCTGAGTTAAAAATTTGAGGAGGCGCCTTTTTGAGACCCTGTCTTAAAAAGACCAAAAAAGAAAGAAAAGAAAGAAAGAAAAAAATTGTATCCTAGCTTTGCTGCTCGTTTGCTCCAATTATGGCTGACCCTGGGTTTAAGTTGCCCTGAACTTCAGCATAAGAATATTAACAGTATGGGACTGGAGAGATGGCTCAACTGTTAAGAGCACTGACTGCTCTTGCAGAGACCCAGGTTCAGTTCCCAGCACACACATGGCAGCTATCAACTGTGTAACTCCAGTTCCAGGGGATCCAACACCCCCTTCTGACCTCCGAGGGCATTGCACAACATAGGTCCATATATGCATGCAGACAATACATTCATACACATAGAATAAAAATAAAGATTTTTTTTTAAAGGATAGTAACAGTACTTGGTCATGAGGGGCTTTGTGAAGCTTGGCTCTTTGTGCTGAAGACTTGAAAAGTGTGTATAGCTGCATTTATTAACTAAATGGCGATAAAGATCATGATGGTGTGACTATAATACAAAAGGAAGTTATGAGAGCATTGCTTAGGTCATGTAGTTTTTTAAAAAGTTGAATTTGGCTACGTGAGTTGCATATGCTTCTAGTACCAGCACTTGGGAGGCAGAGACAGGTGAATCTCTTGAGTTCAAGGTCAACTTTGTCTAGTCTACACAGAAGTTGAGACTGAAAATCTCCTGAAGGATATTTAAGAACCATATTTTAAATATCCCTAGATTCTTTTAGTACTGGGTCTGGTGCACAGTAGTATGGATATTTTTATATAATTGTTTAATGATTAACTCACACACACAAAAAAAACAGGTTCCAAATCTGAAAGAGACTCTAATTTTATGTTTAGGTAAATTCAGTTCTAATAGCATTTAGGATTTGAGTTACAGTTTCCTGTGTGTGTAAATAATCATTGTTTATTTGGGCTCCTGTAATATTTTCTGGTTTATTAGATTACCTTTACTTTTGTTTCATTCTTGAGGTAATTTGACTTTTCTAAGTTGCTAAACATAGCACAAAGATACAGAAAACAGTTGTATATTTTAGTCAATTCTACATTAAACAGCCACTACCCAGGTCAAGAATAGGACATTACCAGTACCCTAGAAGTTTCTCAGGTTTCCTCTACTGAACATATTTCCCTTCCCCTAGAAATATCCATGGTCTTACTGTGTTTTTGTCTATGTATTTTATCTCCATGCATATGCTACTAAAATATTTAAATCTTGAACTTTATTCCATACTGTCTATATTCTGTTGTGGCTAGTTTGTTTCTGAAACCCAACCATGTTGCATGCAGTTGTCATTTGTTAAAGCTAGTGTCATGAAGTCAACAATTTCTCAGTTCTGGTATTTGACATTTAGGTTGTTTCATGGATTTTGGGTTTTAAACAGTGGTGCTGTGAACATTGTTATACACAAATCTAGGGTATACCCTTGAGAAGGATATTTAAGTATGAGAATCTATTAAATCTATTCCACCAAACTTTTCCCAAAGAAATTGAACCAGTACCAGTTTTCATTCCCACCAGCAGGGGTATATCAGTGCCAACTGCATTACATCCTTATCAGCTCTTTTTCAGGTAGCTAATTTTGTGGAGTGGATTGATACCACATGGCTTGTTGATATTGTTTCTTTGCACTTTGATTTTTGAGATTTTGTAGCCATGGTTGGCCTTTAACTGATCCTCCTGCCTCAGCTTCCCAAGTGCTGGGATTATAGACATGCACCACTACATACAACCACAGTAATGGTTTAATTTTAATTTGTGTTTTCCTGATTTCTACCTAGGTTGGGCATTTTCAGATCTTCATTGGCCATTCCAAATCTTTCTCTGCAGTATACATGTGTAGGTCCTTTATGCATTCTTTTACTGGGCAAATAAGATTTTGGGGGCATTTTAAATTTATTTTGAAGTAAATTCCTTTGTTATATGCATATAGTTAATCTTCCACTTTTTGGCTTGCCTTTTAGTTGCCTAATGTCTCTTGGTGAACATGTAATTCATCTTAAGGTCATTCCAGTTTATTGACCTTTATAATTAGCATTTTCTTTTAATACTTAGACATTGCCCTTTTCAAGGCCATGGATATTGGGTTTTGTCTTTAAATTTTTTTCTTTTTGCTAATATTATAGATAGTATTTAAAACTTAAGGCCTGTCATGGTGGCACACATCTTTGATTATAGCACTTGAGAGGCAGAGACAGATCTCTGTGAGTTTGAAGCCAGCCTAGTCTAAGTAAATTTCAGGTCAGGTGGGGTTATATAGTGAGACCCTGTCTCAAAAAAATATTTTTTAAAATTTATTTTCATTGTTATGTGTCTATGTAAGTATATGCTATATGCTTACAGGTGCTCACCAAGATGAGAAGAGGGCATCTGACCCTGGTGTTACAGGCAGTTATGAGTTGCTCATTGTAGGTGCTAGGAATTGAGCCCTGGTCCTCTGCAAGTACAGAGATTAGCTTGTGATTACCTGTAACATATCCTTGATGTCAGTCATGTTAGCCTCTTGAAGCAAATTAGAAAGTTCCTTATATTTTGCTCTTTGTAATAGAGTTTGTATGAAAAATGTGATGTTACTCATTAAATTTTAGTGTATTTACTAGTGAAATCATCTATATATGGAGTTCTTTTTGTTTTCTGATGTAAATTTGCTTATAGATTCAATTTTTTAGTAGATAATGAATTATTCAGACTGTATTCTAAGTGTTGGTAAGCTGTATCTTTCTAAGAATTTCTCTATTTCCTAATTCATTGGGGTAAATTATGCAATAGCTTCTTTTTTTGAGGGGGGGCCTTTTTGAGACAGGGTCTTCCTGTAGCCCCAGCTGTCCTGGAACTCACTATGTAGATCAGGCTGGCCTTGAACTCACAGATATCTGCCTGCCTCTGCCTCCTAAGTGCTGGGACTATAGGCGTGCGCCACCACACCCGGCAATAGCTTCTCTTTTATTTCATTTATTTTTTTTTATTTTTTGGTCTTTTTGAGACAGGATCTCCCTGTAGCCCCAGCTGTCCTAGAACTCACTATGTAGACCAGGCTGGCCTTGAACTCACAGAGATCCGCCTGCCTCTGCCTCCCGAGTGCTGGCATTAAAGGTGTGTGCCACCATGCCTGGCTTCATTTATTTTTATGTGTATGAGTGTATTGCTTGCATGTATGTATATGCACTCGTATCATGCAATGCCCTCGGAGGTCAGATCCCCTGGAACTGGATTTACAGACGTTGTCAGCCACTATGTGGGTGCTGGGAACTGAACCCAGGTCCTCTGCAAGAGCAGCAAGTGCTCTTAACTGCTGAGCCATCTCTCCAGCCCAATAATCTTACATTTTTTAAAGAAAAGACCCTGCTAAGTAGCATAGTGTTGGGATTTGTTTTTAGGAGATCCAAGAGTCCCAGCAGAGAGCCAAGGTACATTCCTGTAATTTCAACTACTGTGGGGGCTAAGAAGCTCACCTGAGCCCAAGGCTTGGAGACTAGCCTGAGAAATATAATGAGACCCCATCTCAAATAAAGAAAAAGAATCCACAAAAACCAAAAGGTTCATTGAGATGAATTGAGTCAGAGTATTGTACTGTCAGGAGTGTAAATGAATCCAAGTTTCATTACTTTCTTGTTAGTATTGGGTTTGTATTTCTTGTGGGAAGTAAGTATACATATGGTGATTAGTGGATATTTCTCAAGTTGCTTTTAGTCTAAAGTTGCTTTTTCCATTTCTTTAAGTTCTCTTGAATTTATTTGTTGAGGAATAACCACATTGTTTGTCCTATAGAATTATCCACAGTATAGATTTTATTGTTAACTACTCTATTCCCATGTCTCTTTGCCTTCTGTGTTTTCTTTTCATTAGTAATTATATTTAGAGACCTCATCAAACTTAGGTTTGACTTTTTAAAGAAAGAACATTTATATTGGGTACTTCTATGAAGTGCCAGTAACCAATAATGACCACACTTGGGTGTATTAATGTGTTAGGGGTAGACAGATCGCAATTTTCTAATTCTCTCCTTCATTTATTAGTGGATAGACTTTTATACAAGAAAGCTTTCACCAACTGTTTGGTTAACCTAAAGAGTAGAGCACTTAGGAAAGAGAGTTAAATGCTTGATGATTCTTATTTTCTTTAATAATACTGAGACGATTCTCCAAATCTGACTAATAAGTTGTTTTTATAGTATCATAACCTCACGGATTTAATGTATTTGATGTGTCTTAATTCATTGCAATTGTCCTTTTTTGTTCACATGGTCCTATCCTTGAACATTTGAATCTCTTCATATTCAGTAGGATGGCTATAATTTTCAAAAACAGCTAAATACCACGACCTATCAGGATGTGGAAAAAATAGAATTCTTCATATGTTGCTAATGGGAAATGTTCCAGCTGCTTTGGAAAACAGTATGGCAGTACTCAAATGGTAAAACTTGCATTACCATATTGACCGCTATGGATATACTCCAAAAGAAATAAAAACATGGGTTCAAGGGTTAGTGGCAGGACTCCTTGCCTATAAAAAAGTTACTATAGGTCTATATAAAAACTTTTAGACAGACATCTGGAACAGCATTTTTCATACTGTTCCAAATATAGGAACAAATCAGTTGTCCATTAACTGGTGAATGAACAAAATATTGCTATAGTAAAATATTATTTAATAATAAGAAGGAACAAAGCCTCGATTAATGCTGTAACATGGATGTACCTTGAAAACAAACCTTTTTAAAAAGACCATATATTAGTCAGGCATGGTGACACATGCCTTTAATCCCAGTACTTAGGAGACACAGGCAAGCCTATCTCTGTGAGATCAAGGTCAACTTAATCTACGTAGGGAGTTCCAGGCCAGCTAGGGCTACAGAGATACCCTGTCTCAAAACAAAACAGACCATATGCTATAAGGTTCCATTTATGTGAATGTCCAGAAGAAACTGGATTGATTGGTTAGATTGATTGGTTCAGGGATGGGAGGGGCTGTAGGGAAATAGGAATAGCTACTGAAGGGTTTCTTTTGTGGGGGGGTGATAGAATGTTCATAAATTTAGTATTGTAAAACTCTGGATATATTAAAAACCATTGAATTGTATAATAGAATTTTGAGGCTTAATAAATGTGGGTGTATGTGTATAATATTGTTATTATTTTTGTTGCTGAGATGGCATCTCACTATAGTGATTCTCTGGCCTCAGCCTCTCAAGTTTGGAGTCAGAAGTAGATTATGGTGCCTGGTTGCTAAAGAGGAAAATATATTTATAATGCACAGCAGAGGACTGACTTTTTAAAATTATAGTGCTCTTGAGAATAGGACTAACAACCATGTTGGAAAACACATGGAAGAGACAGTTCTTTAGTTGACACGTAATAATCGACCATTCTGGGTGCTGTGATTCAATGTGAGCAGATCACACAGACTCACTTTTTAAACTTATGTTCACAGAACTTAAAGTTGAGTAGTACCAATGTTGAAAAAGATGCATAAAAAATGGTATAAAAGGAATATTCTTTATTAATTTGGAGGCCAAGTAGGATTAAGGACAAGGATTATTGCAAAGATACTAAAATAACTTTTTTACCTTTAACTCATGTTTATATATTGCCTTAAAAATTAAATTTAATACTCTAAAGAACATCAGAGAAAAGGATGTAGGTTTGGAATGGAATCTGTGTGACCTTGGTTAAAAATTGCTTTACTTCATCTGTACCCAGTACTTATAAAATGGGCATGATGTGGTCCTTCTCCATGGGGTTATTTGAAGATTATGGTGATGGTTATAAAGTGCTTCGTTCTCTGAAAGCTGAAACATAAGTTTTCATGTTCTTTTTTCTCACTTGAAAAGTTTGAGGGCTGCTGTTTCATCTCTCAAAACCTTAGTCTGTATGGCACCATCCCCATCTCCTGGAATGTCAGAGCTTTGCCACTGACAACAAACTCCATCATGCCTTAATGCCTTAGTCGCAGTCAGAATTACTTACATTTTGGTATGTGTTCCGGTTCCTTTTTGACTGAAGAAGAAATGAGTGCAATTATTGGAAGAAAGAGGCCATGCAGAGATTAGGTAAAGGCTTCTGAAATCAGTACTAGAGAGGATATTCTGCTACAGAATGAGGGCTGAGTGGACTCCAAAGTTCTTCCTCTTTTAATGTGCTTCAGTTTACTGCATTTTTGAGAGGGTATAACTATTTCTAGAAAGTTAAAAAGATCAGTAAGAAATTATTACAACTAATAAGAAACCAAATATAAAATAAATATCCAGGGCTGGGTGTGGTGGCGCACGCCTTTAATCCCAGCACTCAGGAGGCAGAGGCAGGCAGATCTCTGTGAGTTTGTGGCCAGCCTGGTCTACATAGTGAGTTCCAGGACAGCTGGAACTACAGGGAGACCCTGTCTCAAAAAGACCAAAAAAAAATATCTAGAACAAGGCACAAGATAAGCATGAAACAAGAATAATTTTTCTTCATGCTATTAATAGCCAGTTAGAAATTTTATTGAAAAATTATTCTGTGCTCTTTGGCAACACCTTATGAAATAAATACATAAATAAGAAATAAGTCACTTATGGAGAAAACTATTCTGAAGAATACAAAATAAGATTTTAGTGAGTGGAGAAACCTTTGCCTCTGGAATGGGAATGATTATTATTGAAGACGTCATCCCATAGAGATTAAGGGCACATTCAGGATAACTAGCATCAAATCCAGTTACTGTGTGTTTAAACCAAAAACCTTACATGGCATTACATTTATACCCTGTATAGTCTCAGTTAGCGTGTCCACAAAACACATTATTGGAACTTTTTCTTGTATGCTAAGTGGTCATCTGAGTGGGAGTGTCCTGGAATACTGCTGGGAAGGCATTATTGGGTGGCAAAAATATGATTAAGCATCTCAGATCACAAAAGGCAGTGTGTTAGCTGAGCATGGTGATGCACTTATTTAATCCCAGCACTTGAGAGGTAGAGGCAGGTGGATCTCTGTGAGATTGAGGCCAGCCTAGTCTACGTAGAGAGTTACAGGCCATCTGGAGCTACAGGGAGACCCTGTCTCAAAAAGACCAAAAAAAGACAGTGTGCTGACCCATATGGAGTAGATGAAATCTGAACACCTGAAAGAGTATGGTCCCTACTTGGAAGAGGAATGTGACATGTTGAAATGAAAATCTGACAGTCCTCTTCTCACACCTGTCAAGTTTAGTTCTGTTTAGACTTCAGTACTGGGATGGTGACTCTAATGTTCAGGGTGTATTACCCAGGACCACTGATTTCCTACTCCCTCAAATACTTAACTATATTTGGGACATCTTGAAATAAGGTGTTAGTGCTAGGTCCTCAGGATACCACTCAATTTCTTCCTACCCATTTTCTTCTCAGTGGATTGCCTTATACTTTCTACCTCATTATTTACAAGGTAAATCTCCCTTTTTAGCCCATATTTACAGAAAGTGTTGGTGAGCTTGATTTTTGTCAATAAGAACTAAAATATTAGATAACAAAAAAATCTTTATAGCTTGAGAGTATATAAAGAAAATGGTTGATCTAGTTTGAGAATACAATCTACCTTTCTAAGTCTTCTTCCAGAGAGGCAATAAAATGAGGATAACAGAGCAACAAAGGATCAAGTCTATACACACCAAATGAGAGTCTACAGTCCCCAGATCCCTCCGGCTTGGTGTGGCCCTGTGCTCAGAAGAGATAAGTGGGGCTTCTAGATGACTTCTTCACATCAAAGCTGCTTGCCCTTCTGGTCTTCTGTTTGGTTTTCTGTGGAATGAGATTTTTAACATCAAATTTGTATGCTAGCTTCAAAGAGATAGTCCATGGAGATCAGCCACTTACTTTTGGACAACTCAGCCATTCTAAAGTATAGTGTGCAAGAAAAATTAGTTTCTACATTATGTAAGTTACAGGGATTTATTTAAAAAGATAAACCTAATAAACAAGATTTACAAGCATAAGATCAAACCCTCTGGCTAACAAATTTTGTGTATATAAAGAACAGTTAGCCCACTATTAAATTGCTTTGGTGTTAATTATAAATAAAAAACCAGAATCATCAGGTAGTAAGGAAAGCTACCTTGTTAGAGACAAGGTAAAGAGAAAATGATCTGGGTGTGGTGGCGCACACCTTTAACCTCAGCACTTGGGAAGCAGAGGCAGGCAGATCTCTAAATCTGAGCACCTTGCCCTATTTAATAAGTTGTATTTTTTTCTTGTGGTGATGTGTTTATTGTGTAAGGTTTTGAATACATAACTTCACTACCCCAACATAAATATTGGCAACGTTTTGATCTATTTAGTATTTTTCTAACATACATAGACAAATTTCATATGTGAAATCTTTCTGAATGCACTATGTATTTCCTTATTTCTCTTTTCTGTCATTAATTTTTAAAAATATTACCTTTATTTTATGTGTACAAGTGTATTGCCTGCATGTGTATAAGTGCATCCATGTCATACAGTCCTGTGGAAGTTAGAAGAATGAATCAGATCCCCTAAAACTGGAGTTACAGACATTGTTAACTGTCATGTGGGTGCTGGGAACAGAACCCTGGTCCTTTGCAAGAGCAGTCAATGCTCTTAACTGCTGAGCCATCACTCCAGCTCTTGTCATTAATTTTTATATCTTTAAGAATGCACAGCATGTTACTGTGCAAATAAATGCATTGTAGGATTCTTTGGCACATGGATAGAATTCAAGGATCCAGTAATTTAGACAGATAAAAACTTGCATCTTTATTTTCACAAGTGTTTAACTGAAATGTGGAATTTCTTTCCATTGTAAATTTAGGCATCTGATCATAGCAATATTAAGAGAATCTAATCCTTTGGTATCAATAAGGATGAGCAGACAATTTTTATTTGATGACTTTACCATCATTGTACTTACCTTCACATGTTAATTCAAAATTATATGATCACTGTTTTACATACAACATTCTTATGTGTCCATGGGTTTTTAACAGGCTGCTAATAGCTTATGGTATAAAAAAATGTTAAGAACCTCGGACATTCATTGTCATATTTTGGAGGCAGTGTTTGAACAAATATCTTGTTTTGCTATTATATGCTAGTTAGAAGCATGTGAGGGTAAAACTTTGCCTACATCTATAATCTCTAAAAGATTTTGTCATCCAAAAATAAGCATCTTTTTTTGTGTTTTTAATGCGTATGTTCAGTGACCCTCTGGAAATTTACTAGTTTAATATCTATAGTGTATGAACATATTCTGTCCCTTTTAAAAAACCATTGGACTTCATATTTTCTCTGGTTCCATTGTGATTTATATTGTAAGGGGCCTATGAGTCTCCAGTTTAGTGTGATGTTCAAGGAACCTCCAGTAGACCCCAGATTTGAATAATGTAGCATTGTGTTGGGACTATACTGATTTTAAGTCAGGATTTCTTCTCCCACAGCAGTGCTAGGGATTGAGTTCAGGGCCTTGTGCATGCTTGGTAAGTACTCTACCACTAAACTACTTCCCCAGTGTAAAAACTATTTTTCTCTTTCCATTTTTTTTTAAACTGGGGATTGAAGCTTGGGCTTCATGAATGGAAGGCAAGTGCTTTAACACTGAGCTATAGCCCCAGCTATACTAATTGCAGCTTGGAGACAGCACTATATAACATGCTGGACTCTACAACTATAGATTGGAGATGTGAAGATAGCCAGCTTCTGCTCCCCCTTCCCCATTCCAAAAGCCATTGATTGAGTGAAACTGGCCTTGAATTAACAGGCTTCATTTTTGCTCTTCTTGAAGAAGTAAAATTATTACCTTCAAAAACAATGTATGCACATGGCAGTGAAATCTTGGAAATGCCAGAATATGAAATTGACTTTTTACAGAATAAGTAGACATTGTGAGAAGAATAGGAAGCAGGGAAAGAGCTGGTGTTAAGAATTAAACTCTTTGGGGCTGGAGAGATGGCTCAGCTCTTAAGAGCACTGGCTGCTCTTGCAGAGGACCTAGGTTCCATTTCCAGCACCCACTGGTGGCTAACAACCATGTGTAACTCTAGTTCCAGGAGATCTGATGCCTTCTGACCTCTGAAGGCATTGCACAACACAGGTGTACTTACATACATGCAGGCAATACACTCATGGGAGAAGAATTAAATTCTTGGTAGGATATGATAGATTTCCTACCTCCATGAGGACTCGAGTGAAGAGGAGGGAAATCCATTGATAAAACAGGTCTGAGTAGGGATCTGTATGAGTACAAACCTGAACCTACAAAGTGTCCCAGAGTAGGAAATAGCTAGGAGAGTATGTTGGCCCCTGGGTTTATTGGGGCCAACAAGTCTAGATTTGGGTTCTATCTCTACTCCTTGGTAATATTATCATTTTGTCTAGAAGAGGGTATCAGAGTTACAGATGGTTGTTAGCTGCCATGTGCATGCTGGGAACCAAACTTGAGTCCTCTATAAGAGCAATCAGTGCTCTTAACCCCTGAGTCATCCCTCTGGAAATCCCAAGGACGGTAGTTTTAATATATGCTATACAACATGAATGAAACGCGAAGACATTTTGCTAAGAAAAATAAGCCAGATTCAAAGGATACCTTCTATGATTCTACTTACATGACATTGTCAGAATAGAGACAGAAAGTAGAATAGCTGACAGGTGGAAAGGTTGGTAGTGATATAGTGTTGAATGATACAGAGTTTCAGCGTGGAATAATAATTCAACAAAATAATTGTGTCATGCTGTTAAATTCTTTGCTATGAATACAAGTAGTGCACATTGGTCAGATAGATTCATAAAATCACGATGTCCAGGATGGAATACTGGCAACTAATGCATAAGTGCTAGTCAGAAGAGTTTAAAAGACTTTTCTTTCATTGTTCTTTTTCTAAGATTTTCAGAATTCTATTGTTTTAAAATTTGTTGAGCCTTCGCATTTGCTTTCATATTCTCAAGCTGACATTTTTCTTCTAATTTCTTTTTGCTGTACTTAATTTTCATTTGATGATTGCACTGTTGGAACTCAGCCTTAGAGTCCTTCAATTTTGAGTTTTCTTGGCCCTTCATCTCAAGGAGATGCCCCTCTCCTTCTTAGCCACCGTCTCCTTCCATCTGTGCCAAAGTGTTCTTAGAGGCCCTTTATTATTGTAACCAATTGCAAAATAAGTTGCAACTACCAGTTTTCTGCTTCTCTCATTCTTATGGTACATGCCATTCGTGACATCTATTTTACATGTGCCTTCTTACCAGTGTGTTTCATTATTGTAAGATTGGTGTTCACCATTTTCAACTTCGGCAACACCCCAGATCCTTTTGCCATTAATTTCAGTGGTAGCATTATCACTCTACTGTAAGAGGTAAACAGCCCCATTACCTTTTTAAAGTTTTTTTTATATTTTGAGAATTTCATATGTGAATGCAGTATTTATGTAATTTTCCCCTCCTCCTCCCCTCTTCAATTCCTCCTTTGCCCTCCATTACTTCTCAGTTTGTCTTTTCCTATGTTGTTTTATACACACACACACACATACACACACACACACACATTTACAAACACACAATGCAGAGTCCATTTAGTGGTGTCATGAGTACATGTGTTGAGAGCTGACCACTTGGGTCAGTACCCATCATTACCTTTTAACAAGTTTATTTTCTTCATCATAAGGTTCCATAACTACTTTATAACTTTCATATTTTATGAGGAAAAAATTTATGTTCCTGAACTGATTCTATCATCCAGTTTTTAAATAGTTGCTGTTTCTCCAGTGTAAGCATGTTTTCTTTAACAGAAAGTGAGGTGATGACATTCTTTTTTT
>NW_008341824.1:176392-188256 GCF_000622305.1 Nannospalax galili | reverse complement strand
CAACAACTCGACTGAAGGTATCGCCTGTCTGGCTTTGTTGTTTGTCGAGTAACTTTTAGTTATATATATGTATGCTCTTATGATATTATGTTGGCCCCTTTAATCTTTGGTTATACTTCCCTTTTGGATGTTTAAGGACATTCATGCAAATGCTTTATAAACTCAGGACCCAGTGGTTTAAGTCCATGTCCTGAAACAGCAGTGCAGTATAAATCACACTTTACCTTGTGGTCACTCAAGAGTCTGTGCTAGACAGTCTTCAGATTTACTATCAACATAACCTATAACATGCTGCTAGCAGTTGCTATTACCCACTATACCCTGAAGGCTGGGGGTCAACTATAAGCAGCAACTGAAAAGCACTTTCTTTGATGAAAACCTTGTATATGCTGCCTGTAGAATCTTTTTATTTCTGTTTTATGGGTAGGACTTAGATACTGTGGAGAATAACTTGAGTAATGTCAATTTCCCTGTTCATATTCATTTAACTATGGTAAGTGTGAGTGCCAACCTCTCTGCTGATTTCCTATATACTTGATCTGAGTGATTGGCATCTACATAGCCTTCAGGGTTCTTCTGTAGCACTGAGGTGCTGCTGTTGATGTACCTTTCCTCTGCAGTAACAGATTTTGCACTGATCAGCAACTCCCTTCTCCCTCTGCCAGCAGCTCCAGTGCTATGTTAGTATAGAGATTTTAAACTAAATATTGCTCAAGTAAAGCACTTGGTGGTGGGGGCAGGCCTGCTGGCATCTTGAGCTCAGAGGTGAGACCTAAATAGGTCATGGGGACTTAAATGGGTTGTACGGAGGATATGTAGCATACCTGGTGAGGGTCTTGGTCTCAGGACATGAAGTGGGAAGGGGCTGTAGAGTTGTGGGGAGGGCAAGATGTGTTTTCTGCCAAAAGATTAGAACAACTGAAGAAAACTACACGTTAAGATGAAAACCACAAAGGTCTATGAATTTGACATCCACAGGAAGGGCAGTGATGATCTAGTCATGAACCCCAAAGTGTTTCTTTACATCAAATGTGGAGACATTGTGGAGAATACTCACTCAAGCAGTGAGTGCAGCACTGTGCTTTGCAAGTTAAGCCTCTTAAGATTTACAGAGGAAATTCAGTGTAGACCCGACTATAACCCTCGTGTTCTGGCTAAGACCTTACCAAGATGTCTATATGGATGTCTTAGACCCTAAGGACGTGACCCCTGACCTAATGAAATGGAATTTTAAGGATCAGTATGTTGGCCATTGGGATAGGTGGCAGCTAAGGAAAAGTTTGGCCTTGTATCATCAAGAAGGTGAGATTTGATTCATTCACGTTAGGACACAGATTGATGAGTTGTTGATCAAGAATAAGGAGGTCAAGAGCTAGAGACGTGGCTCAGTGGGTAAAGTGCTAGCCATGCAAGCCTGACAACCTTAGTTCAGATCCCCAAACTCCATGTAAAAGCAATTCTAATGTGCTCATACCAGATAGAGTTGACTTGCCAGAATCATGTAGGCCAGCTAGCCTGGCATATTCTACAGTGAACAAGGAACCCTGTCTCAAGGTAGAAGAAGGCAAGGACCAGTACCTGAGGTTCTCCTCTGACCTCCACACAACATGCTGTGGCACACACACAGCTAGGAACATGCTTTCCTACAATCATACATTTGAATACATACACCCACACATAAGAATGAGATCATGTGTGGTTATATCAGTAAGGATACCAAGGTTGGGGTTAGTCTTCATTTTCTGTTAAATATTAAACAGATTCTATATCATAAACCCAAAGTGACTGTCACAACAAATTCCCTTCTGAGGCTCTCTGTTTTGTTGAAAGAATGCAGATTAAGCAGCTGTGAGCATTACTCATGCTGATGAAACATCTTTTCCATGTTTCTATCTCCTGTCTCTCTTGAGAGCATAGGTTTTTCAACTAGGGATGATTTTGCCCAGAAGTCTTTCAACAGTATCTAGAGAGACTTTCATTGTCATAACTGAGGAATTGTACTAGTGGCATCCAGTCAGTATACTGCTAAAAATGCTATATACTGCTAAAAATCTATAGTCCAGGGCTGTAGAACCAAGAATTGTCTTACTCAAAATGTCAGTGCATTGTGGGATATATAGCAGCTGTCCCTGGCCTCTTCTCACTATATGCCTGTTTATCCCCAATCTCCACCCTGTAAGTTATGACACCAGAAACATCTTCAAACATTACCAGAAAATCAGTTTATGTGCTATGAATACATGTATATTTTACCCTAAACAGTATATTCTATGATACTTAATTTTTGAGCTTCATTAAAGAGTAATAAAATATAAAAACCTAAAATCTAAACATGTTATTAAGGACCAGTTTGAAATTATTTACAGAATTTATTTGAAGATGATTAAAAATAGTTGATAAAAATAATTATATTTTTATAATGGGAAATACAAAAGAAACTTAATGCTCTGTTATACCTAATCCCTAATAATGTAGTTTAGTGTGTAGCAGAAGTTATAAGGCAGTATCTTCACTAATCTATCATGCATTGTCTCTCTCTCTCTCTCTTTTTTTTTTTTTTCCTCCTTTGGTCTTTTTGTGACATTGTCTCCCTGTAGCCCCAGCTGGCCTGGAACTCGCTATGTAAACCAGGCTGGACTTGAACTCGCAGAGCTCCATCTACCTCTGCCTCCTGAGTGCTGGTACTAAAGGCGTGTGCCACCACACCTGGCCATGCATTGTCTCTTTCGAACTGTTGTCTTATTAGGACTCAGATTAGCAATTAATCCTTCTCTAGAGTATGAATTTCTAGGGAGTTGTGATTAACTCACATTAGCCTTTTACATTTGCTGAACAATGTGAGAGAAGGTTAAAAAGTCAGAGTTTGAGGACTGATTTTGATCTGAGAGGCAACAGGGAACCATTTAGAGTATTTGTTTAAGACTGTGAATGCCATGAAAAAAGTAGTACCAACTAAGGATAGGGCAAGTTACCTGGAAGAGAGAATCTGAGGTAGAAAGTTAAAAATAAATTAAATTTCAAGTCTGGGCATGGTGGTGCACACCTTTAGTCCCAGCACATGGGAGGCAGAGGCAGGTGGATCTCTTTGAGTTCAAGGCCAGCTTGGTCTACATACTGAGTTCTAGGCCAGCTGGGGCTACAGGGAGACCCTGTCTCAAAAAAGATCAACAAATAAGTAAGCACTGATATCACCTGGAAATTTGTTAGAAATGCAATTTTGGGGGCTGGAGAGATAGCTCAGCAGTTGAAGCATTTGTTCCTCTTCTTGAGGACCCCAGTTCGGTTCCCAGCAACCCATGCTGGGTGACTCCTGGAGGATTAGACACCTTTGGCCTCTGCAGGTACCTGCACTTTCATGCACATACTCATACAGAGATACACATCATTTTTTAAAAGTCAGGTGTGGTGGCACACACTTTTTAATCTGGTACTCAGGAAGCAGAGGCAGAATTCTGTGAGTCTGAGACGAGCCTGGTATACATGGCAAGTTCTGGGCCAGCAAGGGCTGCATAGTGAGACCCTATCTCAAAAGCCTAAAAAACATAATAGCAAAAACTAAACTAAAAAAAAACAAATTTGAGGCCCATCCTTGTAGTGTATACCCATAATCCCAGCACTTGAAAAGCTGAGTCAGAAGGATCATTGTAGTCCAAGCCCAGCCTGAGTTACACATCTAGACCAAACTCAAAAACCAAAAAAAGCAAACCAAAAAAATTTCTTTGAAATACTACTGTATTGACTTGTGAGAATTTTAAGAACTACCATAAATTGTTGATTAAAACAGTCTCAACTGACCATGAAGTCACTTATCTGAAAGAATGTAATGGGGACAAATGACTCAATGTCCTGTCTGTTATTACCAGGACTGGAATTTCAGAGTGGAGTAGAGATTTGGTGAAAGAGCTTAAGTGTGGTTGCTATAAAAACCAACATTGTGCTTATTGAAAATCTAGAGAAAGCAAGAGAGGACAGATTTTATTCTCTCTTGTTATAATATTTGTAATAACTAAAAATATAGTTTCCTCACATATTAGCAGTAGTTTCCATTTTCTCTTACCAGCATTGTTCATCAAAATACATAATTTTCACAGTTATAATTATGGTGTAGACTTGATTCAGTAGTCTGTGTGTCATTTGCTTCCCTCTAAACTCCTCTTCCATTTTAGTGTCCCCTCCTCCCTTCCTCTTTAGTTCTGAAAGTAGGGAACCTTCATAATACTTTGCCTTAATGGTGTCAAAAAAAGAGTGCCCAAGGTACTGTTTTCTTTTCTCCTGCTTGCTTAGGTACTCAGTATTTGCTGAGGACACTGAACAATTTTGTGCTGAGTTGAGTTTTTGTAGTAGAGGAACCGCCAAAATAGATAGGTTCTTATTGCTGAGACTGGAGAAGATCAGAGTTGAAGCTATAACACTCTGAGCCCTGGAACCAGTCTGTATCTGTGAAGGAGTGTTCTATTTTAGAATAGCCTTTGTCCATTTTCTGTTGCAATGATTAAGTATCTGAGGCTGAGTAATTTTTAAAATAAAGAATAGAAGTTGCCGGGTGTGGTGGTGCATGCCTTTAACCCCAGCACTTGAGAGACAGAGGCAGGCAGATCTCTGAGTTTAAGGCCATCCTGGTCTACATACTGAGTTCCAGGTCACCTGGGGCTACAGGAAGACTCTGTCTCAAAAAAGACCAAAAAAGTAAAAATAGAAATTGGACTTGAGAGATATAGCTAAGTGGTTAAGTGCACTGGCTGCTCTTGCAGAGGACCCAGGTTTGGTTCTCAGCACCCACATGGCAGCTCTTAACCACCTGTAACTCAAGTTCCAGGGGATCTGATGTCCTCTTCTGGCCTCCATTGGCTAGGCATGCACATGGTGCACACATACTCATATAAGCTCACACACATACACATATATAAAAAAAATCTTAAAAAAAAAAGAATAGAAGTTGGATTAGTAAGATGGCAGCTTGCTGTCAAGCTTGATGACCCGAGTCCAGTTTCCAGGACCCACATCGTGGAAGGAGAGAGAGAATCCATCCTCTTCACCATATACACTCTACATGCACTCACCCCTCACACTAAGTACATAAATAAATAAACGTAATTAAAAAGAATGGGTTTAATTGACTCAGTTTGGAGAGGGGAAGTGCAAAAGCTTGGTACCAGCCCCTGGTGTCAACACCTGGTATAGACCTTACTGCTATGTTATAGTATGGTAGAGGGTACCAAGCATGTCCTAGTTCTGTTCCTCTTACAAATCCATCTGGGAGGACTGTTGACATCATCTGTCCCTAATCACCTCTCAAAAGCCTTGCCTCCAAATACCTTTGGCATAGGAATTGGTGGATTACATTTCTAACAAATGAATTTGGGGCAACTCATTGAAACCATTGCTAGACTATAGTGGAGTTTGAACTTTGAGTTAGTTTCCTAGATTTGCTCAGTTGTTCAGGAATTTGAGAGGTTAACTATAGAAAAGATGAAAAAAGTTTTTTTGTTTGGTCTTTCTTTGGGTCTCCCTGTAGCCTCAGCTGGCCTGGAACTCAGTATGTAGACCATACTGGCCTTGAACTCAAAGAGATCCACCTGCCTCTGCCTCCCAGGTGTTGGGATTAAAGGCGTGTGCCACCACACCCGGCCCCGAAAGATAAAATTTTTTAGAGGAACTAATTCTTTTATAAATTTGAGCTGACTTAAGCTTAATTGGAAGCTTTGTGTAGGTATTGAGAAAAGAAACTTCTAGGAGAAAATATTTGAGATTCTGTTTAAAAAGACTGACTTAAAATACCAATGTTTAATATCTTCTGAGTGCTTAGGTAATTCTTGACAAAGGATTATAAAGAACATCCTCTAAAGAAAGGGCCAAGTGCCTGTCCAGCTTCAGGTGTGAGTTTGAGATACACAATCTTTTTCATATTTTTAAAAAATTTTATGTGTATAACTGTTTTGCCTGCATGTATTTAAGTGCACCACATGTGTGCAATGCCTGTTGAGGCAAGAAGAGGGTGTTAGATCCCCTGGAAATGGAATTTGTCAGCCACCATGTGGGTGCTGGGAACTGAACCTGGATCCTCTAGAAGAGCAGTAAGTGCTCTTAACTGCTAAGCCATCTCTCCAACTCCCATACATAATCTTTTGCTTATTAAAATTATTCTTTGCTCATCAGACCTTTTGATGCTTTATATGGTAGCCTGTGTTGCCTGTTTACTTTGCAGACTTTTAGTATGGAATGAAGAGGTTGGGTAAAATGTGTAAGTTTGGAGAGACGGAATCAAGAAGCAATTAGAAAAGAAGCTTACTGAGTAGAATGTGGATAAGAGTGATCATGCCTCCCAGTTTTTCTCACACAGTTCCTCTTGAAGGTACAGCCCTCATAGTGTTATTAATATTTGCCTTTTAAAAAAATTTATTTTTATTTTATGTGTGAGTGTATTGCCTGCATGTATGTGAGTGCACCATGTCGTGAAATGCCACAGAGGTCAGAAGAAGGCTTCTGATTCCCCTGGAACTGGAGTAAAGGATGGTTCATAGCCACCATGTAGGTGCTGGGAATCGAACCCCAGTCTTCTGCAAGAGCAGTCAGTGCTCTTTCAAGTGCCCTGGTGTGGATAATAAGCTATATGGTAACCCTACAAGTAAAATACTTTGTGATAGGCACTTTATCAAAGAATTTTGTAAGTTCTCACAAAACACCGGAAAGGGCAGCTTCTCTTGGCTCTTTGCAGGTAGATAGTTAAAGACTGCAGTGATGAGGTTGCATGGTGGTAAACCTGATGAGCAATCTGTCAGTGTGCCAAAGCTGCTTGATTTCTGCCAGGCTCCTGTACCAACCTTTAATAGGTATGGCCTCCATTAAATTTTTTTTTTAATCTGGTGGAAAAAAGAAATAGAATGGTAATAAAAACCTTATGTGGAAGAAACAATGAATTAGTGAGTGTCTGAACAAAGATAAAAATGAGATGAGTGAGACTTCTGGGATGGGGGTAGAGTTGTGCCAAATGTTGATCTCCAGACTCTGGGTCATTGGGTGGTTTTATAGGACTTATTCATGTCTAAAGTCTTTTGTGGCAGAAAGGTTGCAGTTTTGTTGATCAGTACTGCTCAGATTTTTTTGTTTTCTGAGTTAGGATCTCCCAGTCTCCCAGTATCCCCAGCTGTCCTGGAACTTGCTATGTAGACCCATTGGCCTCGATCTCATAGAGCTCCACTTGCCTCTGCCTTCTAGTGCTGGGGCTAAAGGTGTGTGACATCACACCCAACTACTGCTTAGATTTTTTTTTAATTATTTTTATTTTTATTTTATGTGTATGCATGTGTTACCTGCATGTAGGTCAGTGCACCCATGTCATGCAGTGCCTGCGGAGATCAGAAGAGGCTGTCGGATCTCCTGGGACTGGAGTTACAGACAGTTGTTAGTTGCCATGTGGGTTCTGGGATTCGAACCCTAATCTTCTACAAGAACAACCAGTGTTTTTAACCATTGAGCCATCTCTCCAGCCCCATAAAACATATATATTTAGAAAGCAGCTTGATAACATGTCCATTTAGTAAAACAACAGTAATTGGTGTCTTTCCCCACCCCACCCCCCAGGGCCTATGATCTCTTGAGCCATGGACTTTGGACCAAATTTATAATATCAGGCATGAATTAGCTCCTGTTGAGCAGGCCTCAGATCCAATCAGAAAGTGGTTGGTTACCCCCATAACCTTGATGCCACTATTCTACCAGTGGGCACATTCTGTGTGGCACATTACTATTGGCAACATTCAGGGTTCACTTCTGGGTAAGACTGTTGATGACTTTTTTCTCTTGGTGGCCTGCATAGCACCTTTAATCACTATGAAAGTTAGCCAACAAGAAGGAAAATTTCAGGTCAGTTCCAGCTTGATTACTGTATGTCCTGCTGCAACCAAAATGTGTTGTGTCTTCAGCAATAAAGTATTACAATATAATTATGGTGGGCAACCAAGAGCAAAGGCTATAGCCTGTGTTGTTTGGGGGCCTCAGGAGTCTTTCTAACCAGTAAGTAAGGAGGTACCCACACCTAGCACTGAGATTTTCATTTTAATAACCTACATCTTACGGGAAAAGTATATAGTCTACCCACGCAGGGTGTACCTCTATTCAAACTCCTTTTTAAAAAATATTTTAAAATTAGCTTACAAAGTGGTGGGTTTCCATAAAGGTTTATCATAGATCTTTAGTTTTGGTGGTCTTTGTCTATTCCCTCCACTCCCCTTCTCCCTCTGCCCCCATCCCTACATAAACTTTTAACCCCAGCACTTCCCCCAACACCTTCATATCACATGTGCTGGCTCTACTCCCCTACCTCTATGGGCCCCTTTCCTTCCTCTGCCCATGTGCCCTTTTAGCCTCCTGCCTCTGAAGATACTCCAAATTAAACACATAAATCTAAAAATTTGAAGCTAGGATCCACATATGAGAAAGAACGTGTGACACTTGTCTTTCTGTGCCTGGGTTACCTCACTAAGTATAATTCCACCTTCATTTCCTGCAAATTTAATAATTTCATTTTTCTTTATGCTTAACTAAAATTCCATTGTGTATATGTACCACATTTTCATTATCCATACATTAGTTAATGGACATGGGATAGGCTGATTCCATTTCATAGCTATTATGAATAGAACATCAATGAACATGAATGTGCAAGTTTCTCTGTAGAAAGATGTGAAGTCCTTTGGGTCTGTGTTTAAGAGTGGTATAGCTAGATCATATGGTAGTTCTGTTTTTACCTTTTTGAGAAACTTCCACATTGATTTCCATATTGGCTGCAGCAATTTACACTCCCAGTAACAGTGGATAAGCATCCCCATTTCCCTCCATCTTTGTCAGCATTTGTTTTCTTGGTAGATATTCTGGCAGAAATAAGGTGGAATTTCAAAATAGTTTTAATTTACATTCCCTAATGGCTGATGATGTTGAATAATTTAAAAATGTGTATTAACCATTTGTATTTCTTTTGAGAATTTTCTGTTCAGTTCTGTGGCCCGTTTTTTAAATATTTTAATTTTTTTAATTTTATATGTATGTGTGTATTGCCTGCATGTAGGTAAGTGCACCTGTGTCATGCAATACTCTCTGAGGACAGAAGAGGCTTATCAGATCCCCTAGAACTGGAGTAGTAGACAGTTGTTAGCTGCAATGTGGGTACTGGGATTCGAACCCGGGTCTTCTGCAAGAACAGTCAGTGTTCTTAACCACTGAGCCATCTCTCCAGTCCCTGTGGCTCATTTTTTGTTTGGGTTGTTTTCTTGATGTTTAGATAATGTCTATGTATACTATTCTACTGATCCACTATCAAATATATAGCTGGCAAAGATTTTCTCTCATTCTGTAGACTGTCTCTTCATCCTATTGACAGTTTCCTCTGATGTACAGAAATCTTTTAATTTCATGAGATCCCATTTGTTGATTTGGCCTTATTTTCTGAATGATGTGTCCTATTCTGCGAGTCCTTACCTATATCTGTATCTTGAAGTATATTCCCTACTTTTTTCTGTAGCAGTTTCAGAGTTTTAGATCTTAAGTTGAGGTTCTTGATCCATTTGGAGTTGATTTTTGTATGGAGTGAGAGAGGATTTAGTTTCATTTTAATTTTTAAAAATATTTTTATTTTTATTTTGTGTATGAATGTATTGCCTACATGTAGGTAAGTGCACCCATGTTGTGCAATGCCCTCAGAGGACAGAAGGGGCCATCAGATCCCCTGGAACTGGAGTTACGGGCAGTTGTTAGCTGCCATGTGCATGCTGGGATTCGAACCCAGGTCTTCTGAAAGAACAACTGATGTTCTTAAATGCTGAGCCATCTCTCCAGCCCTAGTTTCATTTTTTTACATGTATATATTCAGTTTCTCAACACCATTTGTTGAAGATGTCATTTCTTTTCTTCAATATACATCTTTTGGCATCTTTGTTAAAAAAAAATCAGGTAGCAATAATTGTGCGGCCTTATATCTGAGTCCTCCATTTTATTCTATTGATCTGTGTGTTTTTGCGCCAGAAACTTGCTGTTTTTATTACTATGGCTCTGTAGTATAACTTGAAATAGGGTATGTTTACCTTCAGCAGTGTTCTTTCTGCTCAGGATTGCTTTGCCTTTCCAGGATCTCTTGTGCTTCCATATGAATTTTAAGATTGCTTTATTTCTGTGAACATGTCACTGGCATTTTGATTGGTATTGCATTGAATCTATAGAGCACTTTGGGTAGGATAAGTATTTTCACAATATTGAGTCTTCCAATTCATGAGCATGAGAGGTCTTTCCATCAGCTTCTAGTGTCTTCCTCAATTTCTTTCTTGGTGCTTTAAAGTTTTCATTATAGAGCTCTTTCACATCCTAGTATAAGTTTATTACAAGGTATTTTTAGGCTATTGTGAATGAGATTCTATTTTCTTTTTCTGTTTGTTATTGGCATATAGGAAGGCTAATAATTTTTTGTTTTGTGTTCTGCCACTTTGCTGAAAAAGTATCAGTTCTAGAGTTTTCTGATAGGGTCTTTAGGGACTCATGTATAGACTCATCATCTGCATATAGAGATATTTTTACTTCATTTCCTATTTGCAACCTTTTATTTGCTTCTTTTGTCTTACTGCTACAGATAAGACTTCCAGCACCATACTGAATGAGAGTGAGAAATTGAACACCCTTTCTTGTTCCTGATTTTGGTGGAAATGCTTTGAGTTTTCCCCCATTCAATGTAATATTGGCTATAGATTTGTTGTATATTGCCTTTATTAATGTTGAGATACGTGCTTTCTATTCTGAGTTTATTTAGGACTATTAACATGTAGGGATGTTGAATTTTATCAAAAGCCTTTGTTTGCTGAGAATAACAAGGTGATTTCTTTGAGTTCATCTGTGTAATTTATAACATTTATTGATTTATACGTATTTGAACTATCCTTGTATATCTAGAATAAATCCAACTTGATCATGCTGAATACGCTTTTTGAAGTATTATTGAATTCAACCTGCATATTTAGCTTGTGTGTGTGTTCCTGTATATTTATCATATGTGTGTGTGTGTATGTGTGTGTGTGTGTGTGTGTGTGCGTTCTTGCATATATACCATGGCACACATCTGGAGGACGTCAGAGAATAACTGCAGGAGTTGGTTCTCTTCTTCTACCCTGAGGGTCTCAGACACTGAACTCAAACTTTCAGATTTGGTAGCAGGCATCCCTACCAACTGAACCATCTCACTGACCAAGATGTAGATGTTTTCAAAGGAAACATTTTATTTTTATAATTAAAAGAATTAATTTAAAAGTATAGGGAAACATGGAATTGTTTATAGAGTAGGAACAGCTCTAGTATATGTGCATTCTTGCTTTGACAAAAACAGCTTTGACAAACACAGACAGGGAGCAAGCAGAGTATCTACAGCCAGACAAGAATAATGTGGATGGATGACACAGCAGCACAGCTCAAAAAAAAAAATCCTCCAAAGGGAGGAGTCCTTCCCACTGACTGTTTCCCCTTCTAGGGTCTCTGGCTGAGTATACTTGTCACCTGGGACTGTGACCAGATATTTCTGGGGCTGATAGTACCAACCCTGTTCTCTTTTACTTGGCTCAGACTCTGCCCAGGTTGGTACCAGATGAGCATGTTTCCCGTGTCTGCTTTCTTTTCCTTGCAACAGGGGAGAGAATAGGCAGATGGGATGCTGCCAGCATGGTGGAGGTGTGGACAACCCTGGCTGGGATTATTGCCCTACTCCTACCCCTTATGAGAAAAGAGCCCAGAGCCCAGCCCCCAGGAGTCATCTTGAAAAAGGACTGATGCAGGAGGAGACACTGATAAAGAGGAAATGACAGGAACTTCAAAAGTTGAACTTTGTTAGACTT
>NW_008341824.1:165922-176380 GCF_000622305.1 Nannospalax galili | reverse complement strand
GTGTTACTGAAATAGATTATTGGTCCTGGACAGTGCCTCTGAAGAAAGCTCAGCAGTTAAAGGTGTCAGTGATTCTCATAGCTTGCCAGTATCACCCTGAAGGATCCTGAAAGGACAAATGCAGGGAAAACAGTATTGTCAGATGATGTGAATTCCTCAGCATGGACTTTTGGTTGAACCAATGTCTTCCTGTAGCCCCAGCTGGCCTGGAACTGGCTGTGTAGACCAGGCTGGCCTCAATCTCACAGAGATCTGCCAGCCTCTGTCTCCTGAGTGCTGGGATTAAAGGTGTGTGCTATCATACCCAAGACTGTTTCTTTTGTGGTCTGCCAGATACTGCTTTGGGAGTGTTTCCTCAGTTTGTGCCTTTAGCTGCAGGAGGGAAAGGAAGCGCTTGGCCTATGTGTTTGCTCATGGTTAATGCCCATATTCTTGTTGTAAGAGAACCTGATGGCAGCAGTTCTTCCTTTGATTTGTGGATTATGGGTCATGCCCTCTGAGAGGTACCTGGAACAGCCTGATAATTCCACCTCTGTGTGTCAAAACTGGCCCTTTTTGTCTGTGATAAACTGCTCCAGTCAAGCCTGGAGCACCAGGTGGTGTTCCCCAGGGGTACACATGTACAGTATTTTCCTGAAGGTTATCCCATTCCTCAGTGGTAAACACTGCTGTGTCAGGGTGTGCTGCTCAGGGGCCACTTGGAGCACATAGGTTTTGTTTTTGTTTTGCTAGTAGGATTGTGAAGCTTTGCACTAGGCTGCAAAGCCAGGGCTTGAGCCAGCATCTGGAGAGAGTCCAGGACTAGAGTGTTTTGGGGTTTGGGGGTGGAGAACAGAGGGGGAGGGAACGGAAGGGGCAGAAGGGCAGAGCTGCACAAGCAAGCAGTCTGCTGCTTTGGCTTTAGCTTTGCTGTCAGCAGAGGACTTCAGTTGTGCCTGAGGACTGCTTGGCCACCATTGCTGAGACCGGAGGGTGCTGCCTCACAGCCCTGACTTACCCCTTACCCTCAGCGCACCGGGTCTATTCCAAGTAGCTCTTGTGCTATCTTTTCCCTGGGAGGCAAGTCTCCTCCCAGTCATCCCCTCCTGCTCCTCCCCCGTTCTGTGAGGGATGATGCCGCTCTCTAGCTCTCTATCGCTAGGCTCAGCCGGCTGATGTCACTGGCAGCGGGAAGCATCAGCAGCCTGATCACATGCTGCCCAGTCTGTAATGCAGACGGGATAGGGGTGTCTGTGAGGAGGGGGCTATATGGCAACTGCTCTTGCTCGAACGCCCCCAAAAGTACAGAGGCAGCGGCTACAGCATCCAGCCAGCTTGAATGTCTGGCCCCTGAACCTGGGGAAACTATTGGGGATATTTATTGTTGATGGTATTGAGGGAAACAACCCTTAACTCTAGGGTTTTTGCTGTCCTCCTGTTCCAAGCAGACTTCCAGGACTCTGAAGAAACAGTTACAAGCAGGATGCTTTTCCCCACTTCTGCGCAAGAATCTTCCCGTGGCCTCCCAGATACAAATGACTTGTGCCTTGGCCTGCAGTCCCTCAGTCTGACAGGCTGGGACCGACCCTGGAGCACCCAGGACTCAGACTCCTCAGCCCAGAGCAGCACACACTCGGGTGAGTTCTAGAGAATGAGATGGCTGGGGGAGGGGACGCATGGGGTGATGAACTAAGAAACCAAAGCAACAGTTGTTCTGTTCCCCCTTTGCATCACTCCCTCCATACACACACAGTATGGAGCTGTTTTGCAAGAGATGGAAATGGTAGCTTTGAGTGTGGCAGGACAGATGGCTGCTCATAAAGGCAAGCATGGATTTTCTACTTACTCTGATACGTTTCCTGGAGTTATTAGTCTACACCTAGGGTGGCCCCGAGAAGTGTCCCCAAGGTTACAGCCTTATGCAGAAATGATCCACCTAACCCCCTGGTGCTTAGGCCTGTCTTGGAGATGATGAAGCAAAACACTTTTAGGTGGGGGAGGGGATTTAAGGGGCTGATTACTAGATGGCCAGATTCTGTTTGGTGGCTTTAAAACTAGGGAGTTATGTGTAAAGATTGGATAGTCCCTGAAAGAATTAACTGAGTAATTATACTTGTATATTGGAATTGCCTTAATAAAAGGTTAAGAGCATTGATCCTGGAAAGGAGTGAGCAGGGGGAGCAGGGTGGGGTAGTGCCCAGCTACAGAAGCATTTTCTTCTTCATTTCCCTTTTTTTCCTCTTTTTTTTTTTCTTTTGTGTTGAAGGTAACTACATGGATGTAAGAGGAGCCACTCCTCTTTAGGATCCCTTGTCTTCTTGGTAGGATTAATGGAGACAAATTGAAAGGGGTTCTTGACAAACCTTTGAACTGCTTCTGCTCAGACCTTCCTATTACCTGTTTATTTCTGTCTTGTGGTACTCAGGGAAGGATTGACAAGAGAAAATCCAAGACTTAAGAAAGAATCCTCAACTTAAATGCTATAGTAATATTTAAAATCCATATGTTTTACTTTAAGTAAAATATAATAAAGTGTTGGCATCAGATTCTATAGGAAGAGAGAAAACAGGGTCTGGGGTGTGGCTATCTACTCTTGATGCTGACAGTGGGGTACACTGAGCCTGCTGTTCTTTCATGCCTCCCCAGTCTAGTACCAGCAGTCATGGCAGCAAAGTACTGCTGTGTTGATTTCTCTGGGCTCCACTCTGTTTGGTGCAGGTCTTTTTATAGAATGCTTTGCAGAGCCTGGGACTCATGTCTATTAAACATTTTAACACCCATTGGTTTTGGTAAAATCATTTGAGGGAAGAAAGTGTTGTTGTTATTATTATTATTATTATTATTATTATTATTATTATTATTATTTTGTAAGTAGAGAGGAACTTTGCTTTAATTAACTGTGACCAGTTTAAGACAAGGATCTCTTGAAGTGTCTAACTCGGGCTTTTCTGGAAAGGTTGTTAACTGTCTTGTTCCTCTAGGCCAGGAAGTGTAGTGTCACTGTTTGGTCTTTTGCCTGGACCTTGGTTTGGAGGGCACAGTACTTTTATGTGTTCTTTGAAACAAGCCTTGTCCTTAAGATCTTTACTCCCACAGGATCTAAGCAAAAGACAGAAGAGCTCACACAGGAGTTGGGCACCTGTGTATGGTCATCAGTGCCTGACTTGTGCTGGCATCAAATTGGGATGTGGCTTTTCTTAGCTACAAAGGCAGTTTCTGAAATACAGCTTTAGGGCCATAGAAATTCAGGTGTATCAAATTTGGCTTCAAGAGCCTGGTCTAAAAGCTAAAGGTAGAATTGGGCTATAAAAACTAGGTTGGTAGGCTATAGAGATGCATACTTGTAACTCTAGCTTACTGAGGAGGCCAAGGTAAGAAGATTTTCTGCCTGAAAGTTCATGGCCAGCCTGGGCAACACAGCAGAACCCTGGCTCAAGAAAAAAAGAAAAAAAATTTAAACAGTTGGATCCAGTCATAATCCCACCACCAGAAAAGCTTAGATCTTGTAGCTATTTGTCTCTGAAGAGATGTTTTTCTTCACTTTCCATCACAAACACTTTAGTGATAAATATTACATGATTTTGTGGATCAGGGAAGGAATGTGCCTGAGCCTCAACTCGAAAAGAACTGAGAACAGCTCCAATGCAGTGATCTGACTGAAGTCAGGGTTACAATAGTATTTCTTCTTTTCTGAGGGTTAAGGACACACCCATCCCTAATCTCCATCAAGTTTGCTTTTGGGGTTATGGTGGTAGCTGTCTCCTTTCCTTAAGCTTTGAGGCTTCTTAGAAAGCCCATATGAGGGTGCCACCTCCTAGAGTAGGATGCAGCCCTCCCACCAGCCAGCTGCAGTGCCAGATCCTTCACACTCGCCAGTAATGCAGGAACATGAAGCCCACATTCCAGTGCCTACACTGCCTTCTCATCTGAAGACCAACTCAGTTTCCTGAGAAAGGAAGAGAGAGTTCAGTAGCTTTGGGAAATCTGGGAACTATGCTTGCAGGCAGCCTGATTGTCTCTGTGTGGAGCCTAGGTACAATATTCCTTAGATTCTGCTTGGAGCTATTTCCCCAGGAAGTTGAAGCTTCACATCTGACCATTTTCTACACTTTTAAATATTTGGCAATGTAGTGGGCAAGGTTGGAAACTAGAGCTCTTGTTAAAAATCTTGATTAAATTCACTCAGCAGGCATTAAACACTAGCTATATGCCAGATACTGTGTTGGGCATTGAAGGTACATCGATGAATAGGATAAAATTGTTGCCATTAAGAATCTTCAGAGACAGGGACTAGGGAGTTGGCTCAACAGTTAAGAGTACTGGTTGCTCTTGCAGAGGGCCTGGGTTCAATTCCCATCACCCACATGGTGGTAAACAGCTTCCTGTAACCCCAGCTCCAGGGGAATCCAATGCCCTCTTCTTACTTCTGTGGGCATTGTACAATACCAGACCACTTAAATATATCCAGGCAATACAGTCATACACATAAAATAAAAATATTAAAAAAATCTCCAATAGCCGGGCGTGGTGATCCCAGCAGGCCAGCCTGGTCTACATGGTCTACATAGTGAGTTCCAGGACAGCTGGAGGTCCTGTCTCAAAAAAAAAAAAAAAAATCTCCAGATTCTCTTCAGGGAGAGTCTACATATTATTAAGCTGTATTGTATGAAATGCACAAAAATCCAATAAAATATATATTGGAAAAAAATAAAAACTTCCACTGTCAGTGAGTTGGCTCAGCTGGTAAAGGCATTTGCCACCAAGACTGGTGACTTGAGGTCAACCCCTCAGATCCACAGTGGAAGGAGAGAGCCAGCTTCCACCTATGCACACACATATGTGCAGGCATACACAAAATAAATAAATGTAGTAAAATTTTTTTGAAAGGATCTGAGCATGGTGGTGCATGCCTTTAATCCCAGCACTTGGGAGGCAGAGGCAAGCAGATCTGAGTTTGAGGCCAGCCTAGTTTACATAGTGAGTTCCAGGCCAGCTGAGGGTACAGGGAGACCCTGTCTCAAAAAAAAAAAATTTTTTTTTTTTAAAGAAATTCACCACAACTCTGAAGGGAAAACAGATGAGAAAACATACCAAATATAGCATAGTAATTACTGCAATTTGAGCTTTCATTTTTTTCCTTAAAGATTATTTTTGTGCTAAGACTACCTTTTACTGGGCTCTTAGTATGAGGTTGGTACAGTATCAAAGGGCCAGAATACTTCTGCTATGTCAATTTTTTTGACCTCAGAGGCCTGTTGGAAAGACTGTACTTGGAAACTTTTGAGAGCTATGCCTTGAGGCCAGCATGGGATTGAATGTAGCCTTCTGTGAAGTCTATCCTTCTAGTCTGCTTGCCTTTTGCTGAGGAGGAAGACATTCAAGCCAGATGAATGTTAAGAATCTGCTTTTTCTTAGACCCCAATGGCACATGTCCAAGTCTACCCTTGTCCTACTTATAATATCTTAAGTCTTGTAATGGAACAGCAGGTCTGTGGAAACTGTCCTCAGTATCCTGGGATACAGAATGAGTGACTAATAGCCACCATTTATTGATTACTTTTTATGCTGAGTATATCACATGATTTTAATGCTTGCACGGATGAGGAAAAAGGCTCATAGAGGTTGCAAAGTGCCGAAAGTGACACAGCTCCTGGCAGGCCCAGCATTCTAACTCTGGTCTCTTTGGTTCTAAAACTCTCATTCATCTGTTCAGAACATTAATGTTAGACAAGACTTGGGTACCTCCTCTGAAGTGCAGGGGCTGTGTAGCCAGAGGTGATGTGCTCCCTTGATGAGATCTCTGAAGGTGAGGGAAGTTGTTGGACAGTTTCCATTTAATTCTCCTCCCCGCCCCGAGTCTCAATTCTTCAGCTTTACCACCCACTGGATTTGTCTTTCTGCCTTCCTCCTTATGACTCTTCTGTGTGCAGCATTACTCAGCAGGAGAGTGGAATGACTGTTAGAATCTACTTTGATAGACCTAGGAAAAGGATCTAAATGAATACTTTGTACCCACAGAAGCCCAGTGGGTAAACCATGCTTAGCCTAAGGATGCCAGAGGACATGTCCTGGCCTCATTCTCTTTTAGGAGTATCTCTAGATTAACCTGTTCGTTCTCTCTGATTTCTGTCTTTTTATCCAGTTGAGTGGAATGTTTCTGTGTTGTGTCATTTGCAGCCTTTCCCATTGATCTATAGGTTAGATCAGCCTGGGATAATTTGCTTCTGATCACCCAGCTTCTTTCAAACACTGATTTTGTTGTTGTAGTTGTTGTTGGTTTGTCTTTTTGAGACATGGTCTTCCTGTAGCCCCAGCTGGCCTGGAACTTGCTATGTAGACCAGGCTGGCTTCAATCTCAGAGATCCCCCTGCCTTGCCTGCTGAATGTGGAGATGTATTCTGTGTGCTACCACGCCTGACTTCAAACACTGTTTGAGTCAACATTTAAAATAAGGTTAGGCCTCTCAGCTATGTGGAATGTGGACTTCCAGGGTTTAACCAAGTTATCTTGCAAATTTGTTTCAACTTCCAAGTCTTCACTGTATTTCCAGCATGTAGCACAGTACTTGGTCATGGCAATTCTGCAGATATTTGCTGAAATGAAGGATGACTGCTGAGCCATGCTGTTATTTTGGATGGTTTTATTTTGTTATTGTTACTGTTTGTAGGGTTTTTTTTTCTTTTTGCATACTAGCAATAGAACCCAGTGCTTTACACATTGTAGGTAAATGTTCTACCACTGAGCTACTATATCCCCAGTCCTTCTTGTGTGTGTGTTTTAGCTGCATAGTTGAGACATCATTCTTCAACCTCTTGTGTGGCTCAATCTGGATAGCCAGATTCTTCATATCAGTACCTCTGAGTCCTAGTAACTTCTAGGACATTATGATGAACTTACACAGCATGAGTTCTATCATGGAGTCAAGTCATTTTTTTGGGAGCATTTTCCAGTGAAAAGGGCAGCGGGAAACTTGGGAATTGGTATAAAAGCAGGTGCCTCCTACATGAGAAAGAAATTGAGGTGGTTGGATGTATGCTGACCTTACCATGGGCCTTGAGTATGTCCTCTCCATAGCTAATTAAATTTGTCCAGTAATAAAATTGGTAGTATACTTGGGAGAAGTACTATGTTTGATACCGCCTTGGACCCTGGGGATCCAAAGTCAGTGGAGGAGTCTAAATTCATAAAGTCGCCACTTGAGTTGGGACATGCAGATTTGGAGCCACAGGAAAAAGGTCTGTTTCAGTGTTGCTTTTTCCCTTTCCTGCCTCAATGCCTTCAGATAAATTCTCAACAAGCAACCTCAGAACCAAAGATAAAGGTAAGGAAGACTTCCAGATACACAGTTATATATGTTAAGGCTAGGACTAATGGCTCCTGGTCTGCCCCCCGCCCCCCACCAAGCCATGACTAGGCTTATTAGATAGCAGGTGTTTGACAATGGTGTCCTGGGCCTAATCCCACTTTAAATATTTTTTATTATTTTTATTTTATGTATTTGTATATATTACCTTTGTGTATATAAGTGCACCCATGTTGTGCAGTGCCCACAGAAGGCAGAAAAGGTCATTGGATCCCCTGGAACTGGAGTTGTGGACAATTGTTAGCTGCCATGTGGGTGCTGGGAACGGAACCCGGGTCCTCTGCAAGAACAGTCAGTGCTCTTATCCACTGAGCTATCTCTCCTGTCCTATTTTTTTGGGGGGGGGCTTCTTTTTGAGACAGGGTCTCCTTGTAGCCCCAGCTGGCCTGAAACTTGCTTTGTAGACCAGCCTGACCTTGAACTCACAGAGATACATCTGCCTCTGCCTCCTTAGTTCTGGCATCAAAGGTGTGCACCACTACACCTGGCTTAAAAATATTTTTTTATTTAATCCCACTTTAGCTGTGAGCTTGAGCTCAAATGATACCTTGCAATGTCAACTTCCAGGTTTATGCCCTCTGTTTTGCACAGCCAGTGTTGCTGTCAGACCTGGGCACCTTTGTATTCTTGGGGAGGCTTCAGAAAATTCCAACAGTGACTCAGCTAAAAGCCCACAGGAGCTGGCATAGAAGGATGAAAGTAGAGAAAGTTAACAATCAGTCTAAAAATATTACTGCTGATTTAGTTTCTTGTGCTCTAGGGTGGCATTAATGAGCTAGAACCCTCTGCCAGAATGGGCTGTAGATGGACAGTCAGAACCCAACTATGGGGTCACAATTTCCACAAACTACCTCATTCTGTGGGCTAAAAGAAATCTTAAACCAGGCTTTATCTAGATTCTCCTATTTTTGGCATTCATTTATCCCACTTTATCAATTGTTCACTCTCTATATATGTATACATACAGTTTTTCTTTTTTTATTGGTCTTTTTTGAGACAGGATCTCCCTGTAGCCCCAGCTGTCCTAGAACTCACTATATAGATCAGGCTGGCCCTGATCTCACTGAGATCTGCCTGCCTCTGCCTCCTGAGTGCTGGGATTAAAGGCGTGTGCCACCACTCCCAGCCATATAGTTTTTCTAACCCATTTAAAAATGAAGGTGATTTTACATAGATTTATATGTAACAAGGCAGTTTAAAATTGATACATTCTTTTATTAAACTATAATTTTTATATCCAAGTTTGTCAGGTGATACAATAACATCTTTCGTAACTATTTTATTTGCTTTCTCTTTTTAAAAATATTATTTTTATTTTATGTGTGTAAGTGTATTGCCTGCAGGTAAGTAAGTACACCCGTATCATGCCATGCCACAGAGGTCAGAAGAGAGTTTTGTATTGCCCTGGAACTGGAGTTAAGGACAGTTTGTAGCCTCCATGTGGGTGCTGGGAATTGAACCAGGGTCCTCTGCAAGAGCAGTCAGTGCTCTTAACTGCTGAGCCATCTCTCCAGCCCCTGCTTTCTCTTTTTACACATATCTGTTCCAAGCAGTAGGCCTTCACTTGCCTTGCTTCTACTCAGTGTGAGCTTGCAACATTCTTTGGCTGTCTTCAGTGGTTTGTAATATTCAGCTAGTTTGGGCCATCACTTTTCCTGAAAGTATTATATTCCGTGTCACTTTTTTATGTTCTCTGTTGTTGCTGGTGATATCTCTCTGCCTCTTTACTTCTCCCTCTACCTCCACCCAATGCTTTCAGAAATTACTCTTTGGAAAGGTTCCTGTATAGACACTTTGGCTCCCACTTTCTTCAGTGTTAGTCTTCATTGTTCTATAAACTCCAGTCTGTAAGGGAAATAATTACATATGAGGGATTTGGAGTGTGGTAAAGGGGAGTAATTAGAAACTAAAGTGGCAAGCCTAGATTTTCTAGATTGGAGTTTCTCAAACTTTAATGTATATCCACAGATATCACAGGAGTCTTGTTAAAATGCAGGTTTTGAGTCAGGAGGGGTCTAAGGTACATTGTAAGAGTTCTTACAATGGCAGGGCTGTAGCAAAGTTTTGAGACCTGGGTGCTTTAGGTCCTCTACACTTCTGGTAGGTGATGCTCACTTGTAGCTGATAGTCTTAAATAATTTGAACAAAAAGAAGTACCAAAAACATGAAGACAGATAGTGCCAGGTCCTGGCAGTGCTTTGAAAAGTAGCTGGTGAATAATCCACTACAGAAGATGAAGCTTGAAGGTAGAATCAGATCTTGCTGTTACCGCATACATACTTACTGCCCTCAAAACTAGTTTGCTTTAAGATGGGGTGATTTTTAGGATTTACTGAAAGATCCATATTTACCTGAAGTGCTTTTGACACATGGTAGATGTGTAAGAGGAAGTTGCTATTAGTAATGGTAGGCCTGAACCTGGTGTAGTCTATGGAACAGATGACTGATCATCTCTTGAGGAGTTGGAGCTCACTAGTATGGGTTGCCATGCTGTTTTTTATTTAGATAAGCTTGTTTCCATAGAAGAGGATTTCTGTAGACAGAATTCCTGTTGTTGAAAGGAATGTGACAAAGCCTCAGGATACTAACAGTTTGCGTGCTGGCTAAGGTAGATGGAATTTGTTGCTGATGAAACATGTATCAATACAAGTGATTACAAATTGGTGTGAGTGAGTAAAGCCATCTGTAGTGCTACCATGCTGGGGTTTTTTTTGTGTTTGGTTTTTTTTTTGGTCTTTTTGAGACAGGGTCTCCCTGTAGCCCCAGCTGGCCTGGAACTCACTATGTAGACCAGGCTGGCCTTGAACTCACAGAGATCCTCTGGCCTCTGCCTCCCTAGTGCTGGGATTAAAGGTGTGGACCACCATGCCTGGCTCCAGTGCACCTTTAAAAAAAAAAAATCTGCAAAGGCATAGTTCTCAAAGTCTGTCTTTGTCCTCCCTGGTGTCCCATGTATGCATTCTCTGGTCCAGCCTTCCTTTCTTGAGCATTTTCCTGCATATTTATGTTATGTGTCAATGCAAAAAAAATGTGTGCATATATATATATTTCCTTTGATCATATACATATATATACATATATATGTATATGATCAAAGGAAATAGAGATAGTTTATT
>NW_008341824.1:93110-165474 GCF_000622305.1 Nannospalax galili | reverse complement strand
TCCACAAAAGGATTTTTTTAAAAGATTTTTTTTATTATTATATGTGTATGTATGTTTGCATGTGCCTTTGGAGGCAAGAAGAGAGTATCAGATCCCCTAGAACTGGAGTTATAGGAACCACCAGTTGTGGGTCTGCAAGAGCAGCAAGTGCCCTTAACCACTGAGTCATCTCTTCAGTTCCCCACTCCCTCAGAAGGATTTTACCCTGATGGTCATAGGATCAAACACAGAGATGAGTAATAAACGACTCTTAAGGGTACTAAAGATAGCCCAAGATAATTTGGCTCTGGACCTGCAGCATTCCAACTTCCTATAATCACAGAAGTTCTAATTGGTCAATCAACCTTGTAGATTCTTTAACACAAGTAAATGCAGTTTGTTTGTTTTTTCTAGGAACCTGAGTTCCCATGTCTCCCTTGACAGCTCTCAGAGTTGTGTATGCTACTTGAAACTCCTATTTCAGTATTAAACTGCTCCTGATCTTGTTTTTTTCACTATGTGCTCCTTCTAACTTCTGCTTTAGCCAAAGGCTTTTGTTTTTCCACAATATTTTATTAGCACATATTAATCATGTATAATTGTTTCATTACACTTTCATACATGTATACAATGTATTTCAGTCATATTCATCAAACCCCCTTCCTTTGATCGACTCTACTTCCTCTTCCCAACTAACCAAAATTTTGTGTGTGTTGGGCTGGGGGGCTTGGCATTAATGAGTTTCATCAGGTAGTTTACAGGACTATGGGTAAAGTGTTGGTTCACAAGAGCATGGCTATATCCCTGAAAAAAAATGCCTCTCCCTCCCCCATCAACTTCATAAAAATTCTCAGAGAAGGGTGAGGCCCATGAAGCTCTCTCCCATCTAAGGGTGTTGGTGGACCCAATGTTACACATTTCATCACAGCTGCTGTGAGTTTAAGAGCACAGCAACCGCCAGGCATAGTGGCGCATCCCTTTAATCCCAGCACTCGGGAGGCAGAGTCAGGCGGATCTCTTGAGAGTTCAAGGCCAGCCTGGTCTACATAGTGAGTTCCAGGCCAGCTGGAGCTACAGGGAGACCCTGTCTCAAAAAGACCAAAAAAAAAAAAAAAAGAGTGCAGCAACCATGTCATGCCCCAAAATTGGCATTCCTTACTGCTACTCTCTTCCCTTCATCAAGTTCCTAAATTCTTTTCATCCTCTTTGCTGTGCTGCTCACTGAAACTGAAGGAGAGTTGATAGAGCTGCCCCTTTTAGGGCTGATCACTCAACAGTCATTTATTCTCAGCTTTTTACCAGTCATGAGTCTCTGCAGTCACCTAGTAACTACTGCAGAAAGAAACTGCTCTGACAAAAGCTTAGAGTAGCACTAATCTGTGGGCATATACAGTTATTTAGAGGGTAATTTGATGAACACATATTATCCACTTAGTAAAACAAAAGCAGTGGCTTCCTCCAGTAGAGCCTATGACCTCTCTGGCCATAGGCTTTTGACTATATTTACAGTATTAAGTATGAATTCCCTTCTATGGAGCAGGCATCACATCAGTCAGAACTGGTTGTTTACCTCATAGCACCCTTGCCACTACTGTTCCATGGGCATATCCTGCGTGGCTGGCTGGTACTGTTGCATATGATTTGTGGGTTCTTACTATTTGGCCAGGTTTTGCACCATGAGGGAGGAAACTTGCTCATCTCCTGCCTTCTCAAAGAAAGCATAGGCTTAGGGGCTTTGGTTTTTCATTTATTTCAGGTATGGGTTGGACAAGACAAGTATTACTTGAGAAATTTGTCAAGTATTGTTTGTGAGGGGTATTAGAATACAAGCATTTTGAAATGTTTATTTCTAGCATGCAGTTAAGTGATAGTATTTGAAAATCACTTTGAAAGGCCTAGGTAGTCGGACATGATGGCGTACACCTTTAGTCCCAGCACTCAGGAAGCAGAGGCAGGTGTATCCCTGTGAGTTCAAGGCCAGCTTGGTCTACATAATGAGTTCCAGGCCAGTTGGGGCTATGGGGGAGACCCTGTCTTAAAAAAAACAGGCCTAGGTAAAAGAATATGAAAAGCAAAATAGTAAATTAACTTCTTTATAGTTATGGCTTGTCTCCCCTGTCCCCATAGATATTATTACAGCCTAAAAATTTAAAAACGTATACAGACTGGCAAAATGGCTCAATTGATAAAAGGTGCTTGTTGTCCAAGCCTGGCAACCTGAGTTCAATCTCAGAATAGCCTGTAAAGGTGGAAGGAGAGAATCAACTCCACAAAGTTCTCCTCAGACCTCCATTTGTGTGCCATGGCATGCATACACACAAAATAACAGCAAATAATAATAATAACAATAGTGATAATAAAAGACTTATCATACCAGGTATTGGCCAAGATGTAAAGGGACTAAATTTATCATTGCTGAGTGGAAATAGCAATTTTTTTTTAAAGAATTTTAACTGCTGGGCCAGGTATGGTGGCACTTTAATCCCAGCACTCAGGAGGCAGAGGCAGGCAGATCACCATGAATTTAAGGCCAGTCTGGTCTACCTATTAAGTTCCAGGCCATCTGGGACTACAGGGAGACCCTATCTCAAAAAATATATATATTTTTACTGCTATAGAATAATAATTGGATAAATATATCCACAGTATCACCTGCATTTAGAAAAGGTTTAGGATACATACACTTTTACTGTGTCTTTATCTGGAAAGGGAGGTCATGTGCTTGAGGAAGAGTAGGCTGATCTAATCTCATGGTAACAGTTGTTTGGGATCTTGTGCATATGTTCTGTCATGAATGGCAGTTGTCTAGTACCCTGAGATTGCCTTGACTTTGATTCCAGACTTGGAGAGGTTTATTCCTGCCACTTGAAAACCTGGGAGGAAACCAGCTCTGGGTAGCCTGTGTTTCACTTAATTTCTAGTCAGGGCTGAAGTCATTTATAGTCACTGTTGATTGAGTACTTACATTATTTGTATCTAGCTTACAGCTATTAGGAAGTAGATGATTTCTCTATTCTTCAGATGAATAAAATACCTATTTAAGCTAGGCATGGTGGTGCATGCCTTTAATCCCAGCACTCAGGAGACAGAGGCAGGTAGATCTCTATGAGTTCAAGGCAAGCCTGGTCTACAGAGTGAGTTCTGGGCCAACTGGGGCTACAGGGAGACCCTGTCTTAAAAAGATTTAAAAAAAAATCTATTTAAAGCTTCTACTCTAACCATGTGTCCGTAGCCCCATAGCCCTTATGGATGAAGACTCTGCTTCTCTCACGTCCCTTGTTTCCTTTTTTTCCTTTTTTTTTTTTTTTAAACAGTGTAGCTATGTCTCTCTGGCTCTCCTGGAATTTGCAGTCCTCCTGCCTCAGCCTCCCCAGGTGTTTATGGGCATGCTGTACCACATCTGGCTATTCTTTTTTGATGATATTTATTATGTGCTAGAAATTTTCTGCTGAGCACATTTCATCTGCCATATAATTATTGGGCCCTCCTAGCAATGTTATGAAATATTTGATATTTTACCCAAGAGGCCAATGAGAAGAAAGAGGCTCAAAAAAGCTGAATGAGTGTCTCAGAGCTCATAGCCATCTGATGGAAGTGTCAGACCAGGGGTTTCATACCAGGTTTGTTTCCCCAGATAGTGAACTTTGAGGTCATTCAGCTTCCGTCCTAAATATTTGAAATTCAGGGATGCATAGATTTGTGGGGGTTTTTTGTTTGTTTTTTGGTCTTTTTGAAACGGGGTCTCCCTGTAGCCCCAGCTGGCCTGGAACTCACTATGTAGACCAGGCTGGCCTTGAACTCACAGAGATCTGGCTGCTTCTGCCCCCCAAGTGCTGGGACTACAGGCATGTGCCACCATGCCCAGCTGTGAAATTCAGGGCTGCATAGATTTGTACATGCCAGAAGGAAGATGTCCCAGGATGAGGCGATATGCTTATGCTATATTAACCTTGTGGTGTGTTGCATGCAATATTGTGTTTTAGCAAAACAGCATTAAAAAAGTAGAAATCTCATAAACACACTGGCAAGCAATAAAGGAGTATGGTTTGGGCGTCCTAATTATGCTGCAGGTGCATTCAGACATTAAGAACAGCTGTGACCAGGGTCCCCAGTGACATAGTTTCCCAAGATGATGGCATTACCCCTTAAGCCTGGTGGCAGAGAACAGGAGTTTTGCTGCCTTTCTAATAACAAGAACTGTGGTCTTCAGTCATCCTATAACTTTCTCTAATAAAGCCTGGGTAGCCAGGTCTCCAAAATCATTGGCTATGTATACATTATGTTCTGTGTTTCTGAAATGCTTTCAGAGATCCCTGCCTGGGGTGACTGGGAGAAAAGAGGACGCTTATCTGAAAAGAAAAGAGGTCATGGGGTTTCCTTTTTTCTTTTTGTCATCCTAGTATTGAACATGTTCCAAAATCCAATGGGAAATGTCCTAGGAAAAACCCCCTTGAGCTTCCTGCCTCTGGATCCCCTTGGGTCTGACTTGGACAAATTTCCAGCACCCTCAGTTAGAGGATCCCGCCTGGACACTCGGCCCATCCTGGACTCCCGTTCTAGCAGCCCCTCTGACTCAGACACGAGTGGCTTCAGCTCTGGATCAGATCATCTCTCAGATTTGATTGTATGTAACATTCAGGAAGTGGGGAGGGTGTCCTAAGGGAAGGAGGATGTAGTATCTGTTTTAGAGCTTGAAATGCCTTTATTAACTAGGATGTAGACTGGAAGGAGGGGATGATGGCAGAAGGGGAGCTCATCAAGCACCTCTATAGAGCCATTCATCTTCAACAGAAGTGAGGGCACTTTGAATATCCATGAGCAATACATTTTCAGGACCTGGGCTCTTTATACTTGTTAATCTAAGAGCTGTTAGAAAACAGTTGATTTCAGAAGTAAATATTTGTAATATTTGTAATTTTGATTTCAGAAGAATCTTGGCATTATTTGTTTCTTGAACTACATGGATGTTTTCTTTTTAGCCTTTAAACCATATCATTTATAAACCACTATGTATAGTATCTCAAAATTTATATGTTGTAATTTAATAAGTGACCTTAATAATTTAAGTACCAGAATTTTAATCCAAATCTGACCCTAGCTCTTTTACTTTTGCACTGACACATGCCAACTCACAATCAGAAGCTATAGTGAAATTGGTATTTCCCCTGTTCCTTATCTACAAATATCTACAACCATGTATGATTGTGCAGTCTCCCATGCTTAGAGTTAGAAAATGGATTAGGATAGGTGGTGAAGATGGCAGATATGGTATATATGGAACAGCATAGGCAGTGTAGTTAGGGGATAGAAGTGAAAACAGATGAGTCTCCAAGGAGAAGGAGGCAATTAAACATCTTCCTGAGATCAAATACACCTTAACGTGAATCTCAGCCTTGCTTTTCTATTGCAAATGCCCTAGGTGGAATGTTTAATGAATGGGATGGCTCATTTTCTCATCCCCTTGTCTTCATGGTTTCCTATACATGACTTTTAGAGCCCACCCTGTCTTCTCTGCCAGTCCTAGACTGCAAAAGCTGGCATTAACATTCCTGCTGCCCATTGATTTCATCTGTTCAGACTGGGTTTCTATAAAGACAATGACAATCAGATCCCTGTATGTCTTTGGGCTGCAGGTTACACCCCTGTAAGATAAGGTAGGTCACATGAGGTACTTGTTCTGTGTACATTACCTGAGATGGAAACGATCATGGGGATTTACGTCATGAGTGATTAATATAATTTTCTCAGATACCCACTTAAGGATTAACTTGGGAGGAGACAGTGCTAACACAGGAGAGGAAGTGGGACAGTTTTTTAATTTGCAGAAAATATTCTGTCAACCAATTTTAATAATATATCATTTTAACAAGTTAGAATTTCAAGCTTTAACACAGATACATAAATATAACTGGTGTTCCCATATATTTCTAATAGAGCACATGGCTCTCATAGAAAGTACTTTGGCTTTCTACTTCTAAAGACTTGACCAAAGAAAACATAAATATGAAGAAACTATGTCTATGATTCTAAAAACATTAAGAACCTTTAAATGTTTACCAGCATCAGCTGTAGTGTCACACTGTAATCCCAAGAGGCAGGAGGAATGGGAGCTTAAGTCCAGCCTGAGGAACATAGTAAGATCCTGTTTTGTTTTATTTAAAAAAAAAAAAAAAAGTTTAGGGGGGCTAGAGAGCTGGCTCTACAGTTAAGATCACTCTCTGTCCTTTCAGAGGACCTAGGTTGGATTCTCAGTACCTACATGGTGGCTAACAACCATCTGTAACTCCAATTCCAGGAAACCCAGCACCTTCTGTCCTCTTCGGGCTTTGCACAACAAGGGTACATTTATATACATGCAGGCAATACACTCATACACATAGAATTAAAATAAATCAAAAAATGTTTCTAAAAAGTTTAGCAGTAGGGGATTGGATCAGTGAGATGTAGCTGGTATAAATACAATGTAATAAATTCACTAAAACAGTTATGAAAGCTATCTGGCAATATATCTTATTTGGAAAAAAATTTCCGTGTGGAGAGACAGAATTCATTTAAATTACAAGGTAACCTATAATGAATTTTTTAAATGCATAGGAAGAGCTGGGCATGGTGGTACACATGTTTAATCCCAGCATTCTGGGAGGCAGAGGCAGATGGATCTCTGAGATCAGGGCCAGCCTGGTCTACATAGCAAGTTCAAGGCCAACTGTGGCTACAGGGAGATCCTGTCTCAAAAAAACCACCAAAAATGCATAGAAAGACACACTAAAAGAAAATATATCAAATTATAAATTTATGTTAGGCATTTTCGTAATTTCTGTTGTATGATTATTACTTTATAACAAAACTGTTCTTTAAAATCTTGTGTCTTCCTTTTTCCTCTCCTAGTCAAGCCTTCGAATTTCCCCTCCTTTGCCCTTCCTATCTCTGACGGGCGGTGGCAGAGACCCTCTAAAGATGGGAGTTGGATCCCGGATGGATCAAGAACAAGCTGCTCTTGCTGCAGTTACTCCCTCCCCAACCAGTGCTTCAAAGAGATGGCCAGGAGCTTCTGTGTGGCCATCCTGGGACCTCCTCGAAGCTCCCAAAGACCCTTTCAGCATAGAAAGAGAAGCTAGACTACACCGGCAAGCTGCAGGTGAGTGTGGCTTGTGTGGGGAGACCTGAGACCTCTTTCTGGAAATGGAAAAGAAGTGACCTTCGTTCACAAAGTGGTGAGCTCTCTAAAAGAGGGTTTTGTTACATGGTAAAATTTCCAAGTCTGTAAAAAACAATCTGTTCTGTAAAGAACAACCTGGAGACTGAGTGGAAAGAGACAGATAACCTGGTAACAGGCTGTGCCACAACAGAGAAGGTTGGCTCCACTTCTCACTGTGGGCTTCCACGAAGATTGGCTCTATGCTGCCTTTGCTTTTGATTCTTCCATGAGCAAGACAAACCCTAGAAATGATGCCTACAATTTTGTCTGCCTTCCCTCTAATTCATAAGCATATCAGTCACAGCCCATTGTGGAGTTTTCTGTCCTGAGCTTTTCTGATTGGGACACCTAAGGATACACCCAGGGTGGGTTGTTAAACTGTTACAATCTAAGGTATGGGGTGTCACCAAGTCCTCTGATCTCTCAGAAGCCCTAGATTTAATCATTTAAATGTCCTTAAGAGCATATTAAATCTGTTTTTCATCTTATGCCTGAGCTTGGAGGTAAAGGAGCTACTATTTACTACCAATGCTTCAGGGCCATGTTCATCAACACAGGTCTGAGGCCTAGTACCTGCCTAAGTGAATGTTTCTGTGTTAAATTTGTTTCTGAGGACTTCAGTTTTCCTTCTACTCATAGAGCTAGTCCCTGTCTTGTTTTCCCCTAAGAGTGCTGTCCTGTTCATCTAATGGTTTTGGCAGCCCACCTTTCTGCTTTTCTGCTAGTGCCATTGTTCAGTATGCTTTTGGAGGAGGCTGTTTTTTTTTAATATTTTTATTTTATGTGTATGGGTGTATTGCCTGCATGTAGGAAAGTGCACCTGTGTCGTGCAATGCCCTCGGAGGTCAGAAGAGGCTATTGGATCCCCTGGGACTGGAGTTATGGAGAGTTGTTAACTGCCATGTGGGTACTGGGATTTGAACCCGGCTCTTCTGCAAGAACAACCAGTGTGGTTTTTTTGTTTTTTGGTTTTTCTCTTTTTGAGACAGGGTCTCCCTGTAGCCCCAGCTGGCCTGGATCTCGCTATGTAGACCAGGCTGGCCTTGAACTCACAGAGATCCCCTTGCCTGTCTCCCAAGTGCTGGGATTAAAGGCATGAGCCACCACACCCGGCTACAACCAGTGTTCTTAACTGCTGAGCCATCTCCCTAGCCCTAAGGCTTTCTGTTTTTATCATAAAATACTAACAGTGCCAAATCCTAAAAAGCACATTAGGCCTGTGCCTTTTAGGGGATAGCCTCATATCCTAAATGAAATGATGGTTCATTTCTTTGGATGTCTTCCTCAGTGCCGAAGGAAGAAGGTAAAATGACTAGACAGGCCCCATCTAGGTTAGCTTCTAATGTGAAAAACCTGGATTGGTCAACAAGCATAGGCCTTTTGAAATTTTCAGTGCCAGACCAATCTGAAGATAGTTTCAAATCTATGCAACAGGAAAGGGCCTCTTAATATATTTGGATTTGACATAAATGAGAAGCTGAGGGCTTGTGGGCAAGTCCATCATCATAAGTGTAGGCAGCAAGGAAAGCTCTGTCCAGGTGTTTGTGGGGGTAGTTATGGGACATGATTCTGATTCAGGGAGTAGTTGTGATATTCCTGTCTTGTTGAGTGGTGACTTCTTTTGACTGTGTCTTGACTTCTATTGATGAGTTAAGAACCAAGGTAGGAAAGAGTGTATAATGTTCCTTTTTCACCTTGGGGTCAGAAGCCTTAGGGGACAACATTGTATATAAAATTGTTCTGTCTTAGCCAGAGCCATGTCTGCATCCTGATTGCCTATCTGCAAGTTGGGTAACCTCTTCAGAGAATGGTGTGATAAGAAGAGGAGGTAGGAATTGACTAGGCAGTTAGTGTAAAAAGACCCCCCAAGAAAAGTAGCCAATTTCTTGGCTAAAAGTCAAAATGTCCTTGGACCTCTTAGCAACATACTCTGCTCCAAAGTCCAAAAATGTGGAAAGTATTTGGGAGCTCTTATCTAATCCTAAAAAGATTTTAGGGTTACCTCTTCAGAGGCGGGAATGTTAGAGTAGCAAAAAGCCCCATAAAAAAAAAAATACATGACATTATCAGAAAAAAGTGATGGGGAGATATGGGAGGAGTTGGAGGGGAGGGAATGGGCATGGATTTGATCAAAACACCTTATATGCTTATATGCCTGTATGAAATTGTCAATAAATTATTTAAAAAATTGTTCTATCTTCTTTCAGTTATTTATTAATTTACTTAGTATTATAAGCAATAGCAAGATAAATTGCTTCGTGGATAATATATCTGTTATATAGTTGAAAATGGTTTGTGATAATTTTTACCCTATGCATCTGGTTTTCCTTTTTCAGTTTATTGGGGACAAAGCTGATATGGTAAGATTATCAAATTTAGCTGAAATGTTTTATATATCAGAATATTTGTGGATATTCTCCCAGGCAGCCAGGTTGGAATTGTGACCAATTTATTTCTTCCCAACAAGTTCATCCCAGGGAAGGATAGTGACTTTGTTGATTCTCTGACTCCTTGTTTTATTTTTTCCTTTGTCTGCTACCAAGCTGTGAATGAAGCCACCTGTACCTGGAGTGGCCAGCTCCCTCCCCGGAACTATAAGAACCCCATCTACTCTTGCAAGGTGTTCCTAGGAGGTGTTCCTTGGGATATTACGGAAGGTAAGCTGCCTCTGAGATCTCCCACTACAAGAGCTGAGGTAGGGGCATGTCTTTCAAGAAAATGAATTTTAGGTTTCAGGCCAGGGTCCAAATCTCTACTGTAGCACAGGGTATTTACAGGAGCAGCCGAGAGGACAGGTGCATTTCATAAGTTCCCATAGCGCTTCTGTGTCTGGTGCTTACACCTGAGACCAGAAGTCAGTTCTGAGTTGTCAGGAGCAATGAGCCTTAGAAGGGAGTACTCTGCTTGTGCCTTTCCTGAATGTACTGTGTCAGCTTCTCCTGTTCTTTCCTACCTATACAGCTGGATTGGTTAACACCTTCCGTGTTTTTGGCTCTCTGAGTGTGGAGTGGCCTGGTAAGGATGGCAAGCACCCCCGGTGTCCTCCCAAAGGTAATATGCCTAAAGGTAATAAAGACATGGTAGGAACTTTTTTTCCCTCTCCCTCATATATACTGCACACGTGGTGCTGGGATGTCACAAACGCATGCTGGTAACAGTGGGCACTACAGGGTGCAGTCAGCACTTCCTCTACTACTTTACACATTTGTTTTCTTGAGTTCCATATGTCCAAACTTACAGTGCAGTGGGAACTGCCACCAGACCCCTTCCTGTGCACTTCCCTCATCCACAAACCCCAGCAGTGCCTTCCCTCTTGAATAAGGTGTTTCAAGAGCTTTCCCTTGCCTGCCTTTGCTGCCCAGTTACATTATTACCTGACCCAATTCTGAGATTCCCTTTGGTGTTGGCAGAAATGAGGACCAAGTATCTGATTCCTTGCTGGTCTGAAATGAGATCCCTGTAGAAAGGAGCAGGTGCTATTTTCACTCTGCCCCATCTTCACTGAACTACTGAACTGAACCAAATGGTTTAATTAGACCTTTTTTTTTGGAGCTGAGGACTGAACCCAGGGCCTTGTGGTTGCTAGGCAAGCACTCTACCACTAAGCTAAATCCCCAACCCCTTAATTAGGCTTTTAAAGCAATACCTGCATCTCCTGGCAAACTGGCCACAAATCTGCTCTGCCTCCTAGCCTCTGGTGATCTAAGCATACTCTGTGTTCTGAGGTAGAAAGCTGCATGGTAGTTGTGGGATCTTCTGTCCCAGATTGACAGTTCCTTCCCTTACCAGAGTGGTCCATCGTGTGCATTTCTCTCCCTTGACCCTGGGCATAAGGTATATCAAGTGCTTGCATTCAGTGCTTTTCAGGAGTAAAATAAAAATGTACCTTTGGCTGAGGGATTCGGCTTAGTGGTAGCGTGCTTGCTTAGTGTGCACGAAACTCTGGGTCCAATCCCCAGCACTCATACCGCCCCCCCCCAAAAAAAACCACAACTATGTCTTATACTTGAGGCCTCTTCCCTTGAAAGAAACTCCCTGTCTGTTGCAAAGCTGTTGCTGAAGAGTAGCCACCTGAAGGATGTTAAGGCTTCTTTTCCTCTTGTTGGGAATAGGATATGTGTACCTGGTGTTTGAACTAGAGAAGTCTGTCCGGGCCTTGCTTCAGGCTTGCTCTCATGACCCACTGAGCCCAGATGGCCTAAGTGAATATTATTTCAAGATGTCCAGCCGAAGGATGCGCTGCAAGGAGGTGAGTTAGCTTGGTATCCTTTCTGGGTCAAAATAAATGCCATATTATGGCACTATATTTCCTTGGGTGAGGGCAGAAGGGGTTCTTGCTAAGGCAAGAAGTCTGATTTTTTTGTCTCACAGTAAATGTACCAATTTCTTCTCAACTGCATTAAAAAAAAATCAACCGGTGGGCCTTAATGAGGTGGGAGGGAGGTGCATGAGTATGTACACACACATTCTTGGTGCCAGTCAGGATCAAGCAGTCTCTCAGCCCATTCTGCTCTTTTTCTGACCTACTTAACATCCCAAACCTCTCCTCTTAGAGGTGAAATTGAAAGCAGCAAATTTCTATGCTTGGAGTTAACTGACAAAATTTGCAGCTGTTTCTCCTTAGCCCTGCTCTCAGGCTTTGCCTTTTCCCTACCATATATGGTGAGTGGGTAAATTCCCCTTTATCCCATACTATCTGTGGAGTCTTCACTCCCCCTCAGGGCTTTATTTACAGTTTTATCCATATGCTGCCTCTCCTTGGCCTTGTTCCTGGGCATCATAGTGATTTCACCTTGGGGAAATCTCATGGCAGATCCTTATCTCAGGCATACTGGATCCATCTGGGTAGAATTTAGGAATCTCTGTTTTAACCAAGCATTCCTATTTTAACCAAGTAGTTCTAGTAGATAGTTTGAGAACCACTTGTTTTGAGTTCAGGAATCAGTGTGGTGTATTTATTAAGCTGATTCCAAAACACATCACCTTTGTGACAATAAGGACAATGAAACTTTATTGTTTTTCTATAAAATGGGAAGATAAGGCCGGGCATGGTGGTGTACGCCTTTAATCCCAGCACTTGAGAGGCAGAGGCAGGCAGATCTCTCAGATTGAGGCCAGCCTGGTCTACATAGCAAGTTCCAGGCCAGCTGGGGCTACAGGGAGACCCTGTCTCAAACAAACCAAAAAAGTAAAAAAAAGGAAAATCTAGGACTAGAGAGATGGCTTAGCAGTTAAGAGCACTTGCTGCTTTTCCAGAGGTCCTGTTGGTTCTAGCACCCATGTCAGATGGCTCACAGTTGTCTCTAACTCCTGCTCCAGGGGATCTGATGCCTTCTTCTGTCCTCCTTGGGTATCCACACATGTGACATACTCAAACAGATATACACATACATCACACATCCTAGATTTTACTTTTTTTTTGGTTTGTTTGAGACAGGGTCTCCCTGTAGCCCCAGCTGGCCTGGATCTTGCTATGTAGACCAGGCTGGCCTCAGTCTCAAAGATCTGCCTGCCTCTGCCTCCCAAGTGCTGGGATTAAAGGCATGCACTACCATTTTGGGGGCTGGAGAGATGGCTCAGTGTTTGAGCACTGACTGTTCTTGCAGAAGACCCAAGTTCTGATCCCAGCACCCACATGGCGGCTAACAACCATCCGTAACTCAGTTCCGGGTGATCTGGTGCTCTCTTTTATCCTCCAAAGGCACAGGTGCACTTAACACACATGCAGGCATAATACTCATACATGTAAAAATAAAATTATGTATTTAAAAATGTTTTTTAAAAAGTTAACGTGTAGTCGGGCGTGGTGGCGCACGCCTTTGATCCCAGGACTCAGAAGGCAGAGGCAGGCAAACTCTGAGTTCAAGGCCAACCTGGTCTACAGAGCAAGTACCAGGCCAGCCGAGGCTACAGGGGAGACCCTGTCTCAAAAAGACCAAAAAAATCTATATCTGGTTTTTAAAAAATCTGAATCTTGTGCCTGGCATGACCTTTAATCCCAGCAGTCCTAGCACTTGGAAGGAGAGGCAGGTGGATCTCTTGAGTTCAAGGCTTGCCTGGTCTACATATGGAGTTCTGGGCTAGCCAAGGATATGTACTGAGACTGTCTCAAAAACAAACAAAATTATTATCTTACATCACATTTTTTTGAGTCTTTTTGAGACAGGGTCTCCCTATAGCCCCAGCTGTCCTGGAACTCACTATCTAGACCAGGCTGGCCTTGAACTCACAGAGATCTGCCTGCCTCTGCCTCCCAAAAGCTGGGATTAAAGGCGTGCACCACCACGCCTGGCCTTACATCACGTTTAAATGATCATTAATCTGGCTTTGTTTTATAGATATTTCCTGTGTTACTCTTGTTCAGTGTTAGTGACAGAGCAAGTTCATTCTCTGGCTACCCACAGTGACCCACAGTTCCCCTGCCATCTCTCCTTATTTGCTGTATGGCACTCTGGCAGTAAGAAGGAACTCATATCTGAGATTAGTTACCATGCTCTTTCCTCATTTGGTCCCTACTTTCACACATGAGACTATCATATGTATACCACAGTCAGTCCCCCTAGTGCTCCTGGTTGACACCTTCCCATCCCCCATCCCCTCCTTAATATCTTTCGGGATTTAATATCTGATGCACTGACTGTAGGCTGTACCAGCTCTTCTTTATTTTTCTTTTGTGTGCTCCTGACTACCATCATCAGTATAATGAATACTCTCTCACTGTCTTTTCTGTCTTGAATTAATGCTTATTTTGTGATTCTACTCTTGCCTTCAGACTCAGATTCACCCATTTAGTTTCTTGTCCTACCTGGGCCCTACCTTCTTGTGGGGTTACCCTTTTGTATGTCCCAGATTGCTCTGTGTACAAAGTAGGTTTCTTCATCTTTTAGGGAGTGGCTTCCCCTGGGATCTTGTCTTAGGCTCTCTCATCTTCAGGTCCTATAGGTTCAGATCCCATCTCCTGATTCTTTCTTGATTGCCTACCATGCTTGGGCAATCTTGACTTCTGCATGCTTTAGTTGAACAATTAATTAGTCATGGCCTGTCTATGCCCACTGCCACCAGCTTTGTCTAGGTCTTAATCACCTATCCTTTGAACTACTGCTTTTACTTCCTTGGTTTCTGTCTCTGTTCTCTTCCTGCTTCAAAACATTATTTAAAGATCTTCACAGAGTAGTTTTCCCAAAATAGCTACTGGCATCTGTAAACCTGCTTCATTGTAGACTCCTCTACCTGCTATGCCAGGTTTTATTCTGAGGTCAGGAAATTCAGAGGCAGAGGATGTGGTCAGCTCTTGCTCTAATGTTACTTAGCTCTGTAACACCTCTCTGTGCATGACTCTCCATGTACCCTCTCTCTAGTTACGTCCATTCTTCCTGGCACTGGTTAGACCAGTAACCATCTCACTAATACCATAAGCATTCCCACCCCCCTGTCCTTGAGCTCCTAGCTTTTATTTGCTCTGAATCCTACCATTCTTAAGAATTCTTGTTTCTTTCTTGAGAACTCATGATCTGTTGGTGCCTGTGACCCTAGGTTGGAGTTATGGGATCTTGGTACTTTTTTGCTTACTCTCCAGGATGAGTGAGTTCTTCTCTACCTGCTTTTGGCTATTTTGGACCTGTGAACTCATAAAAATCCAACTCAAGTTGTACTGGGTAAAAGTGTCAAATTTGAAGCTTGTGTGCCTGAGATGGGTGGACAATCCGTTTTCACCCCTACACAGGCTTCAGTTGAATATCTAGAGTATGTTTCCTACCATACTAGAGAGTCTCTCCCCTCCCTGCAGCTGCCAGGGCTGATATACCTTTGGGGGATTTTCAGGTGCAGGTAATCCCTTGGGTCTTGGCTGACAGCAACTTTGTCCGGAGCCCATCTCAGAGGCTGGACCCCAGCAGGACGGTGTTTGTTGGTGCCTTGCATGGGATGCTCAATGCTGAGGCTCTGGCTGCCATCTTGAATGACCTATTTGGTGGAGTGGTGTATGCTGGGATTGACACAGATAAGCACAAGTATCCCATTGGTGAGTGTCCTACTTCTGTATGGAAAGGATGGGTACCCCCTGGGAGTACATTTAAGATTGTGGTACTTCTTCTTGGGAATGGAGAGATAGACTGACCTTGGTTTGCAGAGCAGCACTTACCGGTGGCATAGCATCTTTTCCTAGAGGGGTACTAGTACTGACCCCTCTGCATCTAACCACCTTTTCCTACTTCCTACTCTGGGGTGGGGAGCGGGTAGGGAGGAGATGACTTTAGGATCTATGATAAGATTGGTGAGAATGAGGAAGAACTTGGTCAGAAATTCAAAGTCGCAGCCAAACCAGTTTGGGACAAATAGTAGTAGTATTGCATTAAAAAACCACACTGCACTGAAAACTTTCCCAGATTCCTTTTTAAAAAGCTTTAGTGTTGTCTAGAGTCAGAGACAAGGTCAGGTCAAAGGAGTGCTTTCTGGGTGACTCAAGAAACAGTGCAGTTATGGTGACCTACTCCAGCTTAAGGTAGTCTGTGGACCTGATTACTGACTTAACCCTTCTGAGAGAGGTCAGTTCCAGACATGGTACAATAATCTCAGTGGCTAGGTTTAGAGTGGAGCAGAGCCTGAACTCTGATCAAGATAGAGCTAACCCACCTCCCCAGATGCTTATTCTGCCCACCCACACTGAATCTGGTCAGGAAGGAGCACTGTGTGCTCATCAGTGCTAAGCTGCAGACTGAGAACAAGGACTTCAGAGGCTGCAGGGATGGAGGCGGCATTTGGCAAGATGGGGCTTCTTCCTGCTCTCCTGTTAATTCCTAAGTCCTCCAGGGTACCCTTGGCTAGGCAGGGTTTGATGTCTATGCCTTTCTTCAGAGAGGTATTGGTCTGCCTGAGTTCCCACCCTGAACCCTTTAGCCTTATGTGCCTACATGAACAGAAGGATCCCCTTTCCTTCCCTTCCCTCCTTCCTAAATGGTTTGCACCAACTTGGTTTGATTATACTGTTGAAGGTGGTAGCCACCAGTAGAATGTTGCTATTGAGTATTCGTGGCTTTTCCCATGTGTAAAAAGGTTTTGAACACACGGGTTAAATATATTAAAATTCCATTGCTTTTTACTTTATTGTGACTCCTACTAAATTAGAAATTACATAAAAACTTATATTTGCGTTAGACAGTACTGGTGTAGAAACAGGGCTTCCTGCATGTTGAAGAGAATTGAGGAGAATTTGACCAGAATATAAGCTTGTACCCGTTTTTTCCCAAGGATCTGGTCGTGTGACTTTCAATAACCAACGTAGTTACCTGAAAGCGGTCAGTGCAGCTTTTGTGGAGATCAAAACCACCAAGTTTACCAAGAAAGTGAGTAGACTGGTTTATGCCTTACTTTGAAGGGGGCTTGGACTACCCAGGACAAGCCCAAGACTAGAGAAATGAGCCAAACTTCAGAATTGACATGAGTTCAGGGTTGGAGGTGGCCTTGGTGCTAGTGGGCAAAGGAGCCTAGACTGTTGAATGACTGAGTGAGGGGATGAGTGGGGAGTCACTCATCATATTGGTCTGGCATTGCTAAGTAGCCTTACATTCCTTTATCCTGGTTAACTGACTCCTCTGACCACTTCCCTGCTGCTGATTATTGATTGAGAGCCAAGGCTCATTTTGCTGAGAAGGGCAGGTATTAGTAAGGAGTGTAGTTGACTGAATGGTAGAGGCAACCAGCCCTAGCATGGTGTGAGTCTGTTCTCGAGGATCCCTGTTAGGCCCTGGCCCAGCCTGTCTAGCCTTCTTTAAAACAAACATCCTACGTTCCTGTGTGTGACCAATAATGTGCCCATATAGCTTATTTGGCCTGTAGAGCCACTTCATTCTCCTCTGCTGCTGTTCCACAGGTTCAGATTGACCCCTACCTAGAAGATTCTCTCTGTCATATCTGCAGTTCACAGCCTGGTCCTTTCTTTTGTCGAGATCAGGTGAGTCTTCCTAGGAACTAGAGATGTCTATAAAGTCTCTGTAACAATTAAAAATTACGGAGCTGGGCATGGTGGTGCAAGTCTTTAATCCCAGCACTTGGGAGACAGGTGAATCTCTGGAAGATCAAGGCCAGCCTGGTCTACATAGTGAATTACAGGCCAGTTGTGGCTACACAAAGACCCTGTCTCAAAGACCAAAAAGAAAAAAAAAGGCACATTTTTGATATTGAATGTTAGAGTTCTGAGGTGTTTATAGTGTCTGAGAACATATAGGAGACAGCACTCAGAGGACACAATATAAGTATGTTGATCCACAGCTCTTTGGGTAGGGATGCTCCTTGAATTTTTTACCTTTCCCTTCCTGGGCTGTCACAGAGTATGGCATTATTGATGGTGGGTGCTTTTTGTGTTGGGTTTTTGAGACAGACTATTACTGTGTAGTCCTGGATGTCCTGCAACTCCCTATGTAACCAAGATGGCCTTAAAAGCTTGAAGTAATCATCAAGCTATCAACTGTCAGCTCAGTTGACAGCTAGGGATGGGAGCTTTTTGTGCTGGCAACATTGAACATTTTGAGGAGTCCTGTGGGCTATCTGGGAACCCTTAGGACTCTAGAAGTCCATCCATACTTAGTTTAACAGTGATGCTGTTATTCATATGGAGTCTGTAGATAGTATTCAAACACAGTCTCCTAAGTGTTAAAACCTGAGGTCCAGGGACCCTATCAATACCACACAAAGAACACATTGAAATATTTCAGAAGTAATTCAGCAAGGAAGCTTTTCCTTTGCAAAAGGGTACATTTTTTTTTGCGGGAGGCGGGAGGGGGTTAGTCAGATCCAACAATACCGGACCTAGTAGTCTGGTAGGTTTTTATCCCTAACATAAGAGTACTGTGTCTTTTCTCCATTGGCATGGGGTCAGACCTCACAATCTTTCCTTGTTGGCTAGATTAAAAGATGGGCAAAGGAGGGGAAAAGAGGGTTGGCCAAAGAGGGTGAAGGGGCTCTATTGTTGGAGGCCATCAGGTTCACAAATGTATCAGGGCCTTTTTGTGAAAAAAAGTTTTATAGGGTGTGGGAGAGATTAAAAGATTAGAATTCCTTGACATAAAACCAAAGGTTTTACAGGGTTTGAAAGAAAAGACTAATATTTAATGTTTCTCATACAAGTGAAAGAGTAAGTTTAGATAGCCTGGTAAAGCCTGAAAACAAGTGTGTTTCTAAATCAGCTTTTATGGATTAGTATCTTTCAAAGGGACTTCTCATTTTGGCATATTTGCTCAGAGGTTGGTGACGTGCCTAGGGTTACCCAGCCAGCAAATCTTTTTATTTCTCACTGGGAAGAGAAAGGCATATCTGCTAGTATTAGGATCTGCAGCCAGTTCTTCAGACATTCTTCTGTGTTGGCAGCCTCCTACAGCTGCTCTGTAGGAGGTGAGAAGGGCAAGGGAATAGAAGAGCACTTCTAGTGAGGGATGAGAGGGTATAAGGGAAGGTGTGTGGCCTGTGTACAAACTAGGAACCTAAAGTGATTATTTAAGGGTACCCAGGGAAACAAGACTGGATTTGCCATAGTCAGTCCTTTGTTAGGGTGAGAGAGCTGCCAGGGACTGTCTCTTTTAGCCCCACGTTTCCTCTTCAAGCAGAACAAGCAGCCTCTTTATACCTGGTGCTAACACAGCCATGGTCTCTCCCCTTTATGTTCCCCTCTTAGGTCTGCTTCAAGTACTTCTGCCGAAGCTGCTGGCACTGGCGGCACAGCATGGAAGGCCTGCGCCACCACAGTCCCCTGATGCGAAACCAGAAGAACCGAGATACCAGCTAAAGAAGCTGGCCTTACCCAGTGGCCTGTGGCACCCAAGGCTGGCAGGTCAGGCAGCAGCCTGTACCATCCTGCCACTGGTGCCCAAGGATCTGGCTTCCCGAGGACAAGGGAAAATTGTAGTCACCTTTGCACTCGCTGAATCTGTCTTTGTTTCTGCACTAATTAATGCACAATGAGTTTTGTCAGGTTTTGTTTTCAGGGGGTGTGCCAGACAAGGACCCTCTGGCTCACCCTCAAGTGACGCTGTAGTTTTCCCAGATTTTAGTTCCTCATTTTGCAGATGAAAAGAGAAAAAAACTGTGTGTCCAGAAGGTATTGACACAGATGCCTACATCTAGGTTTATTTATTAAAGCGCTTTTTTACATTCCTTGCAATACTGATGGTGATGCCGCACAGGTCTCATTGGTTTCATTCTTGCAGTTGCCATACAGTGCCTTTCCATTTATTTAACCCCCACCTGAACGGCATAAATTGAGTGTTCAGCTGGTGTTTTTTACTGTAACCAACAAGGAGACTTTGCTCTTCATTTAAACCAAATCATATTTCATATTTTACGCTCGAGGGTTTTTACCAGTTCCTTTTTACACTCCTTAAAACAGTTTTTAAGTCGTTTGAAACAATAGATTTTTTTTTTCTTTCCTGGCAGCTTTTAACATTATAGCAAATTTGTGTCTGGGGGACTGCTGGTCACTGTTTCTCACAGTTGCAAATCAAAGCATTTGCAACCAAGGAAAAAAATTGTTTTATTTGAAACTGGACCGGAAAAAAATGGTGTATGAGCGGCTGCTGTACATAGTTTTAAATGGTTTACTGCACCTTCTTATGTTGCACTTATGTGGGGGGGGGTTGATAGAAGTTTTTAATCACAGTCACAGGACTTTCTTTTGTAACTGAGCTAAAAAAAAATAAAAGGGCTGCTTTTTGGTGGGGGGCAGGTGAAGGCTCACAGGAGCCCTTTCTCTTAGAGGGGGCAAGTACCCTTCCTTTTATTTGAAGAATGTATGAATCAACAGTTGAAGTTGACTAAATGCTACTGGAATTCAAAAACTTGACTCTTTTTTTTCTTTTTAATTTAATTACTACTTGCCCCTCTTAGGGATGCTGTGTGCCAAAGAATCAGTGTCATAACCCCCTTCTTCCCTCTTGCTGAGCTGATGTTGCATTGTTGCATATCCCAGCTACTCTGTGGGTTTTGTGAAGCTGTGTGTGAAGTCTCTACCTCATTGTAGTATATGCAGGCAAGACTGCACTCTCCTACAGATGTGTGGAGTAAGCTGTGGTGTAGTTTTTTTGGCACATAATAAACACGTTGCAGCAGAGTTATGGTTTTTGTCTTTTTGTCTGGGGTATATGGTAGCAACTGGGTAATAGGCTAACACGATTCTAAAGAAAAAAAATTTTCCTTAGATTCTCTGAGATGGGTTTCCTGCTCAAGATGATGGTATAACTGTGTGGGACACCTGCCCTAACTTGTTGGTCACTTCCATGGCCAAATGTACTCTGGAGATGCCTCTGCAGTAGCTGAGTGTTTCTAGCCTAAATACAAGAAACCTACACATTTCAGTTTCTTGGGGCTCCTCCCAGCCTTCAAATGCAGCCCCAAGAATGCCAGCGGCACATACCAGGTGTCCGGAGCACCTGTTTTCTGCTTTTCTGAAGCCCTGGCATGTTTCCTCTTCCTGTTGGACTCACTGGTATTGATACAGTTTCTTTTTGAGAAAGTGGAATTTCCATGTTTTAACTTTTTGTCAACTTTAAAACTTTAATTTTATGTGTATGAGTGTTAGAACTGGAGTTAGCTGCTATGTGGGTGCTGGGACTTGAACCAGGGTCCTTTGCAAGAGCAACCATCTTAATGGCCAAGCCATCTCCCCCGTCCCATTTTTTTTAAAGACAGGGTCTCAACTATCCTTGGCTAACCTGGAACTTGATGTGTAGACCAGGCTGGCCTTGAAATCAACAGAGATACCCACCCACCTCTGTCTCCAAGTGCTGGGATTAAAGGTGTGGGCTACCATGTCTGGCCTTATTGGTTTTTTTGAGAGTCCGTTCACTAGAGTCTGTCATAGGCACCAATGCTTTATGACATCTTTTCAGGTAGTTTTGACCTGGCCTGTTCAACTTATCCTTTGGGAGACTTAATTTAGTCTGAAGTCTGAAGCAGAGGCAGTCTGCATACTGTAGTATCCCTCTGTAAGGTGCAAAAACTCACTATTGGGGAGAATAGGGGAGTCCCCTCCTGCAAGACTATAAAGCCGAGCCTTCTGCTTGGGGCCTGCAGTCCTCGGGAGACTTTTTATTTTTTTGGTCTTTTTGGGACAGGGTCTCCTTGTAGCCCCAGCTGGCCTGGAACTCACTATGTAAAAACCAGGTTGGCCTCAAACTCAGATCCACCTGCCTCTGCCTCTCAAGTGCTGGGATTAAAGGCATGTGCCACCATGCCCAACTTGTCTTGCTTTGTTTTTTGAGACAGGGTTTCCCTGTAAGCACAGATGGCCTGGAACTAGCTATGTACAGCAGGCTGGCCTGGAACTGAGAGATCCACCTGCCTCTGCCTCTGCCTCAGGTGCTGGGATTAAAGTTTGCCATCACTCACTGCTGATTTGTTGATTCTGACCCTTTGATCTCTTATTCTAGGGTTCTATAGATCTTGACATCTCTCTTCCCTCTATGCACTACCTTCAGCTGTTCATATGTCATCAGTTGACAGGAATGTTGCACAGCCTCGGCCCCCTTAATATATCCAACTTGGCCAGCCTAGACTTTCCTTACGTCAGGTGGGGTCTAGTACTCCATCCTAAGGAATCCGAGCTAGAGAAAGGCCGCAAGGGCCCTCCCTAGGCTGATGAGGCCAATGGGAACAGGCTTAAGAGCCCAAGAGTACAAGGGAAAAACAGCCTAAAGCTCAGGGTTTGGAGAGTGTTTTCACTTGTTGGGAGCAGTGCAGGTAAACAGAGACCTTAGTTCACTTAAATGAGCGCTTATTGTGAACCCAGCCACTGTTTAAGAACTGGAGTTAGCCCTTTTAGCTCATCCCTAGTTGAGAAAAGACAAGTCATGTGACATATGCTAAGAAATATAAGAGCCGCTCTCCGGTAATAGTATGTATAGACTGGCAAGGTGACGGTTGAACCAACACCTCTAAGTCAGTCTCTACACCTATGTCTCTACAAGTGAGACATAACAAACTCCTGGAGCCATCCTCTACCTCCTCGCCTTTCCATAGCGCGGCTTCGTGCACTCTTAAAATTTGGAAGTCTTTTTCTTTGTTCCTCAGCGTTGTCGTGCGCACACAGAAGCCGAGAGAGGAGAGGTTACCTTTCCAGGGTTCAGCGGGTGAGCACTACCCTGGAAGGCGCCACAGCACGCGCGCACGCGCAGACATTCGCCCGGCCCACCGCCGGGAGTACAGCCCCCACTTCCGCGCCACGCCGGCAGGGGCCGCTGTGGTACGTCTCGAGCTTCGCTGGGCCTCGGCTGAGCGGAAGCGGCTTTCCGGCCTGCGCTTTATAGGCCTCTCTTGTGCTTCCTATTTCCTCTTTAAGCAGGACCCGCCAACATGGTAGGTGACTGGGTCCGAAGCCTAGCCCCTTCAATCGGCCTCCATCCTCGGCCCGCGGCGGCCCCAAGCCCGCAGTGGGAGGCTCTGGGACCGGCTGACGCGGCCTCCTGTCGGCCTCTCGCAGCGCGGGCGCCCCCCTCCCCCGGAGCGCTTCTTGCTCCAGGGTCGGGCCAGCCTGCGAGCCCCGCGCGGGCCAAGGCGGACCGGCTCCACAGTGACCTTGTATTGTCCACCCTCAGGGCCGCGTTCGCACCAAAACCGTGAAGAAGGCGGCCCGGGTCATCATCGAGAAATACTACACGCGCCTGGGAAACGACTTCCACACCAACAAGCGTGTGTGTGAGGAGATCGCCATTATCCCCAGCAAGAAGCTCCGCAACAAGATAGCAGGGTGAGTGGAGGCCTCGCGGGCTGGCGGAGCCTCTATCGGGAGAGCCTGCGTGGTTGCCTGGGCCCTGGCCTTTCCGGAGTTCGGCGGTTTGCCGGGATTCCATTAGTGCCATATTGCACCAAAAGTTGGCAGGGATCTCTAAGGTTAAGTACAGTATTAGCCAAGGTGGCACGTGCAGTGTCAGTGAGAGGATTTGGTAATCTTGAAGGAGTGTGAGAAACCAAAGTGCCAGGACTGCTTAGGGAAGTGGCTGGCTGTGTGTTGAGTGTGGGACGCCCTCCAAGGGTGAGCAGAAAAGGAGTGGAACTCCTGTCTACCCAGATGTCCTGGGTACCGGCGGACGTTGATGTGTGTTTTCCCTGTTCTCCCTGGGCGTGTATACTTGTAGCTATGTTACGCATCTGATGAAGCGCATTCAGAGAGGTCCTGTGAGAGGTATCTCCATCAAGTTGCAGGAGGAGGAGAGAGAGAGGAGAGATAATTATGTTCCTGAGGTAAGCTTTGTGGGTCTTTTTTCTAGATCTGTGTGGCTCTTGTCCAGGTGGTACAGAGGTTCCTAAGAACGTAGTGGGGGTCTGATGTCTGGTGGAAACACCTCCCTCTTGACTAGCTGGGTGCCTGTAGGCTACCTGCCTATTGGTTAGCCTCTCTCTGCCCTTGTCCACATGAGACCCTTCTGAGCATGTGTCCTGGTTTGAGTAGCCTGAACATGGTACTTCCGTAGTGTAAACCCAATCCTAAGGCGTTCTGAATGCCCAATAGATAGTTTGGGAATGAGAAAATAAAAACAGGCGTTTGTTTCACACATGGACTCCCCCACATTGGGCCTTCATAACTTTACTCGACCCTGCACACTCCCACAAATCTGAGGGCAGGCAGGCAGATATCTCTTGAGTTTTGAGGTCAGCTAGGGCTGTAATAGTGAGACCCTTCCCCCACCCCCAAATTAATAATCCAGGGGAGCCAACTGTAAGGACATTCCAGTAATCTCTTAAGAGGCTGCAGCTGGAGAAGCACTAGTTTGAGGCTAGCCTGGACTATATAATATAGCAATGCCCTATCAAAAATAGTAGTATGCTGGGTGTGGTGGTACACACTTTTAATCCCAGCACTGGGGAGGCTGAGGCAGGCAAATCTTATCTCAGAAGGGTGGGGAAGGTGTATGGGGGCAGGGGAGGTGAAGGATAACTCATAATTTGCTTCTTTCCCTTCTAGGTCTCAGCCCTGGATCAGGAGATCATTGAGGTGGATCCTGACACTAAGGAAATGCTGAAGCTTCTGGTGAGTAGGGCTGTCCTGGTCAGGAGCCCATCAGTTTCTGCTATCTGGTTTTAAAATAGTTGAATCTGTGCAAGGTGTGCTTTGAAATGTCTTGCCACAAGATCATCAAATCTCTCAAATGACATTCCTGTGTGGGCTCTTTGCATTTTCTTAGTTTCTGTGGCTGCTTAGTATCAGGAACTGCTTAGGGTGGGTCACAGGTGTCTTCTGTGTGGGCTGATGAGGTTTCTCTTTGGTGGCTTGTCCTAGTCCATTACATAACATGGTGAAGGCAACATGGGCTTCCAGCTTGCTGTTAGTTTTGAACAGTTTCAATTTTTCCCTCTTGTAGTTTTTGAGTCATTAAAAATAAGATCTCTGATACCTATACCCAGCTTCTGAAAAGTCAGTGGTGTGGCAGCCAAAGCTTACTGCTGGCCTTTTCCTTCTGTTCTAGGCACAGCTTGGCAGTTTCTCCCCCAAAATGGGCTTTTGAGAAACATAGGACATTGGGTTCCAGGTGTATGGTGGGTCCCTTGGGTGCTGGGACTGCTTAGGGACGGGCCTGGTCTGAACTTCCCTCTACTTCGTTTGGTACCCTGCACATCTGGTCCCCTCTTGAATGTTGAATGGATTTGTGATCACTGTTGACAAAGTAGTTGTGGAAAGACAGTGATTCTGTATAGGCTCTTAATACTTCAGAGACCCTTCATCTACTACCCCCCAAACGCCTGCTTTACATAGTACCTTATATGATACAAAGTACTTTGTAAATCACATTTTTTTGCGCATTTGTGTATTTAATTGAAAGTTCATTGAATATGAGTATGGAGGGCCAAATGTATTCTCAAAGGGAGGGATAGATAGGTTTTGTCAGAGGACATTTGGTTGATTGAGCCTCATTTGGTTTGTCACATCTGAGGGATACCTGGAGGTGTCTGATGAGGCCAGGGGAGCTGCTATACTTAATTCAGTGCCCAGAATCCCTTCTCCATCAAAATATCAAGTCCTGCATTTTGGCTGTGCCAAAATGGAGATGCACTGCTTTTGAAAAGTAGAGGGTTGTGGCAGCAAGGGGAAAAGCCGCCTGGCAAGTTGGGTGAGTCTAGACGGTTGTGTTAGCAAGTGTGCAGAAGAAAGATTCCTGGAGAGGGGTCCTGATCCAGACTTTGGTTCTGGGCACAGGAAAAAGATGGTTTCTGCCTAACCCCAGGCTGGTGGAGGCTAGCAGGGGCTGACCAAAGATCTCCCCTGACCTGCTCACTCACTGTGAATCCATCTTGTTGTTGCAGGACTTTGGCAGTCTCTCCAACCTGCAGGTCACTCAGCCTACAGTGGGGATGAATTTCAAAACACCACGTGGAGCTGTTTGAATCTTTTCTGCTATTCTTTAATATTGCAATAAATCTGGGGACAACAACTTTGCCTGTGTCATCCTTGCTGTTGGGTGTTGGTGGGATGGCTCACTCTCCTGGCCATTGCCTGGGATTAGAGGACCCCATAATCCTGTGGTCCATACTGAATCAGCATAGTGCCTTTACAAGTTAGATGGCTCCTGTATACCCAAGAACAGGCCAGGATATGTGTCCCGGGTCTTCTGAATACACTCAACTTGAGGACAGTGGTGTCCACCAAGGCTGTATTTTACTGGTGGGAAGTATGGTGGGTGTAAAGCATTTTTTTCTGCTCTGCTGGGAATCCATCTCAGGTCCTTGTGAATGCTAGGCAAGTACCACTGAGCTTTATACAGCAAAGCCTAAGATTAGTGGGCTGGTGACAACGATGGGACATTTCTGTTGATTTTCATAGGAATCAGAGTTCACTCTGCCCTGTTTTTTTCTGAAGCTGAGACTGAGGGACTGGGCTGGTGTGTGCTTTTGAGAATAGGGGAAAATTCTCAAAGTAGCTATTCCTGGCAAGCCTGGGCTAAGTTCTTATATGGCAAAGAAGTGGCAGTTTGAACCCGTCAGGCTAGCTTCAGAGCTCTTCTGTATAGATCCTTATACATCCATCAAGCACAAGAAGTGTGCTGCTGATGCACATACACCTATGGGTGCTGGAGGACTGGCGGGGTTTTGTTTTTAATGTCTTTGGGCTTTTTTAAGACAGGGTCTCCCTGTAGTCCCAGACAGCCTGCCAAGTGCTGGACTAAAGGTGTGTACCACTATGCCTGGTTGAGGACTGGCGGTTATGATAGGGATATTCACACAGACTCATTACCCACATTTTACCCTAGTTACTTTGTGTGTTTGTATTTTTCTGATCCACTGAAGTTTAAGTTTGACCATTTGCCCCTTAGGTATTTCAGTGTGTTAAATTTACTAAGATCTGTTACATGATGTACAGGACTGCCCTCCAGTTACCTTAATGAGTTCAGCTGTGTCTGCTTGCAAAAGATAATCCCAGCTGGGCTTGTTGACTGTTGCTAGTCCATTTTTAGGAGCAGAATGGGAGGGCACTGTACCCTCACCCGAGTATAGCCACTCCTCCCAACCAGTTTTAATCAATTCTGCCCTAATTGTACTTGGCATCATTGGGGAGGGCTACTGGATCTAGGCTGGGGCATGCTGAGGGGAAAGGGGCTCCATCTATGCTGGGTAGACTTTCCAGGGCAGAGGTTACTTGTGTTTCTGTCAGTAGCCCTTCACCCATGCTCTGTAAGTAACCCCAATAAACTCAGCTTTGGTGGGACTGAACTTTGGCGGCTCATTGGGACCTTTTGAAAACGCATGTAGATATTGCCTAGTCCCCTCTCACATCGAAAATTCTCTCAGCACATGTAGCCACAGGACAATTCACATAATCAGGAAGTTAAATTGATAATGCTATTTTATCTAGTCCATAATCAAGATTTAACATCCCAATAACTTACTTTGTGGCTAGTTTTCCTGCCAAGTCCAGCACCACTGCATCTAGTTTTCATGCCCCTTCAGCTTCCTTTTCATGACTCATGGTATGGAAATAGGAAAATTGTTGATTAGAACATCCTTCAGTTTGGGCTTTGATGTTTCCTGCAGGAATACACAGACATGATACTGCCTTCTTAATGGATCACGTTGAGAGAATTTCAGTTTGTTAGGTTTTTGTTTACTTTGAGCCCTGGAATCCATCTGTAATTTCTCCATACCAACAAACTTCCTCCTTGTGATTAGTGGATTGTGAGGAGATATTTTGAGGTTAAATGTCCTTTCCCTGTTAAGATTTTGTCAGCGAGTTTTGGCGTCTGATATTCCTTCCGCTTCAGTGTAAGGATGGCTTTCTTCCTCGTTCACTTACAGGTAATTATGTCTGCATTTTCCTGTATTTCAGGTATTCGCAGCCAATCCTCTTGCTTTCATAATCCATAAAGAGCCCCTTACTGGGTCCTGGTGTCAAAGGACTGGGTTTTGTATTGTATACTGGAGAAACTAGAGTTGGATTAAGAGGACGACTGATAAAATGTACTAGGATTGCCAGGATGCTGGCCTCGATTTCCATGAGGGGGCAGTGTTGCTGTTATTTTCCCTCCCCACAGACCCAATTTGCATAGCTGCTAACTGCCCAGTGGGGCTTTGGAAGCCCCCCTGACTTGGCTGCTGCCCTGGGGTTGCAAGAGACAGCAGTTACCAAGACCCCAGCAGGGGTGAGCCCTCCTGGAGCTCTTCCACCTGTGGACCAGGAGGGCTGCACTGCCAGGGGTACAATAGACTTATCTTGAACCCAGCTCTTGACCTTCTCCCTCATCCTACACTGCCTGGAGTACAGGTGGTCCTGGGACGCTCTCTCCTGGATGCTTTGGGTGAGGATACTGCTCTTGGCATTAAATGGCATAATGTTCAGCTTTTAGGGAACAGTCTGCTTCTTGAAGATGCAGTATTTGTCATGACCATTTTATTTTAATTGATTTTGTGGTACTGGGGATTGAGCCTAGGGCCTCATGCACACTGGTACTCAATCCAGTCATGATGTTGAATAACCATCATGGTACTCCAAAGTTCTTCAGCTTCCCCAATAAAAATTCCTGCCCATTAAATAGTAGCCCGCTTTCCTCTCCTGCTTTCAAACTCTAGGAACTTGCCTATTGCAGGAAACTAAATTTTTTCACGTTCAGTCAGCAAACACCATTTCCCAGTTCCATTATCAAGCACGGAAGCCTCCAGTGGAGTCTCGCTTTCAAATTCGCCTTATTACAACTCAGGCTCTCATCCTAACCCAGATTTCTCTGTATCCTTTTTCTTGGAATGTCTGCAGTTCTCTCTCATATACAGCATCTCAATGCCCTTGGCTCCCCAGTGCTGACAGGGTGAAGCCACCTCTGTAGCACTGCCTTCTTGGGACACCCACAGCCACTGCACAGTGTCCTTACTCATCTCGCTCCCCTGGTGAGGGGCCTCATGCTGCATCTCCATATCGATAGATGGAGGGGCAAGAGACAAGGGCCAAATCTGTGCTTATAAAAATCCATTCACATGATAACATTCCTGCAATGACAGAGGTATTTAGTCACCTTAAACATCCCAGCTCTCACCACTGTTGTAGAGGGGATTAAGTTTCCAACTTTGGGGGACACATTTGAACCATAATGAACTCCTATCATTTCCATCCTAACAATATTTTCATCCAATCCATGAAGTATATTTATTATAATTTCTTTCAATGTTTTTTATAATTTTTAGCACACAAGTCGTACATTTCTTGAAAGCTGGGCATGGTGGTCCACCCTGTAATCTCAAAGTGGAGGCAGGAGGATCAGGCATTCAAGGTCATCCTTGGCTCCATGAGTTCCAGGCCAGCCTGGCTAACCAAAACCTTGCCTCAAAAATTACAAAAATTGAACTACATCATAAATCAACAACACCTAAAAGACATTTATCAAGTATTGCATTAAACAATCTCTAGGGTCTGGAGAGATGGCTTAGCAGTTAAGAGCACTGACTGCTCTTGCAGAGGACCCCATTCAATTCCCAGCACCCACATGGGATCCTTAACTCCAGTTCCAGGGGAATCCAAAGCCCTCTTCTGACCTCTGAGGCATTGCATGACATGAGTGCGCTCACATACATGCAGGCAATACACTCACACACAAAATAAAAATAATAAAATATTTTAAAAAAACACCAATCTTCTCTATTGGTCATCAGGCACACTCCAAGACAGCCATGTCTCAGGCTCCCAGTTCTCATTAACATTTTAAAAAGTGAACTCATTGGAGCATAGTGGCATATGCCTTTAATCCCAGCACTCCAAAGGCAGTGGCAGGTGGATCTCTGTGAGAGATTGAGGTCATTGTGGTCTACATAGTAAGTTCCAGGATAGTTAGTGGTTAAAAGCACTAACTGTTCTTGCAGAAGACCTGGGTTCAAATCTCAGCACCCACATGGCAGCCAACAACCATCTGTAACTCTAGTTCCAGAGGATCCATTGCTCTCTGTCCTGAGGGCACGTATACAGGTGCACTTGGACACATGCAGGTATAACATTCACATATAAAAAATTTTTAATGCATAAATAAAAAAGTGAATTCATGAAAAGAATGTTCTCTGGACAAACTGGAATAAAATTAAAAATAACAAAAGGAAAATTTGGAAGTACACAAATGTATAGAAATTAAATTTTACAATCACAAATCACCAGTAGATTAAAGTGAAAAGGGACATTGAGATGAATAAAAGTCTAAACAAAATAGACTAGTGATTTACAGCAGGAAATTAGACATCAAAAAAGAAATATCTTGCCAGACGTGGTGATATACACCTTTAACCCTAGCACTCAGGAAGCAGAGGCAGGCGGATCTCAATGAGTGATGCTAGCCTGGTCTATCTAGCAAGTTCCAGGCCAGCCAGGCTACATAGTGAGACTCTGTCTCAAAAAAAAAAAAAAAAAAATCAGTTGTATCTCTTCTTTACATGATTAATGGTCAACCCAGAAAACACCTTAGGCAATAATTCCATTTATACTAATGTAAAAATGAATACAAGGAGGGCTGGAGAGATGGCTCAGCAGTTAAGAACACTGGTTGTTCTTGCAGAAGACCCAGGTTCGAATACCAGCACCCACATGGCAACTAACAACTGTCTATAACTCCAGTTCCAGGGAATCCGATGGCCTCTTCTTTTCTTCTCAGGCATTGCATGACACAGGTGCACTTACCTACATGCAGGCAATACACGCATACACATTTAAAAATATATATATATATAAGGAATAGGGCTGGGGAGATGACTCAGTTGATAAAGTGCTTGCCACACAAACATAAGTAGAGTTGAGTTCAGTACCACAACCCAGATTAAAAAGATGCGAGGGGTGGGGGGTGGGCAGTGGATAAAAGTACTTGTTACTAAGCTTAAAGACCTGAGTTTGATTCCAGGGACTCAACATGATAGAAGTGACACCTATAAGCTATCCTCTGACCGTCACACATACTGTGATACACATGCATTGCCCCTCCCATATAAAAAAATGTAATTTAAAAAAACATCGTGAGGTTGCCTCAGCCTCCTCAGTGACTAGGACTCCAGGCATGCACTCTGCCCTGCTTAACAATTTTTGTTTTAAATTGGTTTCTTCTGGTTGATGTACTTGTTTCAGCATTATGTCACCATCTGAATGATATTTTTTTCTATTAATTTTCTATTAATTTGTGTCTGAATCAAAAGCATCTCTTGAAGAAAGCACATGGTTTAATTTTTAAATGCATTCTGATATTCTCCACCTTTAATTAGAATATTTAGTCCATTAAAATCCAGTTATGCTTAGTATGATTCCTGATAAAGTAGAACTTTTTAAAAAACATTTTATTTATTATATATATATTTTATTTATTTTTATTTTATATGTATTGCCTGCATGTATGTGAGTGCACCTGTGTCATGCAATGCCTGGGAGGTCAGAAGAGGTTCAGCATGCTTATTTCAAATGTCCACCAAGACTCCCTGCCCTGGGGCAGGCTGGCCTCTGGCCCTGGAAGAGGGAGGAAGAACAGCAAACAACTAAGGGTCTTTAAAAATCTTGCACCACAGCAGACCATAGGGGCTGAGAATCATTCTATTGGTCCACCTTGATCTCAATAAGCACTAATAGAATGATTTACCAATGTGATTCATATTACAGTTTCCCATAGGAGAACTTTTTTCACATCTCTACAAATCAGATTCACGGACTTACAGTATCATTGTCGTTACTGAATTACTGAATTGATCTTTATTTTCACTTCTGTTGCTAGGAAACTAAGCTAAATTTACTGGTCTCTTTTAGTAATTGTGGGACTTTCTGGCAAGTTTTTTGTATAATCTTGTTTACTCTAATTTTGTGTGTAATTCTGTTGACTATGCTAGTGGAAAAATGTTTAAATTAATGTTTTTAATTTTCAACTTTAAATTGTTAATATTTTTAAGGAAGACTAAATCTGCATTTCTCATAAAATCATTTGAAAGGAAAATACTCTTTTAAGTGTTAAAGGTTCCACCCCACCTATAGGCAGTGACCTTAAACCAGGTTCAAAAACTAGGTGTGAGAGCTGGAGAGATGGCTCAGGGATTAAGAACACTGGTTGTTCTTGCAGAAGACCCGGGTTCAAATCCCAACACCCACATGGCAGCTAACAACCATCCATAACTCCAGTCCCAGGGAATCCGACAACCTCTCCTGACCTCCACCAGCATTGCACAACATGGGTGCACTTACCTACATGCAGGCAATACATGCATACACATAAAAAAATAAAAATAATAAAATTTAAAAAATAATAAAAAAAAAATGGGTGTGGTGGCACAAGCTGGTGATCCCAGTGGATGGAGGCAGGAAGATCAGGAGTTCAAAGTCAGCCTCAGCTACTTTAGATCCTATTTCCAAAAACAAAACCAAGTACAAAAAAAATGGTAGGAATGCAGCTCAATTCCTAAAGTACTTGCCTAGCATATAAGGGGTACCACGTGAAACTAGACATGGTGGTGCATACCTATAATCCCAGCCAACACTTGGGAGACAGACAGATCTTTATGAGTTCGAAGCCAGCCTGGTGTACATAGCTAGTTTCTGGCCAGCCAGGACTACACAGTAAGACTTTGTCTCAATAACAACAACAACAAAATAATAATAATAACAACAGTAAAGTCCAAGCACTGGGAAGTTAGAGGCCAACCTGGGCTAGATACCCTATCTCAAAACAAACCAATCAACAACAAAAATCCCTTGATATTTTGGGAATTATTCAAGCTGAACCATGAGGTCAGAAACTGATGCTTTTATGTAAGGCCAATTTTTCTGTCATGAAGAAAACTTTTGTGTGTTCACAAGTGTGGATGCACAAGTGTGTGGGGGTACACTTGTGCACACGAGTTTAAAGGCCTAAAGTTCCAGTACTTTCCCCATTATATACTGAGGCAGGGTCTCTCTCTGAACCTGAAGCTTGTAGTTAGGCTAATCTGGCCAGCAGCTTGCTGTGAGGATTCCCTACCTCTGCCTCCCATGTGCTGGAATTACAGGCAAGGCCTCACCATGCCTGGCCCCAATAAATTCTTTTTTAAAAATACTACTTTTAAACCGGGCATGGTGGCGCATGCCTTTAATCCCAGCACTCAGGAGGCAGAGACAGGCGGATCTCTGTGAGTTCGAGGCCAGCCTGGTCTACATAGTTCCAGGCCAGCTGGGGCTATAGGGAGACCCTGTCTCAAAAACACCTTCTCTTACCTGTTTTTACTCATATTTCTGAGCACATTTGTTTTTCCTCACAGTAGCCACCTCTCCAGTTATGCAGACATCAGCTGGGCACCCTGCAGTTCAGTACTGTCCTGACACTGCCAGAGGCATTCCCAGGCTGGGCGTCCCGTGAACCTGAGCCACTGATGTGAGCTGGGGCTTCCACAGCCCACTCATGCGGTCTGATAATTTGCTGACCTGGCTCATAGAACCCCAGAATATCCTTCATTAAACCTCCAGCAAGAACTCACCAGAACACAAGCACACAGAAGAAAGGTGGGAAAGCACAGGGTCTGTGGAGTCACCAGCAGCCCAGGCCTTCATCTCCAGAAGCCCTCTCCAACTTGCCTAGGGCACTTTGTGAAGATTTTCTCAAGACTTGATGAACTAAACCACTAGCCGGTGGTGACTAATTTAGACTCTAACTCCTGCCCCAGGTCAGGGGTAAAGCTAAAGGTCCCTACCCCTGACCATGGCTGGACATCCTTGGTAACTAGCCCCTTCTGAAGGTCTCTACCACCCACCCAGGCTCCACTCCCAGAGCATTCTCATAGGAGCAAAGATTCTGCTGTTATTTAGGGAGTTCCATGGACTTTAGGAGCTTCACATTGGGAATTAGGGACTAAGGGCAAACATGCATTTCTAACTGTGCCCTACCCTCACACACTATAGGGCTGTACAGTAAATTCACTGGATTATATTCTTCAGTTGGGAATCATACTAGATTCCTGGAATAATTTAAGTGAAGGTAGACTGTATATATTTTTGTATGTGTATGTGGTGTAGTCCATGTGTGGATGTGTATGCTTAAGCGTGCATGTGTGGAGGGCCAGAGAAGGATGTTGAGGGTCCTGCTGTGTTACTTTCTGCCTTAGTCTCTTGAAGTAAGGTCTCTCACTGAAGCCAGCAAGCCCCAGTAATCCATTCCTGTCTTCTTCCACTATCATCCACCCCTGCCCTCTCCTCCACTCCCTGCCCCTGAGATGGAATTACAGCTTTGCCACAGCTTTTTATGTGGGTTCTGGGATTCAAATGAAGGTCCTCATGTTGTGTAGCAGTGCTCTTAGCACTGAGCCATCTCTTCAGCCCCCCTCATTTATGTAAAATTAACCCATCCTGAAAATAGAGTATTCCTTAACATTTATTTACACCTTTTCCTCAAGAGTGTTGTTTGAAATTCAAAAAGGACAAATGGCTGAGCATTTAATCCTACTAGCACTCTGCCCTGGAGGCAGAGGCAGGCAGATCTCTGAGATCCAGGCAAGCCTGGTGTACATAGTGAATTCCAAGCCAGTTGGGGCTACAGGGAGACCCTGTCTCAAAAACAAGAACAACAGCAAACCCATTTCCTGTTTCTTACATGTACATCTGGAGGTTTTAAGCCTATTCATCATTTAAATTTTGCATTGTACATGAAAGAATCTTCTCATTTTCTATGGTCCATAACTTCCTTTTTAAAAAAGTCTTTTTTTAAAAAAGCAGTTTTAGCCAGGCGTGGTAGCGCATGCCTTTAATCCCAGCACTCAGGAGGCAGAGGCAGGTAGATTTCTGTGAGTTCAAGGCCAGCCTGGTCTACATAGTGAGTTCCAGGACAGCTGGGGCTACAGGGAGACCCTGTCTCAAAAAGACCAAAAAAAAAAGCAATTTTAGATTCGTAACAAGGTGAGAGAAAGGGGTTGGGGAGATCGCTCAGTGGGTAAAGTGCCGCCTGAGGATCTGAGTTTGGATCTGCAGCATCCATGTAAAAGCCAAGCATGGTGGTAGAGCAGAGAAGGGTCAGTCCTCCTAGCTCATTAGCCAGCCAGCCAGACAGGCTAGTCAAAAGGGATGGCTCTAGGTTCAGTGAAAGCCTGTCTCAAAAACCAAGGAGAAGCAATAGCAATGTCATCCTCTGACCTCCACATGCTCATACACAGCAAATGCTCACACACACACACACACACACACACACACACACACACACACACGCACACGCACAGAGAAAGGCATTAAGAATATACTCCACTACCATACAGCATACTGCCCCTATTATTAACATTCCCCTATAGTGATGTAATTGATGAACCTTCATTGATGGCCCCCCTAATGCCTCACATTACAGGAGTCATTCTTTTTTTGTTTGTTTGGTCTTTTTGAGACAGGGTCTCCCTGTAACTCCAGCTGGCCTGGAACTCACTGAGGTCCGCTGGCCTCTGCCTCCCGCGGCGACTAAAGGCGTGGCCACTATGCGCCCAGCAGGAGTCACTCTGGCATCACGTATATCTTGTGGATTTTATAAATGTGTGTTACTTTTTGTGTCAATGTGACCGAAGGAGAGGTTTTTTTGGCTCATGGTTTCAGAGTGGGTGCAGCAGTGTGAGGAAGGGGCTCCACAGCTGCAGGAGCGTGAGGACCGGACTTCACACATCTTGGCAGACAGAAAGTGGAGAACTCCAGACTAAAACCAGAGGCCACCCCAATGACCTGTTCCCACTAGCTAAGCCCCTTATCTCAGTTTCCACAACCTCCCAATGCAGCATCAGCAGCCCGGGACCAAATACCCCAAAACATGAACCCGTGGAGATCTCACCTTCAAACCATCACAGCAAATGTGTAGTAAAACATGTAGACACATCCTCTGGGCTCTGCCTGCCAGTCCTCTCCCCACCCCCACCTCCTGCCATTCACTGCTGCTTCACTGTCCCCATTGCTTACTTGAGGCTGGCACACTGTAGCCATTCTGGCGGCTTCTTCCACATAGTATGCTGATGGCTCCTCTGTCTCTCCATGGTTTGAGGGCTGGTTTCTTTTTAGCACTGAATACATCTCCACTGTCTGATTACACCATTCAATTCCTTCACTAGCTAGGGGTTGCTTCCAAGTTTGGCAATTATGATACTGCTGCCTAAACATCCAGATGAAGATTTTTTATGTGGACCTTTGGGTAAATATCAAGGATCTGCTAGATCTTGCAGTAAGAATATTAGTTTTCAGACAGGGTTTCCCTGTAGTCCAAGCTGCCCTGGAATTCACTATGTAGACCAGGCTGGCCTTGACCTCACAGAGCTCTATCTGCCTCTGCTTCCCAAGTGCTGGGATTAAAGGCCTGCAACACCACGCTTGGGTCAAGTTATCTTTCAACATGACTGTATCTTTGGTATTTCCACCAGCAATGTAATAAGAGTGCCAGGACTTTACATCCGTGTCAGTACTTGGTGTTGTCAGGGATAGGCTTTGGCCATCCCATCATGTGTCTCATTGTTTTAACTGACATTTCCCTGGTGGATCTTTTGTATCAGTTGTGCCTTCTTTAATGAGATCTTTGACCCATTTTTAAGATCAAGCTATTTTCTTATTGCTGCATTTTAAGAGGTCTTTGCATATTTTGAATAATATACTTTCTTATCAGCTGTGTATTTTGCAGTGTTTTTTCTCTCAGCCTGTGGCTTGCCTTTTCATTCCCTTGACATTGTATTTCAAAGCACAAAGTCCAGTTTATCAGGTATTTCTTTCATGGATTGTGTCTTTGGTATTTAAAAAAATTTTGTGTGTGTGTACATGTATTTATAATATGTGTGTGTGTGCTAGTTAACTAGTCTTTTGCCTCTACAATAAACTTTAGAATCAGCAAATATTTTTCTCTAATATATTTTCTTTTCCTTACTAAATTTAATGTTCATAAATATTTTAGTATAGTTGAGGACACACACACACACACACACACACACACACACATCCATACATATATTAGGTTTAAAGTTCCTAACCCCAAACGTAAGGATATAGGATGATTTTTAAATTCACAGCAAAATTTAATAAAGTTCACATGCAGGTATGCCTGCCTGTGTGCATGTGCAGAGGCAAGAGGTCAATGTCAGATATCTTCTCTTTATTTGTTGTTTTAGGGGACCAGCAAACCCCAGTGATGTTCCTGTCTCTTCCCCTAGTGCTGGGGTTACAAACACATGTGCCCACACCTGGCTTCTTTTATGTGGGTGCTAAGGATCCGAACTCAGGTCCTCATGCCTAATCAGCAAGCTCTTGACCCATTGAGCCTCTTCCATAACCCCACTTTGGCCTGTATCTAGAGTGTCATCAGCAACCCAAGGAAGTCTAGGTTTTCTCTTTAGTTTTTGTTTGAGGCTTTATCTTCTAGGACTTTTATAGTTTTGTGGTCTAAATTTAGGTCTGTGATTCATTTTGAATTTTTTGTGGAGGATGATCTGTGCCTAGATTCATTTTTGTTTGCATGTGGATATCCAGATGACCAGCACCATTTGTGAAAAATACTGTCTTTGCTTCATTGAATTGCTTTTGCTTGTCAAGATCCATTGATTCTATGAATGTGGGTCTCTGGCTGGACTCTGTTCTGCTCCACCGATACACTCATTTTTTTTCCATCAATTCCACACTCTCTTGATTACTATATCTTTAAATAGTAAGTCTTGAAGTATAGTGGTATCAGTTTTCTTTCTCTAATTTTACATTGGTTATTCCAAGTTAGTCTTTTGCCTCTACAATAAACTTTAGAATCAGCAAATGATATTTTCCCTAATAAATTCATTTTCTTTTCTTACTAAATTTAATGTTCATAAATATTTTAGTACAGTTGAGGACACACACACACACACACACACACACACACACACATATCCACACATATATTAGATTTAAAGTTCCTAACCCCAAACTGAAGGTACGGGATGATTTTTAAATTCACAGCAAAATTTAATACAATTCAGTGAGTTGATGGGAAACCAACTGATCTCAAAAGCAAAACTACAAAAGTCTGTGTGTGTCATTTAATATGTGGTATAGGTGAATTTGAGCAGATGTGATAGTGAGGATCCAAGTTTGAGAGACAGATATCAACGAGTTTGAAAAAGTAGCTTTTTCTTTTTAATTTAAATTTTTATTTTTTATGTGTATGTGTTTTGCCTGCATGTATATAAATGCATCACTGTCATGCAGTGCCTGTGGAGGTCAGAAGAGGGCATCAGATCCTGTAGAACTGAAGTTACAGATGTTATCCACCATATGGGTCCTGAGACTTGAACCTGGGTCCTCTGTAAAAGCACCCAGTGCTCTAAACTGCTGAGCCATCTCTTCAGCCCCCTACTTTTTTTAAAATTTATTTTATGTGTATGAGTGTTTTGCCTGCATGTATATAGGTGCACCTGTATCATGCAATACCTGAAGAGGCCAGAGAGGGCGTCAGATTCCTCTGAAACTGGAGTTTCAGATGGTTGTTAGCGCTTGCTGCTCTTGCAAAGAACCTGAGTTCACTTCCCAGCACCCATGTCAAGCCAAATAGCTCACGACCACTGTAACTTCAGTTCTAGGGGATCTGATGCCCTCTTCTAGCCTCTTCAGGTACCCACAAACATGTGGCATACATTCACACAGAAACAAACATAAACCAAAATAAATCTTTTTAGAAAATATTGTTATTTTTATTTTATGTGTATGAGTGTACTGCTTGCATGCATGTATGTAAGTACACTCATGTCATGAAGAGGTTTTGTTGGTTTTTGTTTTCTGAGACAGGGTCTCATGCATCCTGGGCTGGTCTCTAACTTATTATGTAGCTGAGGATGACCTTTAACTTCTGATCCTGCTGCCTCCACCTCCCTAGTGCTGGGACCAGAGGTATATACCACCATACCTGGTTTTAAGTTGTTCAGGGAATGGACCCCAGGGCATGCTAGACAAGCACTCTACCAACGGAAAGCTATCCTAGCCCCACAAAACTTTAACAGATATACTAAGAGGAATGAAATGGAATGATGTGAAATGTTCAGTTAAAACTACAAAAGGCAGAAAAATGGTAAAAGACAAAAATAAGAAAAAGGAAGGGCAGTGGAGGTGGCTCAACAGAAGGCACTGCTGCTAAGCCTGCTCTGATCCAGTCCTTAGAACCCAACCGACTCCTGAAAGTTGTTTTCTGATGTACACACACACACACACACACACACACACACACGTTAAAAAAAAAAGGCAATAAAAAACAGCACCAAAGATGGGAAATAATTAACTACATCAACATCACTGATCTAAATGAACCAGTTAGAGGACTATTGATTACAAGAGTAGGGTTTTTTTGTTTTTTTGGTCTTTTTGAGAAAGGGTCTCCCTGTAGCCCCAGCTGTCCTGGAACTCACTATGTAGACCAGACTGGCCTTGAACTCACAGAGCCTGCCTCTGCCTCCCGAGTGCTGGGATTAAAGGCGTGCACCACCACACCCAGCCCTGCAAAAGTAGATTTTACAAAAACAAACAAATATATGCTGTCCTCAGAAATCCACCTTAAATATCAAGGCATATATAAAAATTCAAAAATTAATGTAATTCAAAAAATTAATGTAATGTAGATGGGCTAAAAAGTTTACATTGGTATATGCAGAAAAAACATTTGAATGAATGAATAATAAAAGCTCTCAGGAAAATGAAGGGGAACTTTCTCAGTTCAATAACCAACTGCTACAGAAACCTGCAGCAAACACAATACTTAACAGTAAGAAGTCAGAAGCATCCCCACTTAAAACAGGAATAATGTGAGGAAGTCCCTTCTCACCATTCTTCCCATCACATTCCAAGACCTAGCTAATGAAATGACAAAAGAAAAGGAAGTGATAATAGACTGAGTTGGAAGAAATAAAACTCTGTTTTCAGATGACTCAGTCATCTGTGTTAAAAATCTGAAAAACGGGCTGGAGAGATGGTGCAGTGGTTAAGAACACTGGTTGTTCTTGCAGAAGACCCGGGTTCGAATCCCAGCACCCACATGGCAGCTCATAACTAGGGATCCAACAGCCTTTTCTGACCTCCATGGGCATTGCACGACATGGGTGCACTTACCTACATGCAGGCAGTACACACATACACATAAAATAAAAATAATAAATAAAAATTTTAAAATAAAATAAACTTTAAAATTTTGAAAAAATAAAGACAATAAAAACTCCTGGAATTTATAATCCAGGGTGCGTGAAGCAAACTAAAATAGAAGAATTTATTGCATTCCAAATACTGACAGAATATGTAATCAGAAACAATAACCACTGACACAAGAGGAGCAAGGAAGTGGGGCGTGATGGTGCACACACCTTTAATCCCAGCACTTATGAGGCAGAGGCAGATGGATCTCTGTGAGACTGAGGCCAGCCTGGTCTACATAGAGTTCCAGCCACAGCTACAAGGAGACCCTGTCTCAAAAAACAAAAAGCAAACAAACAAAAAGCAAAAAAGAAGGGATCAACTTCAGCATGCTGCCCTGGGGCTGCACACTAATCACTGAACAGGGGGACAGAGCCGCTCACCCAAGGCTGAGGGACTGACCTGAGAGATACAGTCATGCCAAGAAGCAGGACTAGTCTCAAGTCCTGGTACCCAGAATCTCCATCCTCACACTCAGCCATCTATCCAACTAGTTAATGTTAAGGCAGGCCAACTGAGAAACAGGAAGTAGGTGGCGGTCGAGCTGGAGAGATGGCTCAGTAGTTAAGATCACTCACTGGCTGCTCTTGCAGAGCACCCGGGTTTGAGTCCCAGGATCCTCATGAGCCTTCTCTCCAGCTCCATTTTTTTAAACTTTGATTTCTTCCTTTGATACTTTTCCTCTTTTTAGGACACTCCAGTTTACGATCTGTGTGATTTTCCTTCTCCCTAAAGAACTTCTTTTAACATTTTTAAAGATTTTATTATTTTAGTTTTATGTCTATGTGTATTGCCTGCATGTATGTAAGTGCACCGTGTCATGCAATGCCCATGGAGGTCAGAAGAGGGCATCAGATCCCCTGGAATTGGAGTTATGGATGGTTGTTAGCTGCTGGGAACTAAACCTGGGTCCTCTGCAAGAGCAGCCAGTGCTCTTAATCACTGAGCCATTTCTCCAGTCCCTTAACATTTCTTATAACTCAAGTGTACTGGCACCAAATTCCTTCAATATGTTTGTCTGAGTCTTTATATCCCCTTCACTTTAAAAACAAATGTGTGTGGGGGGACAAACAAACAAATGTGGGGGATCCAGCTTAGGCCATGCTGAGCACAGGCTTTCCCACAGAGCTTTGGCTCCAGGGGCCACTTTTTTTTTTAAATGGGCTCACTGTAGTTCAGGCTGGCCTAGAGTTCACTGTTGCCCAGGCTAGCTTTGAACTCAGTAGTTCTTCTTTCTCAGCCTCCCAAGTGCTGCTTTTTTGTTTTTGAGATAGGTTCTAGCTATGTTGCTCAAGTTGGCCTGGAACTCAAGATCCTTCTGCCTTGGCTCCTGAGTGCTGAGATTATAGCATTTATTATTTTTTAAAGGATAATTTTGCCAAATAGAGAATTCTAGATTGGTATCTTCTTCTCTCAGCATTTCACTCTACTCTGTGCACTGTTTTTAGAGAAAAGTCAGATGCTTTTCTCTCTTCTTTTTTTTCTTCCAAACCAATGAGTCTATTGGGCCTACTTACCGGTAAGTGAGGGTTACTTATCGAATCGTGGGGGACTCAAAGCAGCGGCATCAAGAAATTTGTACCTCCACTCTTCTGTAGGTGTGTTCCCAGCCCCCAGCTTCTTCCAGGAAGTTTTCTCCACTTTGATTTTCTGCAGTTTGAAGGAATACACTAATGCTGCCCTTACAGGGTTAATTTGTTGGAATTTAGTGTGGAGTTCAGGGGATGATGAAGTCCTGGGAGTGGAGCCCTCTTTCCTCTTTCATGAGGGAAAGGCTTTGTTAAAGGACCTGAGGGAGTGGGCTTGTTCTCATACTCCTGCCATGGGAGGGGCACGCCCCTCACGAAGAGGTAAGAACACAGGGTACAGCCATAAGACACCATCTTGGAAGCAGAGAGCAGCCCTTACCAGAGACCATCCTACTGACCCCTTCATCTTGGACTTAGAAGCTTCAAGAACCACAACGTTCTTTATAAATCACCCCACCTCAAGTGAACTAAGGCTGACTGCAGGGCCCGACTCCCACTTCCCCATCCACTCTGTCGGGGGTTTTCTAAGCTTCATGTTAGTTTGGGGGAAACTCTCAACAATTTTCTTCTCTTCCTTTCTTTCTCCTTCTGGAATTCTTTTCTTTAAATATTTTATTTATCATTTTTATTTTATGTGTATGAGTATGTATGCCTGCATATAAGTACACCCGTGTTGTGCAATGCCCACGAAGCGCTGGAAGAAGGCATCAGATTCCTCTAGAACTGGAGTTAGGGATGGTTGTTAGCCACCATGTGGGTGCTGGGAATTGAATCTGGGTACTCTGTAATAGCAGTGCTCTTAACTGCTGAGCCAGCTCTCCAGATCCTTCTGGAATTCTTATCATACATGTTAAAACTTTTGTTCCTGGGGCTGGAGAGATCCTCAGAAGTTGCAGAGAACCTGAGGTCAGTTCCCAGCACCCACATCAGATAGCTCATGATAGCCTATACTCAAGTTCCAAGAGATCAAAAGGCACAACATTCATGTGCACGCACGCACGCACATGCGTGCACACACACACACACGTCCTAGTCTCGTTCTCTGATTTTCAGTTCTCTGAGGCTTCTGTTGATATATCAGGCTGAGAGATTCTTTACTTAGTCATGGCCAGTTGATAATCACCCATCAGGAGCTAGCAAGATGGCTCAGCAGGCACTTGCCACCAAGTCTGAATACCTGAATTCGAAGTCCTGGACCCATGTGGTGGAAGGAGAAAAACAACTCCAGTGGGTCATCCTCTGACCTCCCCATAACACACAATTTAAAAAAAAATCTCATAACCAGCCTATCAAAACAGTGCTTTCCCCTCTCTGTTTACTGGAAGAATTTGGTACTCACTGTACGAATATGTTCAAACTCCTGCAAGTAAAACTCACAGAAGTGGGTGGGGTAGAGGTGTATTCCCTGTGACTGTGCCAACCCCGACCCCAAGTTTCCCTCAGATTGGCAAGGCTGGGCTTCCAGCAAGGCTTTGACCCCTGTGGCTATGTCCACAGTAGTTTGTTCCAGTAAGCCACGATTCCTTATATTTGCCTGTTGGTCTTGGCTAGTCTCTCCCCATTTGCTCTCCCTCATGGATCTCCTGGTGAGACACACTTTTAGAAGCATTTCACTCTGCCTCTGTATTTCACCTTGCATGTTTTCAGTTTTGTCTCTGCTGTCTTCTAAGCAGCTCCCTCACTTGTTTTTCATTTGTGCTGTCTTTAGGCGTGTCTGCCTTCTACAAGAGCTACACACTGCAGTTTTTGTTTGCTTTGTAGTGATTAGTGCTTCTTTCATCTCTTCAAAGATGTCAGGCATGTTCATCTGAAAGCTTCATTCAGACTGGTATAACACTAGCTTTTTGTGGTAAAAATCCCATGTATTATATGATCTGTTGCCTCTCACCCCATGATGGCCTAAGTTTCCTTTCTTTCCTTGATGCTGGGAGGAGGGAAAGGATCTTTCTACCTAGCTCAGTCCACAATTAGATAAAATGTCTTCACAAAGGATATGTTTCCCTAGAAGCCAGAAGGGCTTGTTCTGTTAATCCTCTGCAGTACCCTAACATTTTTAATTTTTTTACCTGTATGTAAGTGCACCATGTACATGCAATGCCTAAGGAGGCCAGAAGAAGGCATTAGATCCCCTGGAACTGAAATTTCAGGTGGTGTGAGCTGCCTTGTGGGTGCTGAACCTGGATCCTCTGCAAGAGTGCCCAGTGCTCCTAACCACTGAGCCATCTTTCCAGCCCCATCCTGACTTATATGAAGAGGCCCCAGAGGCCTCTTATGGCTCCACATGACCTTGGAAAAGTCATTTAATTACTAGTCTTTTCTCTAAAACAAATGTATATTCATTACTTAGAAAGACTATTATTAGACAATGCCAAAGAAATGGCAACAAATGACTTCTTAAAAACAATAGTTTAATTTCATTTTTATCTGGAAAAAATACAAGTTTAAAATGAAACCAACACTTTGACATTTCATTAAGCCATTTTTATATAAGTATTATGCTTACTCAAAATGTGAAGATATAGAATCTTTATAAATTTCTAGAATCAAAGACTCCCATGGCAGATGAAAACACATTGGTTATAAAATAGCAATCATTAAATATTTCAGGTTTGCTCTTTGGTTTTGTAGGTCATATTTTATAGAAACAGTATAAAATAAGGCAGGCTCTTAGAAATTCATTTACAAAATTTTAGGGAAAAAATGGTCAAATTCTAATTTTTCTCTGCAGAACTCATCAGCTGACAGATGCTGTGTCAGAGCCAGGCTCTGCAAGCAGAAGCGGCTTCTGTCAGCGCTCTAGAGTGAGAGCCGCCAGCAAACAGCTTTCCCATTAGTGTCAAAGAGGAAAGCTTAAGATACACAAATATTTCTTTTTCTTTTTTTCTTTTTGAAGCAGGGTCTCCCTGTAGCCCCAGCTGGCCTTGAACTCACAGAGATCTGCCTGCCTCTGCCTCCCAAGTGCTGGGACTATAGGTGTGCGCCACCACACCCGGCAGAAACACAAATATTTCTATAGTGTAATAAAAATGTATAACTGTATATTTTAAATCTGCATTATGAAAATAAGTCTGTACACCAAGTCATGTATATAATGAATATGAGTCACGTAAATTTGGTTGTGGCATTTGGAGTTGACTTTGGCTTTGAAGTGTTTTTAAATTCATAGAAAATATTGAACTTCTAATAAAATAAATAAAACATTTAATAATTGGTAATAATCAACCTCAAAATTTCTTTGTCTCATTAGCTACTCAATTTTAAGAGACTTCACTTTCAGTAGTGTTCCAAAGTGAGTGACTGCACCGTCTATGATGTGAAGAAAGTTGCTACAGATCTGATTGCCATGGCTCTTCTGAGTGCTGAAGGAACTAGGAGAAATGGTTTGCAGTTTCCCAGGCAGGAAAGCCATGGACCACCTCTGCTCCCAGGGTTCCCAGGCCTGTGGCAACACAAAGTTGATGCAAACTGGGATTCTTAGGTGCTGTTCTAAGGAGCCTTTGCAGTAGGCTCATGCTATGGCATCAAATGATAGACACAGAAGGCTGATGTCCCCATGCGCTTTCACAGGCTCTGCAGATAAGGGGACAGATCTGCCTAACACTGAAAGGATGGAGAAACTCCAGCTGTGCTCAGAAACTGCAAAGGACAGGAGAGTAAGCCTTAGGCCAGATGTGTGCCCCATGCTATTCTGGAGGGGGTCGGAGGCTCCGCAGCTTCTTTTCATCCAGTCCTTTCCAGTACTTGTAGTTATCATCCAAGTGCTGCATTAAAATAGGCAGGTTCACAAAGGCTGGAGAGAGAAAGAGAGAGAGGAATGCAGCATCTTCTCACAGTCCATATTTTCTTTCTGGGACTGGAACTCAGGCCTTCAACCAATGACCAACGGCCTTGGCCCTAGCCTTTTAAGAAAGAGGGACAGAAGGGAGTAGGCACTGGTGTAATGCCAAAGACACCTGCGAGAATAGGGGTGACTGGAATATAAGGAACCCTGCTCTCAGCCTCCTGATCTGCAAGTATCTGCTCTGCAGCTCCTCCTCCAAGGTGCAGCCCTTAGGTACTACACAAGGAGTAGGTGAGGGACATCCTTGGGATCCTCTTCTGAGTACCTCTTATTTGACAGACTTTGCCCCCACCTGAAGGTCAACAGAGTGATATGAATAGAAACCAGCCCAAGCTCAGTGTGGCACAGAGCGAGGCCTGAGACTAGCTGGGACAGTGGATGGAAAAGACTCACACAGAAACACTGGGTTTTGGAGGTGACACTGTTGTTTGAGTTTAGGCCCCTCTGCTACTAGCTAGTGAGTTCAACTCTGAATACAGTGCCCTACACTGCTGGTTGTTCATAAGTGCAGAAAATACCCAGCCTTCAGGGATGGCTTCTTTTATCTCATTTTACCTTGAAAGTCCCACGTATTACTTATTGTTTAATATACAGTTTCTCCTTAAAGGAAGAAGTGCTAGAAATTTCCTTACCATGCCAGGCGTAAAACATGTTTGTGATGAAGTAGTCAATGAAAGAGATTTGAGATTTGGGGATGCTGCAGGTGTTTCTGTCGAAAACTGGCATCACTACAGGCAAGTCCAGCTGCTTCTCTTCATCAGTCTGCAAAGCAGAGCCTCTGGTGATCTCAGGGACTGGCATTCGGCCCCACCCACCTCTGAGAAGCCCCTCCCTCAGAGAGTGCCTGGGGCAACCCTATTGGCTGGTGTGAGAGCTCAATGTAGCAATAGCTAAGCAAACCAGATCTGCCATACACCAGCTGTTCCTAGAGTGGGAACCCTTGAGGACATCCCAAGTGAACCCAAACATTTTCAACAGCTGGAAGCTGTATCTGTGGTCACCTATTTCCGCTGTTGCTGCCACTTCACCATCCTTCTACCCACAAATGCCTGATATGCCCACACTGGTGCCACAAAAGGTGAGTGAGAAACACAAGTCTGCTGTTCCAGGGATGGGTCCAGTGGCCTCGTTCTCGGTTATGGCTGCATTATCTTATTGGGAAGACCCAAATAGACCTATTAACTAGTAAGGAGACTGCATCAATCCTCAAACCTCCCAACAGAGAAAAGGCTTCACTGGTGACTCCTAACAAATGTTTCAAGAATTGGCACTGATCTCTGTCAAAGTCTTCCAAAAATAAACCAAAGAAGGAACACTTCCTAGTTTATCCTCTAAGGTCAACACACCCTAATAACAAAAGCACTACAAAAAATAAATCTCCAGAACAATATCCCATGGATACTGATACAAAAATCCCAAACAAAATACTGGTACAAATTCAGCATCTCAAAAGAATTGTACAGGGGCCTGAGAGACGGCTCAGCAGTTAAGAGCACTGGCTCTTCAGAGGACCCAGGTTTGGTTCCCACCACCCATATAGGAGCTAACAACTACTTGTAACTCCAGTTCCAGGGGATCTGACACCCTCTTCTGGCCTTTGCAGGCCTTGCATGACATGGGTGCACTTACATATATGCAGGCAAAACACTTGTACATATAATAAAAAAAAAAAATCCTACATGACCGTGACCGTGTGGACTTTCTTGAATTTGAGGATGGTTCCTCATGTGAAAAAATCAATCACTGTAAAGCACTGTGTTAATAAAGAAGCAGGGTGTAGTAGGATTCACACCTATAATCTCAGCTCTTGAGAAGCTGAGATAGAAGCACTGCTGTGAGTTCAAGGCTGTCTCAAAAATAAATGAAGGAAAGAAGGGAGGGATGGCTTGGGGGCTGTAGCTCAGATGGTAGAGTGTTTGCCTAGTATGTATGAGGCCCTGGGTTCAATCCCTAGGCTCCACATGGCACATGCCTGTAAGCCCAGTGTTCAGGAAGTAGAAAGAGGCAGGAGGATAAGTTCATGTCAGCCTCAGGTAACAGAGAGGAGTAGTGGCACACATCTCTCAAGACCAGCCAGGGGTAGTGGCACACATCTCTAATTTAATCACCCAGGAAGGCAGGAGGATTTTAAGTTTGATGCCAGCCTGGGCTATGTTATATAGTAATAATCTGTCTCAAAAAAGAAAAAAATTTTCTATGAGCTAACATGGTAAATTTCGTGCTATAAAAATTTTACCACAAATAAGTCTAGTAATCTGCTTACCCACAGGTTGCAGCATTTTCTGCAACTTTGCTGATATCTGCTTCACATCTTCACTAACAGTTCATGTTGTCAAAAAAATTTTTTTGAGACAGGGTCTCTTATAGCTCAGGCTGGAATCAAACTTGATATATAGCTGAGAATGACCTTGAACTTCTAATCCTTCTGCCTCCACCTCCTCTCAAGTACTGGCGTTACATTTGTGAGCAACCAAACCTGGCCTCAGTATTTTCAATTTTAAACCACTGTGCTGATGTGTGGTAGAATTTCATTGTGGTTTTCATTTGAATTTCCCTCATGAGGTAAGGTATTTTTCATATACTTATTGGCCATTCATACTATCTTTTGTGAAATGTCTTCAAACATTTACTTATTTCTAGATGGGTGGCTTTTCTTACTATTGTGATGTAGTTCATTACACAACCTGGATACAGTCCTTTGTCAAAAATGATTTGTATGTATTTTCTCCCCCATGGCCTGCTTACTCATTTTCTTAGCTGTGCAAGGATGAGCATGTTTTTAAAAAACTGATTAATTCTAATTTCCTGGCTGTTGCTGTGTTATCTCTAAAAAGTCTTTGTCCATTTCCAAGTCATTGGGGACACTCTGCTCTTGCTTCCTGATTTTAGCTTTTCTAGTCAGGTCTGTGATCTACTGTGAACTGATAGCTCTGTGGTAGGAGGTAGGAGGAGCTGTGGTTCTTTCTGTGCATAGCTATATCCTCTTTTTCCAACACCATTTACAGGAAAAAGAACTTTCTTTATATGACTCTATAAATACGATCTGCTTTTATTCTGTTCCATAGATATATTTCTCTTTACGCCAGTACCATACTATCTTGACTACTGTAAGTTTTTTTTGTTTTCGTTTTATTTTTTGTCTTTTTGAGACAGGGTCTCCCTGTAGCCCCAGCTGTCCTGGATTCACTATGAAGACCAGGCTGGCCTCAAACTGAACTCAACAGAAATCCGCCTACCTCTGCCTCCTGAGTGCTGGGATTAAAGACGTGCGCCACCACCCCGGCAACTACGTAAGTTTTGAGGCCAAATAGTATACATATTCCAATTTTTGATTTTCAAGTTCTTTTGCTTATTCAAGGTCCTTCACATTTCCATATACAATTTAGACTCTTGTTAATTTTCAGAAAAGCAAACCCAAACCCAACCCACAAAAGTCCCTGCTGGGCTGTGGCTGAAACTGCAGAGTGGATATAGGATCTTGGGAGAGCTATCTTAACTTCTGTGCCTTCTAATATGTGGACACAGGATGCCTCCCTATTTATTCAAGTGTTCTTTAAGTTTCTAGCAATGTTTGGTGAGGTTGGGCCATCTATTAGTAAATTATTTCTAAGTAATCTTGCTTTTTATTGCTATTGTAATCAGTACTGCTTCTAGTCTGATTTTCTGGTCACAGCAAGTATATAAAATACAAATGAGTTTTATATATTAAACTTACTGTTCTATGATCTTACTAAATCAAACCTGATTATTAATGTAATTGTTTTATGCCTTCCTTAGGAATTTTATGCACAAGAATACTATCTGCAAACCAAGGTATTACTTTGGGTTCCTACACAGGTTTTCCTCCTTTGCTTACTGCAGTGGCTAGAAATACCAACACAATGTTGAGCAGCAATGATAAGAATGGCCCCAGCTGTTTCCATTCTTAGGGGCAGTGTATTCAACAGCATATGCTAATACAAGTGTGCTATATTTCTGCAGATTTTTTTTGGTCTTTTTGAGACAGGGTCTCCCTGTAGCCCCAGTTGGCCCAGAACTCACTATGTAGACCAGGCTGGCCTTGAACTCACAGAGATCTGCCTACCTCTGCCTCCTAAGTGCTGGGACTAAAGGTGTGCACCACCACGCCCAGCCTTTACAGATCCTTTTTAAAAGTAATTTCCTTCTATTCCTAGTTTACTAAGAGTTCCTGTGAGAAACAGATCTTGAATTCTGTCACATGCTTTTTTCTGCACTGCAGAAATAATTGTAAGACTTTTCTTCATTATTCAAGTAGTATGATAAATTATAATAATTTACTTCCCCAGTATTGAACCAACCTTGCATTTCTGGGACCAAACCTACTTGGTGATGTATTATCCTCTATACTATCTGATGACGCACTTCTACATATATATATAATTTATTTTTATGTGTATGCGTGTATTGCCTGCATGTAGATAAGTGCATCCATGTGTTGTGCAATGCCCACAGAGGATAGAAGAGGCTGTCAAATCCCCTGGAACTGGAGTTATGGATAGTTGTTAGCTGCCGTGTGGGCGTTGGGATTCGAACCTGGGTCTTCTGCAAGAACAGTGTGTTCTTAACTGCTGAGCGATCTCTCCAGTCCCTATATTTATGTTTTTGAGGACAATGGTTTTAATGTCTGCTGGTGTTCTTTGCTGGGTATAGGTAACTGGATAAGAATGGCCTCATAAATGAGTTGGGAAGTGTTCCTACCTCCTGTTTTCTCATATAATTTGTAATGCTGGCATTATTTCTACCATAAATATTCAAACTGTCTCTCTATTCAATGATATTTTATTTTTCCCTTTTTAATATTTTATGTTTGAGTATATTGCCTGCATGTATGTAAGTGCACTTATGTTGACCAAAGCCTGAGGAAGCCAGAAGAGGGTATCAGATTTCCTGAAACTGGAATTACAGGTGATTGTTAGCTGTCATGTAGGTGCTGGGATTTGATGCCTGAGGAGGTCAGAAGAGGGCGTCAGATCCCCTGGAACTAGAGTTAAGGACAGGTGTTAGTCGCCATGTGGGTGCTGGGAACAGACACCAGGTCCACTGCCAGTCAGTGTCCTTAACCACTGAGCCATCTCTCCAGCCCAGATATCTCTTTTTGGTTCTGTCAGTTTTGCTATTTTCAAGCTCTGATATTAAGTGCATATACATTTATGGTTATAGCTTCCTACAGAATTGGCCCTTTTCTCATTATGAAGTATCCTACTAGCTCTGGCAGTGTCCTTTGTCTTGATGTCTTTTACCTGAAATTAATACGGTTATTCTAGACTTCTTATGTTTATATGATAGGTTTGTATGATATACCTTTATCCATCCATTTATCTGTTCTTTATACTTAAATGTCTTTTCTAGGCTGCATATAGTTGGGCTTTTGTTTTACTTGGCTGTATTTTGTTTTGGAGACAAAACAAAATATATATGTAGCCCAAGCCACCCTTGAATTTTCCAACCTCCTGTCTCAGTCTTGCAAGTGCTGGGATTATAGGCATGCACCACCATGCCCAGCCTAATCTGTTCTGATGAATTTTTTTTTTTAATGGCAGTGTTGAGCCTGCTAACATTTAATATAATTGAATTTTTAAAAAATATTTTATTATTTTTTATTTTATGTGTATGAGTGTATTGCCTGCATGTATGTGAGTGCACCTGTGTCGTGCAATGCCACGGAGGACAGAAGAGAGTTTTGGATTCCCCTGGAACTGGAGTTAAGGACGGTTTGTAGCCACGATGGGGGTGCTGGAAATCGAACCTGGGTCCTCTGCAAGAGCAGTCGGTGCTCTTAACCGCTGAGCCATCTCTCCAGTCCCTAATGTAATTGAATTTAACAATGCTGTTATGATTAGGTAGAGCTACCATTTTTATTATTTGTTCCCTTGGTTTTGGTTCCTTGATTTTTCCATTTTCTGATTTCTTTGTATTATTTTAATATATTTCTTAAATTCCATTAAAGGTGGGGTGTGGTGGCACAAGTCTGTAGTCCCAGCACTTGGGAGACAGAAGCAGGCAGATCTCTGTGAGTTCAAGAGTTCGCGGTCAGCCTGGTCTACATAGTGAGTTCCAGGCCAGATGGGGCTACAGGGAGACCCTGTTTCAAAAAGACAAAAAAACACATTTTTTCCATTAAAATAGGTCTTTTATTAAATATGAATGTTCTGGGGATGATAATCTGTATCCTCCATGTTTTTCTGAGCTAATGTAACACTTCATCTCAGATATAGAAGCCTCAGATCCACATCAGACCGTCACCTGCTCTATTCTTCTGTCCTTTTATATACAGTATAGACCTTAAAATACAATATGAGAGCATCTGCTTAAAATAAACCTATTTAATATAGAGAAACTTAGAGACTAAAAAGAAAACCTTGTATACCCAGATATTTACCATTTTGGATATTTTTATTCCTTCTTGAAGATCCAAGTTTGCATCTGTGATTATTACCTTTCAACCTTAAGATCTTTGTTTAGTTATTTCTTGTATTGTAGGTTCACTGGTAATGAATTCTATCAGTTTTTCCATATCTGAGACTGTGTTTGCCTTGCCCTGATCTTTGAGGATATTTCATTGGATATTTCATTGTTCTGAGTTGACAGTTTTCTTCTAATACCAGTTTAAACAAGATACGTCAGTATCTTCTGGCTTTCAAAGTTTCTGACAGGAAGTCAGAAAACATGAAAATGATTTTTTTTTTCCTTGTAAGTCATGTTTCCTTTCTTTTCTTCTTCTTCTTAATCTGTGTGCATATGTCCCCTACCAGATCTGGAAAAAAATTAGCCAATTTACTTTCTTTCTGTCCCAAGAGAATAAGAAGGACAGATAACTCCTTAATAAAGTGCTTTTAGGGGAAACCTGACAACCCAGTATTCCATACCCAGCAAAGATGTTCTGCAAGAATGAAAAGAAAAGACAAACAGCATTCATTATCAGTAAGTGTGCAATATAAGAAATGTTCTTCAAGGACAGAATTTCTTTTAGAACTTTCTTCCCTAGTTTTAAGTCTATAATCTGAGGGTTCCTATCTCTGTGTGTGTGTGTGTGTATGTGTGTGTTTGTATATTAAGGAACTTAAGATGAAACACCTTACCTGAGAAAAATATTCTTCTGAAATGCGTGCAGCCCACTCGATGCAGTACTCCAGGGGCCGGCAGGGATTGGACACATCGGCACACTTGATCATCATTCGTTTGATGAGAGCCCGGTTCTCTGGAGTCTTGAGCATAGCACTTATAGCTCCTTGGTCTTTGCCAATTTCCTGAACCATGAGTAGAAGTCAAAGTAATCAACATGGGTCATCCAAAACCCTTTAATTGGTGGGGTTCTGTAAGCACAGGAAGGCTCTGGCCAGGATCTACAAAGTTTAAGGTCTCACACAGCAGAGTGCTGTAGATGCTCTAAGCACCGAGCTTGACTTCAGTGTACAAGAAAGCAAGCAAGGTGCAGTGAGAGTTCAGCAGGACCCAGGCTTTGAGGGCAGTACTGGGTGCAAAGTCTTGGTGTATCTCCCTTCCCTTTTTCCTTGCCTCCACCTTTTCTTTCAGTCTCTTTCATGGTTGCCTTTTCTTTATGTTCTACTATCTTTTCCTGTTGGTAAGAACTCAAAGGTCAGTTTCTTTTTAGGATATTTACTGAAATACAAAATAAGCTGAAAAAGATTTCCTCTGTTCTCAGAACAAAAGAGCTCTGTGGTCCACCAGCTCCCTGCTTCTTATAGCCTAATCCTCAACCCCTCTCTGTGACAGGTGTTTTGAGAATTTGAAACCAGATCATGTCAAGTCTAGTGACAGGCCCTCATACTGCCTTAACATTTGTGATATACAAGGACACGAAGTCCTTTTTTTTTTGATTTGCACTCAAAGGAAGACTCTGTAGGAACTATGCAAAGTATTACTACTATTATATTTTACAAACAAGGACACTAGGGTTCAAAGTGACTATCCAAAGCTACCCAGTTGAGCCAAGGTCAGAATGGAAGATCTATCCTGAGCTTTCCACACTCCTGATTTCCACTGCTGCCCAGCTTCATGCCACACTAGGTATGACTACAGGTCAGATCTACCAGTCAGTTATTTCTTGTTGCCCCTGCTCTGGCTCAATGGCCACTGACTTGCAGTTTTCTGAGCTCTACCTCAATTACTGACGAAAGGGTTGAGCAAAGGGTTTGTTATGTGGACCCGAGGAAAAACCTGGGCATGGTACCAACTTGAAGGAGGAAATTAGGTATGTAGTGTGCTGTGTCATAGTGCCACCCAGGGGTGGTCACCAGGTGAGAAACGGCCCTACCTAAATGGCAGGGCAGGAGCCAGTGAGAGAGGCTGTGTGGTTGCCTCTGTAGTGGCCATCCTTTGAAAGGTGGTACATGATGAGAAGGCTGATGTACTGGGATAGCAGGGATAAGGGAGAAAGCTCTCTACAGGTTCCACCACCAGGTTGGACAGGTCAAGGGCTAGTACACTATAAGACCAGGGAGTAGGTAGCCAAGGCCATAGCCAAACAAATGGCAGAAAATGGAATCAAGTCAAGCAGTCTTGATCCTGCTCTGAGGGGCAAACCTTCCGTGTGTGTGTGTGTGTGTGTGTGTGTGTGTGTGTGTGTGTGTGTGTGTGAGAAACACCTCAGGATGGTGACAAGAGCCAGGAAGGATTGTGTGGGTAAGAGAGTGAGTTGCGGCCAAGGTATTCAGTGAATGTGGGCAGGGCAGGTGTGTGACGATGAGAAGAGGGTTAATAAAGATGCAGGTTCCACACAGATCTGCTATAACAGGAACCTAGCATGCACCACGCCCACCATCCTGTGTAGCTTTGAGGTTTACCGCCCCCATTCTACAGACAAGGAGATGGGAACTAACATCTTTGCTTCATAGCAACTCTTCTGCCTGGTCAGATGCTGATGTCCTTGCCAGCGAGTCATGAGCTCCATGCTTCAAATCCAGAAATGAGGGGGAATAATACTTTTTGGGGTCACTTTGGGACCCCAGTACAGGATCCCTCTCAACCCCACCCTCCTGCCAGGAGAGCTACTGCTGTGCTCACGGGAGGAGTAGCCAATAAGAGCCATCCAGGGTTCCAACTGGCCCCAGAATGCTCAGTGAAGAAGGGGATATGTGTGAGACAGCACAGGAATGGCCCACTTGTGAAAACAAGCTTCTCCACATCTATCCTGCTAAATTTTTGCACACTAAATGATTTTTTTAACCAATGATAACAAAATTCAGCCAGGTGTGATGGCTTACTCCTGTAATACCAGCCGTGGTAGGATCACTGAGTTCCAGGCCAGCCTGGGCTACACAGTGAGAATCTATCTTTGAAAAAAAAAAAGGAAGGAAGGAAGAAAGGAAGGAAGGAAGAAAGGAAGGAAGGAAGGAAGGAAGGAAGGAAGGAGAGAAAGAGAAAGAAAGAAAGAAAGAAAGAAAGAAAGAAAGAAAGAAAGAAAGAAAGAAAGAAAGAAAGAGAAAAGAAAAGAAAAGAAAAGAAAACCAAATTCAGTGCGTCCACTGAAGGTCCTGGCACTGCTTGGGATCTCCTAGGTCTGAGTTCTTCATAACCTGGTGTGAGTGTGAGGACCTAGGCACCAGTCCTCTCAGAATAAGCTTCTCTTACCTCTTTTTCTTTTAGTGTTGTCAAGGGCTTGTTGATACTGTTGATAAACTTGTTGACATGTTCAAAATGCTTTGTCATTTCTGTGGCTAGGACCATGTCAATAATACCCTGGCGTAGGGTCCGGTACTCATTCCTATTTCAGACAACAAATGAGAGGCTGCTGCAGGTTACTGATCCAGACCAGATAGGTCTCCTGGAAACAATCTGTTACCCAGGATGTAAGCCTACTGCAGCTACAAATCTAATGCCACTGGAAGTCACACTTTAAAAGAATTGGAAAATTGTGGGTTAGTGCCTGCATCATTAGTAAGTGGAACCCAAACCAAGTTAAAAAATCAGCTTATGGCAGGTGTGGCACACGCCTTTAATCCTGCCACTCAGGAGGCAGAGGCAGGCAGATCTCTGTGAGTTCCAGGCCAGGAGTTACAGGGAGACCCTGTCTGAAAAAAAAAAAAACAAAAAACAAAAATTCATCTTATAAATCAGCTTATAGGCAAGACTTTATAGCTCATATTGTATTACCCTGTAGTACAATGCATATAGTTCTTGGGATAAGACAGAATGTAGCAGGAATGAATCTCAATCTCTCTATCTCTATCTATCTGTCTGTCTATCTGTCTATCTATCTATCCTCCCTCAAGACAGGGTCTCAAACTCATAATCCTCCTCTATCAGCCTCTTAAGGGCTGAGATTATAGGCATGCACCACTATAGCAAGTAAAATTTTCTCTTTATAACCATAGATCTCTATATTCATTAACAATGTGCCCTGCATGGAGGTATCTTAAAACACAGAGAACGTTAAGGGCAGACTTTCTGACAGTTGAGAAAAATCACAAGGAATGTTTCACATTTCTTCCTATAATCCTTGTTTTCATTATTCTCAAAAAACTATTTTGGGCCAGGCATGGTGGCACACTCTTTTAATCCCAGTACTTGGGAGGTAGAGGCAAGTGGATCTCTGTGAGTTCAAGGCCAGCCTGGTACATATAGCAAGTTCCAAGCCAGCTGGAGGCTATTTGGATACCCCATCTCAAAAAAAAAAAAAAAAAAAAAAACTTTTGAAGGGTCAATCCATCTAATAAAAAATTCAAAAGTATGTGCCCCAGCATGGTGGCACATGCCTTTAATCCCAGCACTTGGGAGGCAGAGGCAGCAGATCTCTGTGAGATCGAGGCCAGCCTGGTCTACATAGTGAATTCCAGGTCAGCTGAGGCTACAGGGAGACCCTGTCTCAAAAAGACTTTAAAAAAAAATTCAAAAGTACAAAACAAGATGAAACATTCCCCAGCTAACCCTGTCTCTGCAGTCAGCCTTTCTCTGGAGACAACCAAAGTTAGTAGTGTCTCACATATTTTTCCAGAAGTGAATTATATATCTGAAAGCAAATATGAGTAAAACTTATCCTAAATCTACCTCTGTAATTTTTAAGATATTAAGGGAGTTCTGTGAAATCAGAACACTCTTAAAAGTCCTATAAAAATTTTCCTTTAAGACCCCAATTAAAGTATTTCTCAGGACACTCTTTTCTTTCTTCAACTGATGTGTGTTAAGTCCTATGCTGGGTACCTTCAGTTGTCAACTTGACACACCTGGGAAGAAGGAACATCAATGGGGGAATTTCCTCTATGGACTGGCCTGTGGGCATATCTATGAAGCATTTTCTTAACTGTTGAGTGATGTGGGAGGGCCCAGCCCACTGTGAGTGGTAACACCCCTGCGCAGGTAGTTCTGCTTAGTATAAAAAAGTAGGCTCAGCACAGGCAAGAGGAGCAAGCCAGTAAGCAGTGTTCTTCCAGTCTCTGCTTCAGGTCCTGCCTTGGCTTCCTTCAAAGATGAACTATGATTCAGATAAAACAAAACAAAAACAAAAATTCAGCTTTGTTTATTCAAGCTAAATAAACCTTGTTCTTCCCAAGCTGGTTTTTGTCAGAGTGTTTTCTCACAGCAACAGAAAGGTAACTAAGACAAATCAATCTCTACTATCTACCAGGCACTGGGCTAGTCATGATGGTTCACTGATGAACAAAAATGTGATACCTGAGACTTTACAGAGCTTAAGTATAATCTGAGCTGGGTACAATGGTGCATGCCTATAATCCTAGCACTTGGGAGGCTGAGACAGGAAGACTTCAATTTCAAGGCCACCCTGTGCCATGTAGTGAGACCCTGTCTTAAAACATCTAATTGGACATTAAACATTTTGTTTATTGACATGATGGGGTTAGAACCTAAAGCCTTGTGCATGCTAAATAAGTGCCATACCTCCCAGTCACATCCTTAGCCCCTAAATAAATTTTTTAAAGTCTATTTTTATAAATGTGACACATGCTATGAAAGAACTTGAGACTGAGCAATTAAGAGGGTCTAACTTGTCCGGGTGTAGCAGTGCACGCCTTTAATCCCAGCATTTGGGAGGCAGAGGTCTCAAAAAGACCAAAAAAGAGGGTTGAACTTAATTGTAAGGGATCAAAGAAGGCTTTCTTCTTCTTCTTCCTCTCCTTCTTCTTCTTCTTCTTCTTCTTCTTCTTCTTCTTCTTCTTCTTCTTCTTCTTCTTCTTCTTCTTCCTCTCCTTCTTCTTCTCCTTCTTCTTCTCCTTCTTCTTCTTCTTCTTCTTCTTCTTCTTCTTCTACTTCTTCTTCTTCTTCTTCTTCTTCTTCTTCTTCTTCTTCTTCCTCCTCCTCCTCCTCCTCTTCTTCTTCTTCTTCTTCTTCTTCTTCTTCTTCTTCTTCTTCTTCTTCTTCTTCTTCTTCTTCCTTTTTTTTTTAAAGTCTTTTTGGACAGGGTCTCCCTGTAGCCCCAGCTGTCCTGGAACTCACTATGTAGACCAGGCTGGCGTTGAATTCACAGAGATTCACCTGCCTCTGCCTCTAGACTGTTGGGACTAAAGGCATGTGCCACCACGCCTGGCTTAGAGAAGGCTTTCTAATGGAGTAACTCACAAATAGCTAAAGACAATAAATATGCTGAGCACAGTAAGACAGAGAGGAGTGTGCCAGACAGGGATGTAGCTTAGCAACACTGCCTCAAAATAAAAGTAAAAAAGAGCTGGTGATGTAGCTGAAAGGTAAAGCGCTTGCTTGCTTAGCATGCTCAAGCCTAGAGTTCAAGCCTAAGTTCAAGTATAGAGTGCAGGGAGGATCAGCTCTTGGGTATGTGTGAATGTATATGTATGTAGGAACTGCTCATAGGTTTGAGGATTATGTGGGGCTAATAAAATTGTTTTAAAATAGACTGCGGTGATACTTGCAGAGCGCCATACCTAAAGCCATCTTCTACATGGTAAACTGTATAAGATATGAATTACATCTCAATAAAATTGTTTAATCTTGTTTTGTTTTGTTTCACTTGTTTTTGAAACAGGGTCTCCCTGTAGTCCCAGCTGGCCTGGAATTCACCGTGTAGACCAGGCTGACCTTGATCTCACAGAGATCTGCCTGACTCTGTCTGAGTGCTGGGACTGAAGGTGTGTGCCACCTGGCATGATAAAGCTGCTTAAAAAGAGAGAGCAGCCGAGCGTGCACCCCTTTAATCCCAGCACTCGGGAGGCAGAGGCAGGTGGATCTCTGTGAGTTCAAGGCCAGCCTGGTCTACATAGTGAGTTCCAGGCCAGCTGGGGCTACTGGGAGACCCTGTCTCAAAAAAGACCAAAAAAAAAAAAAAAAAAGAGAGAGAGAGCAAAGGACCAACATAATTCTCAGTTGCTGTTCTCACCTCTCCATGTTTTTAAAGATATTGCACTTGTCATTTTCAAGAGTCAGCTGGAAGGCCAGGGCTGCATGGTGGCTCTCCAGCACAGCAGTGTCATTGTATAAAATGGCCAGCTCACTTCCTGCATTGCAAAGGAACGAGTTGGTTCTCCCAGGGTGATCCACATCGTGAATGGTGGCAGCGATGAGGGCAGCAACCTCATCAATTGGATCTAAAGTTTCCTGAAAACAAGAGCTCTTTTGAAACCCAGGTTATGCCACTGAAACACAGAAGCCTTCCACAGTTTTCTCTCTGCCTTATTTAAAGTAAGAATCTGAGATTTCTGAGAGAACTACATTATTCAAGCTACTTGTTTCCCCTTCTCTACTCTGAGCAGTTATATTTCTGTGCATCGTTACTAGAGAACATTCTCTGATCCTGGAGTCTCGCACGAGTGAAGGACTTACCAAAACATAGGTAGCATTCACCTCCTCAGTCACCTTTCTCCAGATCCATTGCAAAAAGGCCCATATCCTTAGACCAAGATAAACTAATAGTGCTAAATAAGAAATAACTTTTTAAAATAATGCATTTCTTGTATTAATTAGAGATTGGTCTACTTTTCTCCTTTTTGATGCTATCTTTGTTAAATTGATGTAAGAATCTTGTGAATTTGACAAAATGATCTGGAAGTTTTCCATCTCTTTCAGGGCTTTGACACAGTTGTATAACATGCAAAAATTATTTAAAGGCCTAAATACCTCACCTGTCCATGTTTTTTCTGAATAAGTTGGTAATTAAAAATTGTTTCAGTGGGTTTGATGCCTCCCCAACTTCTTATTTATTTATTTAGCGCCAGGATTTCTCCATGTAGTACACATTGGCCTTGAACTCTTGATCCTACCTCAGCTTCTTAAGGCCTGAATTATAGGTATGTATCACCAGCCCAACTAATTTTCTACTTCTTATATGAGGTTCTATATAACAGTTGCTTAAAGAGGGGCTGGAGAGATGGCTCTGCAGATAGGAGCATTGTCTGCTCTTGCAGAGGACCTGGGTTCAGTTCTCAGCACCCACATGGTAGCTAACAACTGTTCATAACTCCAGTTCCAGGGGATCTGATGCCCTCTTCTGACCTCTGCGGGCATTGTACAACATGGATGCACTTATATACATGCAGGCAATACACTCACACATATAAAATAAAAATAATAATTTCTCACACATATAAAATAAAAATAATTTCTCCCCTTAAATATCATTGCATATATATTTTTATGTAACCTCCTTCAAGTCATTTCTGGAAAAATGTGTTAAAAATTGCCTCTCTTTGGAATAAAAAAAGATAAAATATTTTTAAAATTGCTTAAAGAAAATATCAGCTTTAAAATTATTTAACTATGGGGCTGGAGAGATGGCTCAGTGGCTGTTCTTGCAAAAGACCTTGGTTCAAATCTCAGCATCCATATGGCGGCTAACAACCATCTATAACTTCACTTCCAGAGGATTCAACACCCTCTTCTGTCCTCCATGTGCACTGCAGGTGCACATGTGTGGGCAGATATGCATGAGCGTGTGTGCACACGCATGTGGAAGCCAGAGGTCAACCTCAGATGTTGTTCTTCAAGAGCCATCTACCTTAATTTGGGGGACAGAATTCCTCACAGGGCCCTGAGGTTTGCTGATTAGGCTAGGCTGGCTGACTAGCGAGCCCACAGATCCCCCTCTATCTGCCTTCCCAGGGCTGGGATTACAAGCACGCACCATGCCACCATACCCAGCTTTTTTATGTGGATGCTGGAGATCAAACTCAGGTCTTTATACTTGCATGTCAAGCACTTTACTACCTAAAGCTATCTCCCAAGTCCCAGTCATTCTATAGGTTTTGACAGAAAAACTTCCCATTTTATTTCCTAAGTAGCATCTGTCATTTTAGTTTTATTTCTTTGTGGATCCAAAAGTTATTCCAGATACTTTGTCATTTGTAGTGGTTGACATTTTTATTTAACCAGTAACTATTACATTCTAGTTTTGTTGTGGTTCAGGATATACAGGCTATAAAATTTTGAAGTTCATCAAGGCTATGTCCTAGTATAAGATATTTAGGGGGCAGGCAAGATGTCTCAGCAGGTAAAGGTGCTTGCTGTGAAGGCTGATGACCTGAGTTTGATTCCTTAGACACACATGGTGGAGAGCACAGACTTCTACGAGTTGCCCTCTAACTTCTATATGTATGCTATGGTATGTGTACATGTGTATATACAGGCACACACTCACACACTCACACTAAATAAATGTAATTTTTAAAAAAGACATTTGGAAATATTCTATAAATATGTGAAAATAATATATATATATATATCTACTAAGTCAGCTTTATAAAGTAAATTTCACTTAAAATTCAGTAGTTTCACTTTAAATGGGAGCACTGTATGGTATGTGAATAGTGTATCAATAAATTCTTTAAATACTATTTTAGGCCAGGCCTGGTGCACACTAGTAATCCTGGTATTTTGGAGAGGCAAGAGGATCAGGGATTCAAAACCAACCTCAGGAACACAGTGAATTTGAGGTCAGCCTAGGCTATACAAGACCCTGTCTCAAAAAATATGTTTTAGGTTAGCTCTGAATATATTTGTATATTACAGAGTAGTTCAAAAGCAATGAACTACAGCAAAAAATAGTATTTATATGTTAAGCCACATTAACCCAGACATCCCTTCCTTGCCACCTGTTTTTATAATTTATAAAACAGTCTTCTCTAGATTTACTCCACCTACAGTCTTGATCTTTAAAATACACGAAGTAGGCCAGAAGTCCAGCTCTACCGCTTGCCTAGGCTGTATGAAAACTCTATATAAAAAATTTTCAAAAATTGGTATTAAAAGCAGGAAATGGGACCTGAAAAGACTCAGTTCTGAGGTCTGACCTTCAGGGAGAGGAATTAACATTTGTTCAAGTCCCCCTGTATACCAGAAGGCATTCTCCATATGCTAGTCACATGTTAACAGGATGACATACAACCAGGAGGCATGCAACCTCCAAAGATGCTATAGCCAGTCTTGGTCCCAGGCAGAAGCTTCAGACACTGAAGTGGTTTTGTGTGGCCTGAACAGTGGCTTGTATGTCTGGAGCACAGAGAGGGAATGATGAGAGGGGAGTTTGTTACAAATGAGGTTGTAGAGCCGTGAATGCCCATCCATAGTTTAAAGTTTGAATCTGTCTAAAAGATAGGAAGTTATTCATGGTCAGATGTGCTGCTTTGGAAAGAACATGATGGCAGCAGTGGGAGTTCCAGAGGGCCAGGAAAGAAGGTACCCATCCATATGAGAAATGACAGGGGTCCTTGCTGGGATGGCAGAATGAGGAGCTCAGTCTGAAGTCAGATGATCAGCCAGATGTGAAGGGCTGAGGAGTGGAACAAGGATGAATTTAGGCTCAACACTAGGAGTCCCAGTGAGGCTGAATATGTCTGTAGGTTCAGATTGAGACCTCCCCTTCCCCTAAAGAAAAGCTCTGTCCTGTGGCTTTCTCCCCAGGAACTGTTTTTTGTTTTTTGTTTTTGTTTTTTGAGGCAGGGTTTCTCTGTAGCCCCAGCTGACCTGGAACTCACAGAGTTCTTGCCTCGGCTTCCCAAGTGCTGGGATTAGATTAAAGGCATGCACCACCATGCCCAGTTTCTGCCTGTGTGGCTTCCTTTGTATGTCAGGCTGTACACATGTGAGGACTACTCCTAAGTGGCTATATTACGACTTAGGCACTAGACTCTCCCTACTGCTGTTGCTTTTAAACATGAAGCACAAACATGAGTTTACCTTTATTTTGTCCCTGGAAAGGAAATAGGCAGTGGCGTGAAGCACATCTGCAGAATGTGTAGAATTGTGGTAAGGGTTAGAAGAATGATAATTGGCTTCAATAATTTGGAACCACGATCTCAATGTTGACTCGGAGCACTGTAAGAATTCACAGATTCCAAAGCGAGCAAATGTTTTGAGACCTAGATAAATCAAAGGCCTACAAAGAAGAACATCCACAATATGAAACAAAGCAAAGAACCAGTGTCCTGAGCTCTGAAGAGATTCAGGCTTAACAAGCAAATCCATAACAGACTATAGAGTACCCAAGGCAATCATGGGGAGCTGCCAGAGTTGCGCTGGCCTGTATAGCCATCTCTACAGGAAGGGGTTCTATTCCTGGCCTTCAGGGGGCCACAGTGGTTTCTGGCCTCCGCATCCTTTGGATCTCCCCATTTGATGGGGTGAGGTTTACCACCCTACCCTTCCTGACTCCTACTTGTACTAGTGGAATCTTCAGAACCATTCCCAGACTAAACTTGTGCCATGTGCAATCTTAACCACTTCATATGTTACTAATGATGTCCTGCCTAGAAGAAAGTAACCTAAAGAAGTACCCATGAACCAGGCACAGCTACATGTCAGGTGACTGACCACCTCAGCACTCTGGAGGTGGGTGGGGCTCAGTGTAGACAGATCACCCAGTGAGATGAGACCTGTTGAATTATCCCACAGCCTAGCAGAGCACACCTCTCTTAAACTCTGATCACAGCTCTGGCTGATGTTGGTGTAGATGCCCCATCCTGTATACAAAGACCTCTGTGGTTAACAGCTCTTATTTGGCGAAACCAAAACTCCCACTCTGTAATCATAAGCAGAGGAGCATGACTAAGGTTTTGAGTATCCCTGTGTCTGCCACCAACATGGCAACCACAATCTGAGGCCAGGTTTTATCAAATGTGTTTCTAACAAATATTGATTCTAGGCTTTGGGGCCGGAGGTTCTTTGCTGCTACCTCATGTGGCCACACACAAGAGAAATTAGTAACCTATTTTCTCAGGAAAAATTGCTATGTGGAGAAATTCAGTCACTTCTTCAGTTTCACAATTTCCACAAATCTCCTGTCTCCATCATAACCAAGCAAACTAACTCTATCATGGCTTTGAGCTCCACTGACTCAGAGCCACTTGCCATTCTGCTACTCCTTCCCCAGCCTCCCTTCCCACCCAGGGTATAGCTCTACACACACCCATAGTCCTCAGGTGGCTCCCTGGCTAGGCCCTGGGAATCTAGCTCAACTTACCTATTTTGGGTGGCAGCCTCTAGCTCAAAAATGTCAAAGTCCCAATATTCTTCATTTTCTATGGCCAGGGCAATCCGAGGTGGAATATCATGAAGGGAGAGGGGGATGATCATACTGCTTGAAGCCTGCTGAATGTCTGCAAAGAGAAGTAATTTGAGAACAACATTAATATGGCATTAACTGTCTCATGGAGAAGACAGTATGCTAACAAGGATGACTACTTTGTTTCTGAGGCTTTATGACAGACCCAGAACTTTTTTAAATTTTTTTAAATTTTATACATGAGCATTGTATTTGCATCATTTTTACCCCTCCAACTCCTTCAATATCTTCCCTACTCCCTCTCAATTTCTTGTCCTCTTCTGTGGTTATTACTGTTACATATACATAAATTTATAAATATACATGTATATGTAATGCACTGAGTCGTGGTGCTCGTGTGTTCATGAGTTTTGGGCTGACTACTTGGATTAGATAACCTATCAGGGATTTAGTCCCTCGAGAAAACTGATTTCTCACATACCCAGAACTTCTGAGGAAAAAAAATCATCATTTAACCTTGACTGCAGTATTATAGTGGTCCAAGAAATTAAAAACAAAAAACTTACTTTTTGTTGAAAGAACATACTCAGTTCCTGAAAATCTTCGTAAACCGTCCTGGTAAAAATCAAGGAAACAAGAACAAGAAAGGTCACAGCTCTTCATTCCTCCTTGGCTATCCTAGGTGGTCATCCCCAGAGAACAATACAGGGCAGCCCTCCCTATCAGCCCACCGCAAGGCTGCCCCAGACCAGCAGGGTGACCACCACTGTGGCCAACCTCAAATCCAGTCACTTCCTGGGTGGCTGAGCTCAGTGTTGACCATGAAGCCTAGCATGCCTGCTTCATTTCAGGACTGCTTTAGTATCTCAGGGTCAACTCCCTTCTGCCCTTCGTCCTCAATTTTCTTGCCTTCCCTATTCAGCTTTTTGTGGAACACTAGATCCTTTCCTGCTTTCTAAGTGATTCTCCTGGGCTCCTCTCACTGTTCCCAGAATATCAGGCCAATCCTTCAGCATCCTTTCTGCTCCAGTCCTATGGATGCTTTGCTGTCATTTCTTCACGTCTAGGACTCCTATACCATCCTCCTTGGGCTCACCCTGACCTACAGGCTACAGGAGCTTTTGTCTCAAATAGTTGAGGACATAGTTAGAGGTTCTCACTGGGAACTACTCTATCTTCTGGACTACTGTTCAAACCTTCCTTTTATGAAATCGGGTGACTTCAGAAAGTGGGAACTGGGAGGGACATGAATTTTATTTCTTAGACAACAGCTGACAGAGAACAATGGTATGGTCTGGTATGTTCCCTTGTGAGGTCCATTCTAGATGGACAGGAAGTGGTATTCAGGACTCCTCAAGAGTCTATACATTCCTAGGACCTTCTTTCTTATGAAGGTAGTGGGATGTTTTAGAGGTGAAACTATGCCCTACCCCTGGTACTTTGTAAAATATATAGAGTAAGAGAGTTTTCCTTTTTTGTGATTTAACATGTAACATTCAGTCTAAAGTGTTTTGTTTTTCTTTTTGGTGCTGGGGATGGAACACAGGCCTTATAAATGCCTACCACTAGTATGGAATATTTTATGGTTTTTCTTTATCCCAGTTTTAAAAATCTTTAATACAACTGAAGATGTTTTACTTAATGACTTGTAAAACCCTAAGTGACCCTGAAAAATTGGATCTGTAGACCATCTAGAATATCATCTCTCTCCTGTTCCAAGCTGAGGCTTCCCTGGGAGATGAGAAGCAGGTGACAACAGCTCTGCCCAAGAACAGCTGAACACAAACCATGGAGGAGTTTTGGCCTTGACTAAGTTCTACATATGATGCCCTGCTTGTCTCTCTACAGAGCCCTGTTCCAAACAATCTCTGAGAAGCAAGAAAAGACAGTAGCCAGTAGCCTGGGCAAATAAACTTACAGACATTAAGCCCCCTACGAGGTTGACGGCATGAGGATCATCTTCTTCAGTATTAAACTGTGGTGAATATAACTCAGTGGTTCTCAGAATTTCCAGCACACGGTTCAAGGCTTCTATCACAGGCATAGGACTGTTCTCCTGGGCAGCACTGATAATACTGATTACCTACATCATGAAAATAAAGGACTTGAGTTTCATAATCTTAAAACAATCAGAGAGTAATTAAGAGTCAAGCTGTCAGGAGTCAAGGCAATAATGTGTGATTACATCACTGCACTAATGCAGGTCCCTGTTTCTTCTCAGGGAAACAATTCACTGGGAGTACACAGGGTTCACATGCTCAGTGGAGACCAACCTTGTTGATGGGTGCCTCAATCATCATTGAATGTACCCGGGCCAAGGAGGAATTTCTCCTCTGGTTGGAAACTGCGGAGAAAGGGTGAGAAATTAGGGTATGCACAGCCTTAGATACATGTCTAGATAGCCAAGGGCTTTACACCCTTCCTTCCCAGGCCTCAGTGTGTTCACTGCATAAAGTATCAGAGTCACTGCACAGGTATTGAGCTTCTTTCCTAGCCTGACACTACAGACCCGGGCTTCTGCATAACCGATTCTGCTTCCTTCAGTTCTAGGTGGTAGGATGTACATACATTCCCATGAACTGCACCTCTGATGTCATAGACCAGAGCAAAAACAGAGAAAACAATTGAACAAGTCAAGACCAAACAGTCTCTTTCTGTATTTACAACAATAAAGCTTTATAATTATTGCACTCGCTGTTCTCCAGGAGTAAAAATGTTCTGGAAGACAATGCCACACAGACTCTTCGTTCCATACACAGCGGGAACAATTAATTCAGCTCCATTATTAACTGAAATCATCGGCTTTCTGGTTAAGATTTCTAAGGGCACTCTCCTCTGGTATGTTTAATCTAGGCTAATTAATTAAAGGAAGCAAGCAGCAGCTTTAATGCTGGTTAAGTTTTTATTGTTTCTGTCCAGACATGATTCCTCTGAAGTGGGAGAAGTCCGAACAATATACAGGCAGGAAAAGAATATCCCCAGAGTCCTGTGTCTCTATAGAAACTCAGGCTAAATGCTGCTTACCTACCTCATGAAAATAAAATACTTGAGTTTCTGAGTCTTAAAACAACCATAGAATAATCTAGAGTCAAGCTGGCAACTGTGTAATTAGACCACAGTACTATTGTTAGTTACAATATAACTGTCACATATCCTGTCTTCAGAGGAGGCCTAACAGGATCAGAGGCTGTCCAACAGGATGATGCATCAGCCTCAATTTGCCAGGGGAAAGAAACAGGTTTAAAAAGAGATGCAGTCCAAGGTTAACCAGGCCAGAGGGACTCAAATGTTCTCAATATGGGGCCTAACAAAATTTAAATCTAATTTTAGTAATTAGCATATGGCCACCATATACAATATATATATAATAAAGTCACTAAACCAAAACCCCACTATTTTATCACATTCATAAAAGGACTTGCTCTTATTTTAAAATATAATGAAAGTGACATATGGTTATCAACAAAATCAAAGAACAGAGAGTTATTGCACAACATGCATTGTATTCTTGAAAATTTCTGAGGGATTTTTAAGTGTTCTCATTACATAAAAATAAGAATGTAAAGTAAAATATTTGTTAATTAGCTCAATTTAGTCTTTCCACACGTATAAATATTCTAAAACATTGTTTTACATGATAAATATATAAAATTCTAATTTGTCAACTAAAAGAAATTTTTATTTTAAAAATAATTAGGCAGAGGCAGGCGGATCTCTGTGAGTTTGAGGCCAGCCTGGTCTACATAGTGAGTTCCAGTTCCATAGTGAGACCCTGTTCCAAAAAGACCAAAAAAAAAAAAAATAGTAATTTGAAAAAAGTTAATGGCACAAATGCAATGAGGTAAGAAAAAGAAATAAATGATATGAAAATTGCTATATATATATGTATACAGAGAACTCTGAGGAAGCTATAAATATGCTTTTCTACTCTTAGATTCAATAAATAAGTCTATCAAAGCTACTGTGTACAAGATCAATATACTAAAAACCCTTGAATTTCTATGCAGTAACACATTATTGAGAACAGAAATTCAAATGGTATCAAATGCCTTCAATGGAGGCTGACAAGGCCCCACTCCTAGCTGAGGTACAGCTGATAGCTTCTGGAGAAGGGAGAATCAGTTTTCTTGAGGTGTAAGGCCTCTGCCAGGTTGCTCATGGCCCTATACCCATGCCTACATAGGCAGCACTAATTGGAACCAATGGGCTATAGGAAAAAAGGGAGGGAGGGAGGGAAGGAAGGAAGGAAGAAGAGAGAAAGAAGAAGAAAGAGGAGGAGGACCTGAAGTTGGGATAGGAATGTGTAGCCCCAGCTGGCCTGGAACTCACTATGTAGACCAAGCTAGTCTTGAACTCACAGAGATCCGCCTGCCTCTGCCTCCTGAGTGCTGGGACTAAAGGCATGCGCCACCACACCCAGCTAGTGGAGTTCATTCAGTACATGTCTACATGGTCTTAAAAATTTTATTTCAGGACGGAGAGACAGCTTAGAGGTTAAGAGTGGTACTGTTCTTCCAGAAGACTGGAGTTCTGTTCCTAGCACCCATGTCAGACCGCTCAAACTGACTATAACTTCTGCTTCTGGGGATACACCTTCCATTTCTGGCCTCCGAGGACACCTGTACTCGCATGCACATATTCATATACAGACACACACAATTAAAAACAAAATAAGGGGAGCTGGAGAGATGGCTCAGCAGTTAAGAGCACTGGCTGCTCTTGCAGAGGACGCAGGTTCAGATCCCAGCACCCATATGACAGTTAACAACTGTCTGTAACTCCAGTTCCAGGAAATTAGATGCCCTCTTCTGACTTCCATGGGCATTGCACAACAGGTACACTTACATACATACATAAAGTAAAAATAATAAAGTGCATTTTTTTTTGTCTTTTTGAGACAGGGTCTCCCTGTAGCCCCAGCTGTCCTGGAACTCACTATGTAGACCAGGCTGGCCTTGAACTCACAGAGATCCACCTGCCTCTGCCTTCCGAGTGCTGGGATTAAAGGCATGAGCCACCACGCCTGGCCTAAAGTACATATTTTTAAAAATAAAATAAGGGGGCTAGAGAGACGGCTTAGAGGTTAAGAGCACTGGCTGCTTTTACACAGGACCCAGGTTTGGTTCCCACAGCCACATGGTGGCTAACAACTGTTCCTAATTCCAGTTCTAGCTGATGCCCTCTTCTAACCTCTGCAGGCATTACATGACATGGGTGTACTTACATGCAAGCAAAACACACACATAAAATTTTAAAAATTAAAATAAATAAAAATTTTAAAAATCTTTTAAAATTGTATTTCAGCTGGGCAAGGTGACACACACCTTGTAATACTAGTACTTAGTATGTGGAGGCAGGAGAATCTGGAGTTCAAAAGTCATCCTCAACTAAATGAGGAGGTTTGAGACCAGCCTGGGCTATATGAAACTCTGACTTTAAAAAAATTACATTTCAATTTGAACTTAAATAATATTTGTTCAATGAGAGTTTTGCAATCTTCAAATTGAGATTATCCCTTCCCAAAGGTATAATCCATGGTAAACTGCAATCTGCAATGGAATCTGTCTTTCAGAATTACAAAATGCATCATTCATACTATGACAGCAGATCAACTGATGAATCTGATGATAGAAAATTTCAGAAAATCAAGACAACCTGAGAGGGTGGGTTCCGACCTCCATCAGTGTAGCGGCTGTGATCTCAGCAGACTGCCAGAGAGTGCCAGGTTCTGGCCTCCCTCTGGCATAGGGGCTGAGAACAGAGGGGACTGCCTGAGAGCACCCAGATCCTGCCTCCAGGAGGTGGTTAGCCTCCCCTAATTGTGGCATACCCATCCCCCTACCTAGGATTTCATGAGGCCCCTTCCCAAGGCCCAGGGCAGATCTTGCTTTGGTAGGCTAAGGCTGAGATCCCAGCAGACAGCCTGAGAGGCTGGGCTCTGACCATCAGTGTAGCGGCTGTGATCTCAGCAGACCGCCAGAGAGTGTCAGGGTCTGGCCTCCCTCTGGCATAGGGGCTGAGAACAGCAGACCAACTGAGAGTCCCAAAATCCACTCCCCCCTTAGGGAATTTCCCAAATTTTCTCTGAGTTCCTGCTAATAGGGGTCCAAACCTTAGAAGGAAGCCTGAGTGTACCTAACTGGAACCTGACTTGGACTTCTGTAGGTACTCCTGAATAGCTGATCTGAAGCCATCAATTCCCTGCAAAATAAAACCTGAGAGAACCTGAAATCTGTACCAACAAGCTTTACATAACCAATAAGGAAATGACCTAGGCACCCTGATAATACAAACAGAAGCACACTTCAACTTAATTCTCACATCAGAATCATAAACAACAAAAGAAATTCACATGCCAAAATCACGACGAAAGAATAATAAAATGGAAAGCCAAAACACTATGTCCCCACCAAACTCCACCAGTCCTGTAGAAGAGTTCTACAAGGAGAATCCCCCAGAGATAACCCAGAGCACTGAATTTAAAAGAACAATCATAAACATGATCAAGGAATTCAACAAATTCAAAGAACAAACGAACAAACAAATCAAAGAACTAAAAGAAGATATGGATAAACTTCTGAGTGAATTCACAAAAGAGATAGAAACATTGAAGAAAACTCAGGCAGAAATGAAGAAAGAAGTGCAAAGCTCAATAAGCCAACTTGAAACAACAGGGGAAAGCCTCAATGCTAAAATGAATGAAATGGAAAACAGAATATCAACACTTGAGGATAAAGTTGAAGAATTGGACCACTCAAGCAAAGATTATGGAAAATTTTAAAAAACACAGGAACAGAATATGCAAGAGATGTGGGACACCATGAAAAGACCAAATCTATGATCATAGGAATAGAGGAAGGAGAAGAATTTCAGGCTAATGGTATTGACCTGACCTTAAACAGGATTGTAGAAGACAACTTCCTGAAATTAAGGAAAGACATCCCAATACAAATACAGGAAGCACATAGAACACCAAATAGACAGGATCAGAAAAGAAATTCCTCATGACATATCATAGTAAAAACACTAAATGTACAGAACAAAGAGAGAATACTGAAAGGAGCAAAATAAAAACAAGACAACAAGGCACATACAAAGGAAAGCCCATCAGAATTACAGCTAACTTATCAATACAAACTATGAAAGCCAGAAGAGCCTGGACCTAGGTATATCCAGTTCTACAAGACAAAAGATGCCAGCAAAGAATACTATACCCCAAAAAATGTCTATTATACTTGAGGGGGAAAGAAAAATCTTCCATGACATGAACAGCCTGGAAGAATACATGTGAATGCATGCCTATGAAACCAGCCCTTCAAAGAATACATGAAGCAATACAAAGAGAGGAGAAAGGAATGACTATATCCTAGGGGCAACGAAAGAAAATAAATAAAGATATAACCTAGGAAACACAAAATTACACAGAGAACACAAACAGCAATCAAAATGATGGCAACAAACACATACCTTTCAATAATAACCTTAAATATCAATGACTGTGTCTTTTCAAAGTCCTAGAGGAAACTGGACTGGAGGGAACATTCCTCAACATAATTAACACTATATAAAACAAACCCACAGGCAACATCATTCTAAATGGAGAAAGACTGGAAGCATTCCCATTAAAATCAGGAACCAGACAAGGATGTCCACTGTCTCCACTCCTTTTGTCCACTATCTCCACTTCTTTTTAATAGAGTGCTTGAAACTCTTGCTAGAGCAAAAAGACAGGAGAAGGACATTAAAGGAGTACTAATTGGAAAAGAAGAGGTCAAACTATCACTTTTTGCAGATGATATGATACTATATCTAAGAGATCCCAAAAGTTCCACCAGAAAACTCCTAGAACTGATCAACACTTTCAGTATAGTGGCAGGTTATAAAAAATCTACAAAAATCAGTAGCCTTTCTATATACCAATAACAAGTAATTGGAGAAAGAATATGGGGTAATGCTCCCATTCACAATTGCTTCAAAAATAAGATATCTTGCAATAAATCTGACCAATACACCAAAGATCTCTACAATGAATTTTTAAATTAAAGAAAGAGATTGAGGAAGACACCAGGAGATGGAAGGACCTCCCATGCTTATGGATTGGAAGAATTAATATTGTGAAAATGACCATCCTACCAAATGCAATATATAAATTCAATGCAATCCCAATCAAAATATCCATGACATACTTCAAAGAATTAGAAAAAATCATCCTTAAATTTATATGGAAGTACAAAAGACCCCAGATAACCAAAGCAACCCTGAGCACAAAGAGCAACGCTGGGGGGATTACTATACTAGATCTCAAAGTATACTACAGAGGTATAATCTTAAAAACAGCATGTACTGACACAAAAATAGACACATAGATCAATGGAACATCACTGAAGATCCAAACCTGAGTACACGCAATTTCAGCCACTTGATATTTGACAAAGGTGCCAAGAACACACAATGGAAGAAAGACAGCATCTTCAACAAATGGTGCTAGCAAAAGTGGATCTCCACCTGTAGAAGAATGAAACTAGATCCTTTCTTTCACCTTACACAAAAGTTAACTCCAAGTGGATCAAAAGCCTCAGTGTGAAACTAGAAGCCCTGAAACTATTAGGAGAAAATGTTGGCAGTAACTTACAAGATATAGGTAGGTGTATGAAAGGATTTTCTAAATCCGACAGAAGTTGCTCAGGAATTAAGTCAGCAATCAACAAGTGGGACCTCATTAAACTAAAAAGCTTCTATACAGCAAAAGAAACAATTAAAAAAGGGAAGATAAAACCCACAGAATGAGAAAAAA
>NW_008341824.1:51797-92887 GCF_000622305.1 Nannospalax galili | reverse complement strand
GGGACCCTTCTTTAAAAAAAAAAAAAAAAAAAAAAGGATGGGCTAAAGATCTAAACAGAGAGTTCTCAAAGGAAGATATAAAGATGGCTAAAAAACATCTCAAAAAGTGTTCAACAGCAGTAGTAATTAGGGAAAAGCAGATTAAAACCTTACCTCAACCAGACTGGCTAGGATTAAGAGAACAAATATCAAATGCTGTAGAGGATATGGAGAAAGGGGAATGCTCATTCACTGCTGGTGGGATTGTAAACTCGTGCAACCTCTATGGAAAACAGTGTGGAGAACTCTTAAAAAACTAAAAATGAACCTACCATATGACCTTGTTATACCACTCCTTGGCATATACCCAAAGGACATCCTATTTTAGAGACACTTGTACAACCATGTTTGTTGCTGCTCTTTTTCACAATAGCTAAGAGATGGAAGCAACCTAAGTGCCTCTCAGCTGACGAGTCGTTAACAAAAATGTGGTATATTTACACAATGGAGTTATGTAAAGAAAGATGAAATAATGAAATTTGCAGGTAACTGGATGGATCTAGAAACTCTTATACTAAATGAAGTAACACAGACTCAGAAAAACAAACTGATAGGTAAAACAGCCTATGAATGAATCCGGTTGATCTCGAGAAAGCACCAGGACACAGATAAAAACTCCATTGGAATAGAGTTTATTAGCAAAGGAACACATGGGACAGATTCCCTTCCAGGCAGGGAAAATGTCTGCCCAGATCATGAGCTGTGGTCTTTTAAAGGAGGAGGCTTCTGGGGGGTGCAGAAGGCAGGAAGATATTTTTTTTTAAGTTGGGTTGGGGGGGGAGCAGGAGAATGGGACTGTTAAAACCTGTCTTTTTTAGAGATCAAAGGGGAAGCCTGCTGTGTTGGCCAAACAGTAGAGAAAAGTCTGCTTCTCTTGACTTCAAAGACCAGGGTGCTTATCAACTCAGTTCCCTTTTCTCAGGGGCTTGTGAGGCCCTGTTGGTGAGGGGGCGGGGCTATCTGAACCTTAACACAAACGACATGTTCTCCCTCATATGTGGATCTTAGCACCAAATCCCTTTAAATTCCATGTCCTTTTAATAAGATGATGCTGTATAGCAGTCTCTACTGCATGAAATATCTACCATCATCAGGACTTCAGCTGTGCCTGATCACTAAACATTGTCACAATTGGGCTTGTTGACAGTTGTGCTCATTCATTAAAGGAGGGCCAAGCAGGGTCAAGATGGAAAATGTGTTTGTTAATACAATTATATCTCATATTTATTTTAAAAAATTGAAAATGAGAATGTGAAAGATGTTAAAAGGATATGGAAATGGAGATATTTTCCAAAATAGACCAAAAAAATGAGTATCTAGCCACTCTTCCCAGCCACCTGTATGTAATTTGGCCCTAATCACACATGGTCTCCTGGATTTGGGGAGGACTAAAGTATATCATCTGGGGAAGGCTAGGAAGAGAAGCCTTGATCCATGCTGGGTAAAGGCTTTCCAGTGTGCATACCCCAAGGTCACTCATACCTCAGCAACCTCTCAGTCATCCTTGTAAGTAAGCTTAGTAAATTCATTGGTTCCCCAGGAAAACTTTAATCAAACATTGGCTTAACACTAGAATCTTAAAAGGGAACAAGCATTGCTTAGTATCCCCAGGAAAAGAATTCTCACAACAGATGGAAAATTTATTTGTCAATGCTATTATGTCTCATAACTATTTAAAAAAAAAAAGAGCTGGGCGTGGTGGTGCACGCCTGTAGTCTCAGCACTTGGGAGGCAAAGGCAGGGAGATCTCTGTGAGTCCAAGGCCAGCTTGGTCTACATAGTGAGTTCCAAGGCAGCTGGGGCTACAGAGAAACCCTGTCTCAAAAAGATTTTTTAAAAAAGTAAATCAAATAGTCTCTTTGAGGAGTTTCAAAACTTCCCAATATGTTTATCCTTTGCACAAACACTAAGAGCTAAAATATCAGCAAGTGATGAAGGTCTGTGTAGGTTTGTTATGATATATAAAGGATGAGACAAAAATAATATACACATAATCTTAAAATGTCTATGTTCATAGTTTAGTCAACTAGTTTAAGAAACAAAATATATATCTAGTCAAGGTTTATCTAAGACTATTTGGTTTTTTACCCTAGCTTTATCTACATAGCACATGGTAATTAAAAGTACCAGACTGGTGGAACTAACATTATTGGATGTTTAACAGCCATACTTTGAGGCTTATACTAATGTGGTCAGAGGGACTTAAAGGACAGATTTTGCCCCTTGCCCTTCAAGGTTGACTAAGTTCCAGGGGACTATGGAACACCTCTCAAAATGTTCTGTAACTGTGGTGAGCCACCTGTCCTCTTGTTCAGGGAGGCCACAGATACCCCACGAGATGGACTTGCCAGAGCGGTGTGCATCCCAATTCCCTATCAGCAATTTGGGTAACCTCTTCAGAGGATGTTGTGTTAAGAATAGGAGGTAGGAATTGGCTAGGCAGTTAGGGTAAAAAATACCTCAAAGAAAAGTAGCCAGTTTCTTGGCTAAAAGTAGCCAAGTTTCTTGGGCCTCTTAGTAGCATACTCTGTTCCAAAGGCCAAAAAAATGACAAAAGTATTTGGGAGCTCTTATCTAATCCCTAAAAGATTTTAGGGTTACCTCTTCAGAGGGGTAATGTTAGAGTAGCAAAAAGCCCCATATAAGAGAGAAAGAAAGAGAGAGAGAGAGAGAGAGAGAGAGAGAGAGAGAAAAGAGAAATATTGAAGAATACTCAGGCTGAAATGAAGAAAGAAAGAAAGAAAGAAAGAAAGAAAGAAAGAAAGAAAGAAAGAAAGAAAATACACAAAATTGTCAGAAAAAAGTGATGAGGAAATATGGGAGGTGTTGGAGGGGAGAGGGTGGGTGTGGATTTGATCAAAACACCTTCTAGCATATATGAAATTCTCAATAAAGTTTTTTTTAAGTTAAAAAAATGATTTCAGAAAATCATACAGAATACTTAATACCTATCTCTTTGATTTTCCCTTATTACTGATTCCATTCAAAGGCTCAGAATGGAATTCTTCTGCGTGGAAGGTGGGACAGGACACTGGTTCCTAGAGGGCCCTTCTCTTCCTGTAAATGTATAGTGCATGGTGACTAGGAGGCAAAGCTGCAGAGTCAGGCCTCCTTTGTTCAAAGCCTACACAATCCAGTCTGTCACTCACCTTCACTTGCTCGAGAAGCAACAGCCTTCATGTCCACTGAGCTTTTCCTCCTGTCTTTATGTTTGCCTGACTGATTATCTGTGGGAACAATTAAACTATAAATCATCTCTTTATAGAGATATTAACAAATTAGCAAAGGTTAAAGCTAAATTTTAAAACTGTTTATGCCACAGAAATCAGCACCATGCACAGAAATGCAGACTAAACACCTTGGCTTTGAGAAGGTTGATTTTTCTCAAAAGCTTTACAGAGTCTAAAGACATAAAGTAACAAGCAGAAGAAATGGCCTCAGAATTTCCCCTATTATACTTCTGAATAAAACAGAGGCATTTGGATTCTCATTCACCTTTGTCCCAAAAGAGAAAAGAAAATCTTTACTTATTTTCCCTGAAATATCCTGGGAGAATGTTCTTCTCTTTCCTAGGGTAATATGGGGAATGTGGTCTGGGGGACATTAGAAGGATAATTTACCTTTCTCTCTCTGATTCCCCTTTTAAAGAATGACACTGTTATCCTGAGTTCCAAATAAGAGTTATATGACCACTCTCCAGCTCCTGCCCCATCTGATCACTGACAACACAAGTCTAATCTTCCTTCCTGCCTTTCCTCTATATACCTGCTGGATGCCCAGTGTGGTGCTGACAGCTTTGTGGGCAACAACTTGTGTCCCTATCTCACAGATAAGGAAACTGGGAGCAAATCATCAGATGAACACAGAGACCAGCAGGACCCTCTGGGTCCACTCCTTCTAGGATGTGGCAGAGCTTCTCTTCCTGGATTGGTATCCTTACCTGATTCTTCTTTCTCTGTCCAAGGCATGATCCCAGTGCAGGCCCTACATGTTCCCCTGCACTGTGGAGAAAGTTCTTCACTTGATTTTTTGTTGCTGTTTTGTGGTGCTAGGATGGAACTCAGAGCCTCAGGTGCTCTAGGCAAGTGCTGTGTTGCTGAGTAACATTCCCAGCCAATGTTCTTTGTTTCCTGACCAAACATAAGCCAGAGTCTCTTCTCCATGTGCTTGTGTGTGAATTTGCAAAGGTCACTGATGACCTTGTTGCTTACTCTGACGGCCACAGGTTGGTTCTTACTGACTACACACAATCGATCCTGTCTCAGGATCGACTAGACACAATCCCTCTGTTTTCAGGATCCATACTCTGCAAGTTTTCTGTCTTACTACCTTTGACTACTTCCTTCTCTCTTTCATAACCTCTTCCCAGCCCCCTGGCATTTCCAAAGGTTGGTTTCCAAAGGATTTTATCCTCACTCCTCTTTCTCATCTCAGCCAGCACAGCCTCCTTCAAAGCTCTCACTGCTTCCTGCTTCCTATAGCTCTACCTAATTCCTGTGTGGCCATTTTACTTCAGCCTCACCTGGGTTCCAAACACATGTGTAAGGATGGGGCTATGTCAAGAGTAGAAGAATTATGAGAAGATTTAGTTTCCACTGAAACATTTTAAAGTCACTTTATATAAATACTAGATCCTACTTCTCCCCTAATCCCTGCTGGGAATGCTGGTCCTTCTGTGTCCCTGTAGCTCTTTATAGAGGACTCTTTGGCAATTTTCACACAGCAGGTGGAAGTAGGGCACACATGCCTTGACCTCATGCCTAGGGCCTGGCTCTCAGATACATCCCTCAAGGCATACCTAGGGGACCAATGAGGAAACATAAAGTTCATATCCCTAAAAGACTGCAAGCTCCTGAAGAAGCACCAAGCCCAGGGCCTCATATTGTAGTGAACACTCAACAGATAACAGATCAATCTGATATGGTATCATACTTATAGATGGAGAGAACTCCAAATAGGCCTTCAAAACTAGAGCTTTGGCTTAGCACCATCTACGATTCTGCTCTTGATTTCCTAGTCTAGAAAACAAGATCCTTAGACTTTATTCATCTTTTGAGAAACATTAGCATGTCTATGGCCTTCTGGGACAATCCAGGGAAACCTGAGCTCATGCTTTAGCAGTCTGCTGAGATCACAAGCTCCCAATTGTGAGGAGCACCTATCTGCCAGACCCATGGTCCCTGGCCGCCTACAATTCCAGACATGGTACCTGCCACTCTTCCTGGGGGTGGGGTGTGGTCCTATCTCCAGATATATAGGATGCTCTATATCTCTTCAAAAGACTGTGGTATCTGCAGCAATGGTTCTAGCCCTGGCAGCTGATGAGAAGACCTGTGAAGTACCCGAGGTCTTGGTCCACTTCCTATGGGGGGGGGGGCAGAGCTTATCATGCGGCAAGGCCTTTCTGGCCACCCTCCTATCCCCTGCATTTTCCTCCCTACAGCACCATCTGATATACTCTGCTTACTCTCTACCTCTCCCTCCTGCTAGAATACAGGAGTCTCCTAAGCAGAGACACAGACTCTACCTGGTGCACAAGCCTGGTTGGGCTGAGTGAGTGAATTCTACATCTGCTCAGCAGAGCTCCCTTGCTCATTCTTTAAACATCTAACCTTGTCAGGTACCATTTTTAGTGCTTGTTCTTCCTGCCTTCCTGCCTCTTCAGTGCAAGGCCCAGAGTTCTGCCTGCCTCCAAATACTATCAGATATCTCCACTTCAGATGTCTTAAGTTCAAATCTAACTTTTCCTTCCCCCTTAGTTTTTCTCATGATTTTACCTTCACTTATCATTTTAATCATTGCTATCCAAGGGACAAGCTAAAAGTTGTACTGTCACCCCCAAGTCCTTTTCCTTTATCCTCACAGTATGTCAGCTTCCAATGCCACCTGATTATCCCTAAGGACCTCTTGATCCAGTCTCTACTGTTTTCTCTGCCTTCAGTCCTTATACTATTACCACAACTTTGTAAGACCTGACCCTTCTCTCTTAACTGTCTCACTCAGCCTTCCTTGCTGGCACACCCCTCTCCTGTCTGTTTCTTCTTCCTTCTTCATTCTTCCTTCTTCTCATTCTTTGTTTGGCCCTACTCTCTTCCAGAATCACCATTATTGCTGAGGTGCCCCCAGCTTCCCACTGTATAGTACTATAGAGTACAGTATATTCAGATTACTCTGATCTTCTATCGTGAGCCCCCATGTTCGGCCCCTGAAGCCAGAACAGTCAAAATGTATAGAATGAACCATTGTTAAGCTACAGTCATTTGGTACATTTATTGAGACAGAGCATCATCTAAAAATGACACATGGGCTAAGAAAAAGGGAGCATGTGATGGAACTTATTAATTTTCTAGACACCCAGACTCTCAAACTCTTTTATTTTGTCTAGAGAAATCCAGGACCTACCGTAACAGAAGGGAGGCAGGTAGAGGCTGCCTTGTTCCATACCTGAGTAGCACAGAAATAGCAGGTGACCTAGGCCCAGGCAAATGAGTACCTTCTCTGTGTTTTCACTGGAACAAGTGAAGCCAGGAAACAAGACCTGGGACATGGCTCTCACTAGAGCTAGTAGTTCCCAAAGTCCAGTGTTGACAGAGGTGGTACCCAACTATGCTGCACCTGTGGTGTTGCCTAGAGCAGTGGGGTCAGCTGCCTAGCATCCCTTGGTTCCTGACCCCTTTCCCAAACTGGTTCTTGAACTCTTATCCAGTCTGTAAGCTGTTCTATTTCCTTCCAATAAACTCCATTTCTGTTTGGGAACTGACTTCTGTTGGTCATGGCCTATAATAGCCCCACCTGGCCCACTAAGGCAAAACAACCCTGAGATCTTCAGGTGCAGAGCTATTTTGCTTCCCAAGGGGATTCAGATGGGCCAGGAGGGCACTCATCTGGATGATTGCTACAGCTCCTAAGTGAACCCTGATCAAGTACAAATGGTGCAGCACAGTAAGGATGGGGCGATTCCTACCTTGCCTTACACTTCCTGTGACTATCACTGACTATGCCTCCCAAGAAGCCCACCTCTGTCATTTCCTAGTGTCTAACTCTAGGCTGTCATTTAACTTCTCTGACCCTGTTTCTTCTTTTGTAATAAAGGAGTGTTAATAACAGTTATGTTCACTTCTCTGGGCTATCCTAAGAAAACTGAAATAGAACACTACTAACAACCAAACCAAGCAATGTGCTCTGTGAGCTTATAGTATAGGATTCTTGCCAGAACAGGCCTTTCTGCTACTTCTGCTCTAACTCCACTGTCTCCTGAAGCTTGGCTTCTGCCTCACCATTCTGGGAACCTGAACATTGACAGCTCAGTAGCTCTTGAATGTGACATCAAAGTCTCTGCATTTCTGATCCTTGGTTCCCTGCCCTGCACTCGCTGTGCTGTCCAGTCCTGACCACCCAGTACTTCTTTCTGCCCTCAGCTGCTGTGGTGATATTCTCTAGATTCCTTTCCTTTTGACCCTTTTCTCTGCTCAGCTTTCTCCTTGATGAAGGTGGTCTCCAGGAATTTGCCAGACTCCTTTTCCTGCCATTCTCTTCCTTTTACATGCCTGGGCTCCATTTTAGCGCAGATATCCACCTGCAGGGTGGTGGTAATGACTGTCAGGGTAGTTGAAGATATCCTTGTTGAAGTACTATGGTGGGCCACCCAACCCTGTCTGCCTCTTAAAGCACAGATCAGGTTATAAAATCATACTTCATCCAACATATCTGGACGTGAATCATGGAGTTCATCAGTTCTCTCAGCATAGGCTAGAACCAATCCCAGGCACCTGTCAAGATGCCCAGAGCAAGCAGATTCTTCAACTCAAACCACCCTGGGCTTGTCCTGGTGCTAGGAAAACAGGGTCCCACCACTGTACAAGGCAGGTCCATCAAAGGAAGGATCTGTAGTTTCCCCCCAAAAAAAACCCTCAACCCTAAGAATGAATATGAGTCATCATACCTGTTTGACTGTCGGTCAGAACACCATCAGATACTTTCTCAACCTAAAAATGAATTTTACAATTCATTAGTTTCAACTGTCTGGAAATCTCACTGGGGAATGCCTGGGTCCCAGGGCTCTCCTTACCTACCTTATTGTTATCATTGCACACTCTGATAATGGACACATAGTGCCTGATTTTTCTGTAAGTAGAAAACAATGCATTATTTTTCTCCTGACTCTAACGTGATAGCTATGTAGTTAATTTTTCATTATGAAAAGCATCCCCTGCCGGGTATGGTGGCGTATGCCTTTAATCCCAGCACTTGGGAAGCAGAGGCAGGCTGATCTTTGTGAGTTTCAGGCCAGCCTGGTCTACACAGAGTATTCCAGGACAGCTGGGGCTACAGGGAGACCCTGTCTCAAAAAAGAAAAGAAAAAAAAAGAGAAAAAAGAAAAGCTGGGCGTGGTGGCACACGCCTTTAATTCCAGCACTCTGGAGGCAGAAGCAGAGGCAGAGGCAGGCAGGCAGATCTCTGAGTTTGGTCTATATAGTGAGTTCCAGGCTAGTTGGGGCTACCAGGAGACCTTGTCTCAAAAAGACAGAAAAAAGAAAGAAAAGAAAAGAAAAGAAAAGGAAAGGAAAGAAAAGAAAAGAAAAGCACCTCCTTTTTCACAATATACAAATCACTTTGAGAGCATTTCTTCTCCTATTTTTTCTTTTTTTGTGTGATCAAGGTCACCAGCAAATGATTAAAAGCTTACAAACATCTTCTTAAGTCTCTGGAGAAAAGAATTAACTTAATTACTTCTTCAGTTATTTCAACATACAATAAAAAAAATACATATGCCTTTAAAGAATATATTATGGGGCTGGAGGGATGGTTCAGTGATTAAGAGCACTTACTGTTCTTGCAGAGGACCTGGGTTCAGTTCCCAGCACCCATGTGGTAGCTAACAATTATTCATAACTCAAGTTCTGGGGGATGTGATGCCCTCTTCTGACCTCCACAGGCATTGCACACATGCAGTGCACTTACATACATACACACAAAACACTTAATACACATAAAATAATTTAAAATTTTTTTATTTTATTTTTATTTTTTGTTCTTTTTGAGACACGGTCTCCCTATGTAGACCGAGCTGGCTTTGAACTCAAGAGATCTGCCTGCCTCTGCCTCCTGAGTGCTGGGATTAAAGGCGTGTGCCACCACACCCAGCCCTTATTTTTTTTTTTTTTTAAGTGTATATTTCCTACATGTATGTAAGTGCATTCATGTCGTGCAATGCCTGTGAAGGTCAGAAGAGAGCATCAGAGCCTTTGGAACTGGAATTATAGATGGTTGTCAGCTGCCATGTGGGTGCTGGGAATTGAATCCAGGTCCTCTGCAAGAGCAGCCAGTGCTCTTAACTGCTGGGGTAAATTTCCAGCCCCAAAATAAAGTAAAATTTAAAACTTAAAAAAACACACACACACATATATATATATATATATATATATATAACATGTTACCCAACAGGAGCCTATAGTTTCATAACATGTTGCCATTTTGACAACTTTTGATACTGACACTCTTTTTTGAGTTCCAATATTCTACTTAGAGTCACTTACAGAAATAGCCACAGGCCACACAGGGCCAAGGTTCCCAGCTGAGATTACCCTACAGTCTAAAACAAAGCAATGAGATCTGAGCTCAGAAGCAGTGACTTGTCCCATTCATTTATTGTTTCCTCAGTTTTTTTCACTTCACCCCCATAATCAAATCCCTATATATTTATCACAAAAAAAATTGGAAAGGACATAAAAGAATGAAGAATCAGAACAGAGAGCCCACAGATCTGCTTCCCTGAGGCGATCACCAACTGGTAGCAAAGTCTGCTAACAAAGCACATGAGCTGTGCAGTCAGTGCTGAGGGCTACACCAGGCACCATCACACACGGCAGCCAGGGCTAGGACCAGAAACCAGACCTCTCTCTACGTTTCAGTTTCCTCATCTGTAAAATGGAGACATCATTCTGCCAACCAAACAGGGCTCCACTTGGGATGAAATGAAATGACATCTGTCACTAGCAGGGAGCCCTGCTAGGGAGGAAGGGCTGAGTGAACAGAGGCAGCTCCTGAAAGCGTGGGGCTTCACTTCCTCCTACTCTTTTCTTCTTTCCTTTTCCTGACTGTGATCACATACTGGGTCTGACTTTACATTTTGGGGTTTTTTTGTATTTAAAATGATATCATAAGATTTCTTATTATAATTTAATATTCCATGATCATAATTTATAAAGTTGTAAATTTTATTGTTGGGTATTCTACAATTTATAGTCAGAAATTTCTGGAAACTATTATTTTGATAAGATTCTAAGACAAGTCATCTAAAAATTTTAGGCTCTTGATATATACTTATGATTTCCAATCTACTGTCACATCTGATTTGTTTGTGTGTGCATCTATGTGTGTATTGGGCACATGTGAATGTGCTTTCCTATGTGAGTATGTGTGAAGCCAGAAGCTGACCTTGGCATGCCTTCCTCAATTGCTTCCACCTTATTTTTTTATTTTATTTTTATTTTTGAGGCAGGATCTCCCTTTATCCTTAGCTGGCCTGGAACTTATAATGTAGACCAGGCTGGCCTCAATCTCATGGAAATCTGTCTGCCTCTGCCTCCCAAGTGCTAGGATTAAAAGTGTGTGCCTGTTCCACCTTATGTTTTAAGACAGGATCTCTCACTGAACCTGGAGCTTGCCATTTCAGCCAGACTAGCTGGCCAGCAAGCTCCCAGGATCTACATGTCTCCACCACCAGTGCTGGTGTTACAAGTGTAATTCCACACCTGGGGATCTGAACTCATGTTTGCACAGCAAACTCTTTACCCATTGAGCCATTTCCTCAGGCCCAACATATCTGACAGTTCTTTGCAGAAATAACCATATCCACTTACATAAAAAGCTTACGAACATAGGGAACCTACCACTCAGCATCTTCAGCACACAGTTTAAGAAATGGACATTCTGGCCGGGTGTGGTGGCACATGCCTTTAGTCCTAGCACTTGGGAGGCAGAGGCAGGCGGATTTCTGTGAGATTGAGGCCAGCCTGGTCTATATACCAAGGGCCAGGCCAGCTGGGGCTACAGGGAGACCCTGTCTCAAAAAGACAAAATAATGATGATGATGATGCCTGGTCTATATACCAAGGGCCAGGCCAGCTGGGGCTACAGGGAGACCCTGTCTCAAAAAGACAAAATAATGATGATGATGATGATGATGATGATGATGATGCTGGAGGAGGAGGAGGAAGAGAAAGAAATGGGCACTCTAAATTAAATATTAACACTGCAGACTCTTGTGCATCCACCCAGCATATACAAGACTTCCCCAAGTCTGGTGGCTCTGGGCTGCAGGTGGAGGGTCATCAAGGAAGCACCACCCTGGAAGTTCATCCTCTGACATATCTGGCCTTGCTCTTAGCCTCTTACACTACTGCAAGCAGTTCTGAGTTTACTTAAACATTCAAAGCATATTCAAAAGACAGAATGCTGATTGAAGTACATTTTTTTCTACTTACCCTCCCTGCCCAGTGACAGGTATTATCTTCACGTTCTGTTGTATATTATCTCCATTTTTCTTTTGGGTATGGTAAACTCCTTGCCACTCCTATAAATGAAATGTAAGCATCATTACACTTTGGGTTCAAAACAGAAACCCAAGAACATTTTCCACTTTGGTTCTGATTCACTAGTCATTTCAAAAGAAATTAGGATTAAAAATGATCCCAGCTGGGCACCTCTAATCCCAGCACTCCAAAGGTAAAGGCAGGCAAATCTCTGCGAGTTTGAGGCCAGCCTGATCTACGTAGCAAGTTCCAGGCCAGCCAGTACTATATAGTGAGATCCTGTCTAAAAAACAAAACAAAACAAAAAAAAAAAAACAAAACCCAACCTCAAACACAATTCAAATAACTTGATTCTTCCTCACCCTCTCAAGTTCTTGTGACAAAAATCAAGTCACCTCAGTTTAACTGGTCATATGTTCTGTGGGAATCTGCTGGCAAGAGAGAACTCCCTAACTTCAACACAGATGCCTCCTTTCTTAACTCCCAACTGCTGCAGTGAAGGAGGGAACTGGCCCTTTTCCTTAGGGTTTGGGACAGGAGAAATCTCAAGCTAGAGAACAGAGGAGACTAGTCTGTGATCATTACTACAGTGGGCTGCTACTTAGCTTCTTACTTTGAATAGCTTTAGGCCATTCTGGAATGTGGGAGGATTCAGTCCCTCTGCAGCGTGGGGTGATAAAGCAATAGCTAGAATTGAGCTCAAGTAGCAGCAGCACAAGCAGGTGAAACATCAAAGCTCAAGGCTGTGATTTTGAGAGCAGCGCTTGCAGGACCACAGCCAGGGATCCTTGCAAAGGGAAGAACATGACTGTGAGGGAGAACAGAGTTGTAGTACTTTTGTGTCCCTTTGGGGTGATGACAGCTAGGGACTTGTCATCATCAGAAAAGGTTCTGAATTCCTCCCAGTCACTCGGGTCCTAAACTACAAAAATCCCTAAATCTTTCTGTAGGACACTGAATTCCTAGAGTATTCTATAATGTTCTTGTCCTTTCACAGTCCCTGGGGGGAAGTGAACCACAGTGCATTCTGGGGGATTTATTGAGGTCTCCTTTCAAATCTTTACACAAGGTCAATTCTGAAATCAATGTTTTGGGATGTGGCAACAAGCAGGCAAATTCCAAAGCAGGATTTCATCTTTGGATGGCCATGGGAAAGTGGGTCAAAAAGAAGGTAGTATAATCAGGTAGATACTGAGATTTACTACAAAATAACGTAAGTCTGAAAACAATGATCAAAAATTATGTCAAAGACTCTAGCTCTATGTATAGCTGGCACTGGAACAAAAGGGAGGAACAGGTCTCAAGCAGCTCAGTTCTAAGGGCAGCCAGTCCAAAGTGAGGCTGTGCCCAAGACCAATAAGGGCTAAACAGGGATCCCCAGGCAGGAGTATGCAGTCTCCACGGGTTCACCCTGGAAGCAGACAAGTCTCAGGGTTACTTTCAAAAGTAATGTGGTAAACTGTGGTAATGTTTGCACAACTACATGAATATATTAAGAATCACTGACTTGTATACGTTATGCTTATTTTTTTGTGATGGGTTCTCTGGCTGGCCTGAAAGTGACTAAACAGACCAAATTGATCTCAAACCTGCAGTGATCCTCCTGCCTCAGTCTCCCAAATGATATGAACTAAATGGGTAAATTATATGGTATGAGAATTGCATCTCAGCAGAACTGTTTGTTATATGAAAAAAATAAAAAAGAAGGAAGGATGACAGAAGGAAGGGAGAGAAAAACAGCAGGTCAGTATGATCAAGCTGTTTGCATTTTGAAAAATATAGTCAGGATTTTCTTCTCTAGATCTTTCTGAATAAACTCAGACAGCTGATAGGTCCCAAATCAAGATATATAAGGCCATGTCAGTCAAAGCTCCACAATTCCCCCAAAAGAGCCAGCGATAACTCTTAAGTTTTCCAATCACCAATGCAAAGAATAAATTTTACTTAGCATAAACCATATTTACTTATAAATATATAAAATACATTTACTTAAGTATCAATATAACTTTGAGCTCCTGAGAATAAGAGCATTACCTTAGAATGTGGTCATAAAGATTTATAGTTGGTAAGTGTTGACATGACAAATTCAGCAGCCAGCCTATCTGGAGTATAAGTGCTTTTGCATAATCCTGTCCCGAGGTCAGCTCTCTACTGCACACAATAAGGTCCTTGCTTCCCTGATACTATTTGGTGTAAGCTACACACCAAGCTGGGCTTCTATGGCTATTGATGTAGTCCCTTTTGGCACTTGACATAAAATTAAGTCATCCATCACCCAGATGTCCTATCCCCAGGGCCAACACAGTGCTTGCCCATGGTAAACAATCAAGGAACACGAGACTTTTGTTTACTGAGTGGCTGAAGTCAACTACAGAATTTTGGTCACCAGGCTAAGCAATCTGAGCACTATACTAAGGGAGAAACACGATAAAATGATGATTTACTAAGACTGTTCAAGCATAGTATTGGGTAGATAGAGTAGCAGTGGAGAATCTTGAAACAAGTTCTCATTGGATTCAGCCACCATTATTCCAGAGGGTATGAAGACAGCCTGGAACAGGTCAGGGGCAGGTGGTATACACTCAGAATGAGCCAGTTAACAGCCAGCAGCATTGGTGATGGATGGACTTAATGAAGAAGGCAAAGGGCGAGGTGAAGGGAGACTCAGTTTATTCTAGGAATCTGGATAAGGCAACTATAAGGATGGCCCATGAACAGAGAACAGGGGCTAGAAGAGACACTGGATTACATGAGATCCTGCCTAAAAAATAAATAAATAAAAACAGGCTGGGCATAGTGTTGCATGCCTTTAATTCCAGCCCTCAGGAGGCAGAGGCATCAGACTTCTGTGAGATAGAGGTCAGCCTAGTCTATATAGCAATTTCCAGGCCAGCTGGGGCTACAGGGAGAGCCTGCCCTGCCTCCCACCAAAAAAAGAGAACATGGAGGAGGAAGAGGAAGAGAAGGAGGGGGAGGAAGAGGAGGGGAAAGGGGAGGAAGAAAAAGAACATCATCATCTAGCCTGGTACTTGGCACATAGCAGGCATTTGAAAATTGCTCAATGAATGACTGAGGTTCAGACATGTTCTGAGGATCTGCTGCCTCACTGACAACCTTACCCAGAATCATGTGCCAATAACTACTACTTAGAAGATCAATTATCGAAAGATCAACTTATTAGTCCATAGATTAAAAAAAAGAAGAAGAAAAACCAATGATTTTAAGTCAATTCAAGTTACTTTGCTTTTTGGCTAAACATATAATTTCTTGTCTTCAGTTTCCTCATCTGTAAAATGGGAATAACAGGGATAATACTACTTATGATTCCCGAGACTACTAAAAAGACTAAGGCTGAGATCACCTGGTGCATGTGGTGTTCGTGAACTTCCTTCCTTACCTGAAAGTGACAAAAGTACTGACATGCTACTTACCTTGCCTATCTTGATGCATGAGTTTATGGCATCAAGCAAGTCACCTTTTTTTTCATTTATGGGCACTTGTGCTAACTCCTTCCCTATTAATTCACCTGATTGGTAGCCCATTGTTGTTTCAAATGCAGGATTTGCATACTGGAGAAAGACAAAAGACAAAACATTAAGTGAATTAAAAGATGTTTAGAAAAGAGAGTAACAAGGGTCTTCCACCAAAGCACTCCTGTGCCCCACCCCCTAAAACTCGGTAGCTTGGGTTTCATCATGGAGGTTCAAAAGCCATGAAAACCTGGTAACAGGGAGGTGCTTCTGCTTAGGTGACATCTGGCTGGGCTTTCTGCTGTGTCCTTTTGAGGCTACAGGAAGGCAGCAAGTTCACTCTAGTTTCAACCAAGACAGAGGAAGGTATCTGCTCAATATAAATGGGCCTACTACCTAGAGCTGCCCAATGGTGCTACATGAAATAAAGTACCAGCTTGGGCTGCAGAATACCCAGGCTCTGCCTTCTCCACACAGTTGAACCTCTGTAAGTCATTTCATCCGTCAGTGCTCATCTGGATGGCAGGAATGAAACATGCCTATCTCATATGATTCAAAATGAATAATGTGTGTGGAAAGCAGGTTATAAACTAGGAAGTGTTTACAAATATAATGATTGTTAAATTTCAAATAGGACTATAAGACAAAGACAAAATATATGGGAAAGCTGTGCATGTGTTGGCTATAATGATAAAATAGTCACTGATACCTTTAATCAAAAACTGTTTTCCTTGCTAGACAACATAGCAATAACATTACACATATAATCATGTAATCTTCAAAACAATCTTACAAAAGGTAGGCAGCTATTATTATCACTCATTTGTACTGATAAGAAAGAAGATTTAGGTGGATTAAGTAACTTGCCCAAAGATGCTCAGCCAAGGCAGATGAGAAGCAAAGCCTGTGCCCTCAACTACTGGCTTATGTTGCCTTTCAACACCAACTCTCAAATGTCAGCACCAATGATAAATGGAGTTACAGGCTAGATTCAATGAAGCAAAATCAAAATGGAGTTCATTCCCAGACCAAAGGAATGCTTTCCTTGGAACAACTCCATTTTTTTGCTATTAGCCAAAGTATAAGCCATGTTATCTTAAGTCACTTACATGAATCAACTTTGCTAACAACGGTAGTCTAGCGTCTTTATATTTGACATTCTTAACTGTTTCTAGTAAATTTCTACAAATTTAAAGCACCTCTACGAACAGTGAGAAAAAGTGTAAGCACAGCAAAGAAAGCCTGTGACCTTATGGTTCCTGCTGCAGCCAATCTCACAAGTACTCCTTTAGAGTAAGTCTCTCCTTGTTAAGCAAACACTCACCCACCCTATGAGAAATGAGTGCAAATCTGGTATTTCTATATTTCTAATACCATAAGTAATTATTGTTAGATTTTCTTATCTAGAGAGTTTAAGTTACATATTTTACTGATTTTTGTTCTTATAATCCTCTCAGGAAGAACTGGTCTCTTAGACTTCAAAAAGAAAAAGAATAATCATATTATAGGGCTATAATCCTTAAAATGAGAATACACAAAACAAGAAATCCAGAAACATAAACTTCCAAAATAACAAACCTGTATAATGTGGTCTTCACTTGTAATTTCAATTGCTTCTTGACTCCTCTCTAATGCAGTAAATATTGAGTTACAAGCCCTTTATGGGTAGAAACAAAAGGACTGATAAATATATTTACATTAATCATAATTATAAAATCTAATATAATCTCAGAGTATTACATTAGCTTATTTGAGTTTTTGTCTGACTTACAAAGGTAATGTGTGCTCACTGTGAGAGAGGAAGGGAGAAATATTTAAAAGCACAAAGAAGACCTTTTGTAGTCATAGCACTCAGGGTCATCTCTGTGCACACCACTGTGGATTTTTTTCCAATAGCAGGAGGCGGGACCAGGATGAACATACAAACACATGCCAGTATAGCTATGGTTTCTATGCACTTGACTGAGCATCCCCAGAGTCCCTTCTCAATACTGAAAAGTCCTCATAAGGACTAAATGAGAGGAGAGGGTCAAGAATGCCATACAGAACCTGACAGAGGGGAGGGAGGTAACCAACGTTTATAGTTGCACTAAGTACTAGTGAGAAACTGTCATACATTGTTGATAGGACTGTAACATGGTGCATTCCTCTTTTTGTAAAACAGTTTGAAAGTTCTTCAAACATAGAATCACCATATGATCCAGCTATTCCACTCCTAAGTATGTATTTACTAAAAATGAAAATATATGTCGAATGTCAACACAAAACTCGTTTGTAACAATATTATTTATAATAACTGGCAAATATAGATAACCCAAAGGCCCATCACTGAAGGATGAATAAGTAAAATGTGATATATCTATATAATAAAATATTATGTAGACACAAAAACTGATGAAGTTCTGCCACATACTATGGCAGAGATTAACCTTGAAAACACTGTCTGAATGAAAGAAGTCAGTCTCAGAGGATCACATATTGTATGAGTCTATTTATATGAAATGTCTAGAACAAGGAAATCTACAGAGACAAAGTAGAATAAAGGCAGAGGTCTAGAGTTAATGAAAATGTTCTAGAATTGTGGTGATGGCTGCACAACTCTGTGAATATAATAAAAGCTATTAAATTATGTGCCTTAAATAGGTAAAGTGTATGGTATGTGAGGTATATCTCAATAAAGTTGTTTCAGAATAAATGTGATCAAAATACCTGAAATCACAATACCTAGACATAACAACTGTGTACTCTAATCACTTTCTTTCATAAAATATGTTAATATGTGTATTTATAAGAACATGACCATTTTTACAATTTTACAATCTCCTTTTCTCACTGAACCTCATACATCATGAATATCTTATCATAATTACAGTCTTCATCACCATGTTTAATAATCATATGATATTGTATTATAAGGTTGTACCATAATTTATTCAACAACTCCCCTATGATGTGTGATGAGGCAATACGGTTGCTTCTAAGCTTTTTTAAAATAAAGTACTCCCCAAAGGATGATTAGAAGGCTCTCTTGCTTCAGAAGATTAAAAAAAAAAACAAGAAACTAATTGCTTTTTCTTAAGGTGCAGAGATAATAAATAACTGTAAAGTTTAAGAATAACAATGCTTTTACATTATTTTTGCTCAATAAACCTGTTCTCTAAAAATAAAACAGGGCCAACGAGATGGCTAAAGTAGATAAAGTGGCTGCTGCCAAGCAAGACAATGTGAGTATGATCTTCAGGACCCATACAGTTGGAAAGAGAGAACCAATTCCTCAAGCTTCTCTGGCTTCCACACACACACACTGTGGCATGTGCACTCCCACACCCACATACACATTCACACAAATAAATAAAAGGATTTTTTTAAATTAAAAAACAAGGGCTGGGCATGGTGGCACATGCCTTTAATTCCAGCAACTTGAGAGGAGAAGCAGGCAGATCTCTGTGAGATAGAGGCCAGCATGGTCTTACATAGTGAGTTCCACGTCAGTTGGGGCTGTAGGGAGACCAGGTCTCAAAAAAAAAAATTAATTAAATTAAAACCAAAACTATAGGTCAGTAAGATGGCTTAGTTAGTAAAAGTGCTTGCCACATAAGCTTGATGACATAAGTTTGATCCCTAGAGCCCTCTTAAAGGTGGAAAAACAATTCCACAAAGTTGTCCTATGGTCTCCACATGCATAACATAGCATGTGGGTATACACACACACAGACACACACACAAATAAATAAATAAAATTAAATAAAATAAAATTTTCAGTTAAAAAATAGAACTGGAGAGATGGTGCAGTGGTTAAGAGTACTCATTGCTCTTGCAGAGGATCTGAGTTTGGTTCCCAGCACCAACATGGAGGGTCACAACCACCTGTAACTCTAGTCCAGGGTATCTGCACCTTCTTCTGGCCTCCGAGGGCTCCTGCATGTACATACTACACATAATCTCACACATGCACACATGCATACATGTAAAAATAATAAAACTTTACCAAAAAACAAAGAGAAGTTCCTACCTCTGACATAACAAGCTCAGAGGAGACAGGCCTGGAACTCACTATGTAGACCAGGCTGGCCTTGAACTCACAGCAATCTGATTAAAGGCATGTGCCACCAGGCCTGGCTTATTATTTTTATTTTATGTGTATTTTTATTTTATGTATTGTCTGCATGTAGATAGGTGCACCCATGTTGTGTAATGCCCAGGGGAGGTTAGAAGAGGGTGTCCCTGGAACTGGATTTACAGATGGTTGTTAGCCACCGTGTGGGTGCAGAAGCAGCCAGTGCTCTTACACTAAGCTATCTCTCCAGCCCTGGTTTGGTCTTTTTAAAAATCATACAAAAGCTTAATATTTTATATTATATAATTGGTTTCTTTTCCTTTGTGTCTTTTATGCCATGCTGAGTTTAAAATGACTTCACCATCCAATTGCCTGTGTTGCTTCTATTCCTGAGCATTTTTGTGGCCCTACATTTAAGCTTTTAATTCACTGGCAGTTACATAGGGTAGGGTGTGAAATTGGGCTATATTAATTTATGTTCCAGCTAGTTAAGCAGTTGTCATGATCCTATTCACTGCAAAGGCCACTCTTTTCCACATTGATTTGAAATGCCATGCTAAGGCACCAATCTTGCAGAACAAGTCTCTCCCTATTCCATCTCTATTCCCTTCTTTCCTTTTCCCTTCATATTTTTCCCTATCCTTCTGAAATGGACATCACCGTTGGTTGTCAGCTGGAACATGGCGAGAGATGAGGACAGATAATTCAGCACTGAACGAACTCTGTAGGGCTTTGGGAGCCACATTTGGGAATCTGGACTTCACCTTGAAGGCAGTGGAAAATTGCAGGACAGAAGAATAAATGGATGTTACATGTTATTTCAGTGTTGCGAATGGACAGAGGGAGTTAAGCCTAACTATAAGGAAACTGACTAATAGATTCAATAATCGAGGTAAAAGATAGTGAGCTTATTTTAAGAGTAAATGAAGACAAAAATAAGTGAAGAGACTCCAGAGAAACTCAGGAGGTAAGAGCAAGAGGATGCAGTGAGGGATGAGATGTAGGAGTGGGTAAAGGAGACTGAAGGGTCTCAGTGCAGTACTATACCCTGATGCTGCTATGTTCCCTATGGTGGATTTAAGAAGAAAAGTTTAAAGCTGATTCTATTTAGAGACGGGGAAAGACAACAACTAGCAAAAATATGAGTTACAAACTTATGGACTAACTGCCATTTGCTATTTGTGAGTTCCTAGCTGAGAGTCAGTTAACTTCCTTGAACTCATTTTGTGCAACTTCTATTTGAGACAGTATCTCATGTATTACAGGCTATCCTGGAACTTGCTATACGGCTAAAGATGACCTTGATCTAATGATCCTCCAGCCTCCACCTCTCAGGTACTGGGATTGCAGGTATGAGCCACCACACCCAGTCTTCCTACATCTTGATTGAATAAAATAAGTTCTATCATTACCTTCTGATTCTCTGAGAGAAGGTGGTAGCTCAACTTAATAGTAGTGTTGTGGTTGGGTAGTGGATGGGCCAGCAGGATCAAGAGCAAAGGCCCACCTCAAGTTCCTCCTGTAATCTAACAATATGAATGAACTCTGGCATACTATACAGCCTTTAAGCATTTCTGCTTAGTGACATTTCTTTTTCTTTTTTTGGTCTTTTTGAAACAGGGTCTCTCTGTAGCCCCAGCTAGCCCAGAACTCATTATGTAGAACAGGCTGGCCTTGAACTCACAGAGATCTTCCCAAATGCTGGGACTATGGATGTGTGTCATTTCTATACTAACTCTAGTAATTCATTTCATTCTGTCTATGAAGTACTTTTCTTCCCTGTATGTGGAACCTTGTACTAGTCCCTACTAATTGTAATACTCCAATACTGATAGCTCTTTATTTGCCCTGGGCATATGCATAGAGAGCAACCACTTCTTTCTTCCTGATAAAGGAAATGTTAAATAGTTGGACACAAAAGAAACAGAGTGAAAGAGAACTGCTGATTTTATTTTCCTTCTGTGAGCCTGCTGTAATTTTACTACTTTTTCTTACTTGCTCTGCAACCAGGATTCAGCTTATTTCATTTAAAAATAAGTAACTCTCAGCTACTGGTAGTACAGGTCTATAATCCAAGTACTCAGGAGGCTAAGGCATGAGGATTTCAAGTTCAAGGCTACCATAAGTTGTATAGCAAGACTCTATCTCAAAACCCCAATTTTTTTTCATGAAAACCAAATTACAGTCAATGGTATCTATGCTTGTAATTCCAGCAGTTCAAAGGCTGAGGCAGGAAGATTAGGAATTCAAGATCATCCTTGGCTACAAAGCAAGTTCCACTACAACAAACAAAAAAAGAACAAATTACAAATTCATGTTGTAGAGTAGAAAAAAATTGCCACTTGCCACAGAGAAAAATGACAATATGTTGGGTATAGTATATTTAAAGTATTTTCCTCCTTAGAACGCAAAGCAGAAAATCCAGTATGTATGGTTTTGTGTCTTACCTTTTCTCATTTACTACTACTTTGGGGTCTCATGTGACCAGTGGCAGTCCCTGGTCAGTAAGATTAGAATTGAGGTGGCCTCCAGAAAGTCTGTCTTGAGAAGCACTGCTGGCCTACCATCCATCACATCTTTAAAAAAAAAAAAAATGGGGCCCTTTCTCTCCCTCCAATATTTCCAGGATTTGGTTTTTCATTTACACAATTTTGTCTACTAAGTGAAGAAAAGGAGCATTCTCTAAGACATGGCATACTTCAAGAAATGTATGTTCTCTACTGAATAGTGTGTGTGTGTGTGTGTGTGTGTGTGTGTGTGTGTGTGTGTGTGTAGAGGCCAGAGATCGACAAAAACCTTCCTCAACTGTTCTCCACTTTATTTTTTGAGGCAGGGCTATACCTGAACCTCACTGATTTGGCTGGACTAATCCTTCTGTCTCTGTCTCTCCAATACTAGGATTACAGGAATGCCCAGCTTTTTTGTGGGTGCTGGGGATCTGAACTCAGGTCCTCATACTTTCATGGAAGGCACTTTACTGAGTCATTTTCCCATCCCTCACAAATCCCATATTAACTGGTATCAGTTATAGCCAAAAAATTCTCACTTGCAAGGCTGCCTTGGGGGCCTGGAGGTTTTCTAAGCAGAGGCAGAATTACCTGAGTTTGAGCTGTGATCGCACCTCTCCAAACGCCAACTGGAGCAGTTCGTTGTAACAGGCCATGATACTGGGGTTTTCTATATACCTCTATAAACAGAAAGGGGAGTTTTGTAGATAAAGAAGCACTTCTGATGTGTGCCATGCACAAAAAATTTCTAAACGAAACAAACTTCTCAATTTGGCTACTGCAATTTAAAAACCATTTCATAATCATTAATACTGAGCAAGGGAGATGAAATTTAAAGACACCAATTAGCTTTTTTAAAAAGCAACAGTTTTCTGCTTATCTACATTTCACTAATAAAGCAGAAGCTAGAATACATACAGAGGAAATTTATTAAACAAAGTCTTACGTATATTAGAGTTTCAGAGTAGTTTCAGGAACAATATTTTGTTTCAGACAAGTTCACTGTCTGAAGCACCTGTGCTTCTACTTGCACCTGTAGTTCATGGAAGGAATTCCTACTTGGGCATAATTTTCCTACACTAACCTCCAAACCGGCTGACTGGTGATCATCCTCCACAGCAAGGTACCAGGAGAAGGCATGAATTTGCCCAGTGTCTCTTATTGCTATAGACGTTAAGTAGCTTGTATGAAACCTTTACATCATAAAAAATTCCCATAACAAAGTAAATTACAAGAAAATGGATCTATTCCACCATCAAATGATGAATTTCATGAAGATATCTTTAGAAGTCACTATGTTCTGCACACATAATAGTTTCAGGGTATCCAAAGGTAATTTATTCCAGAACCACTCCAGAATACTAAAATCCACAGATGCTCAAACCCCTTATATAAATGGCATCATGTTTACAAATAAATGATACCATCATTCTGTATACTTTAAATGATTTCTAGAGTGCTTATATTACCAAATATAAGATAAATGCGTATTATACTATATCAGGTAGGGAAAATCTGTATATGTTGGACATATGGAATACTTTTGGTCTGTAGTTGAAAGAATCTACCAGTATAGAACCTGAAGATATGGAACTCGGGGACAGAGGGCCAACTGAAGCTTCATCCTGATGGAAAAACATTTATGAGCTTTTTCTCCAATTTCTGGGAAGAGCTCTTTGTCTTTATCTATACAATAAATGCATAATAACTGATTGAGGAGGAAACTGAGGCCTAAGAGGCAGAGCCTCTGCAGGCTACTGTACACCAACCCCAGTCAGATCAAGTTGGCACATGGGCCACTTGAGGAGCTATTGCCATGGTAAAGGCAGACGTCCCACTTTAATCACAATCAGCATCTTGTCTGTGTGGCAAGAAATATAAACATCCCAGGTCCATGCCTTAAAAAGTTGTATGATCCTAATGAGGCACTTACCCTTCCTGAGTTTGCTTCCTCACCTGTAAAACAAGAAAAGTAATACTGTTCCTACCCACCACAGATCACCATGAGGACAGAGATGGTATGAGAAAGCATTCTGCCTACAAACTCCTATAGGAATGAAAAGAACATCTAGTGCCACCCTAGCAGGTGAGACAAGGACTGAGGCCAGGGGTATGATGGGTCTCCATGCCTGTAGGCCAAACCCGTCTTACCCAGAGGTCTGGCAGAGATGACGTGCCTTCTATCTCTCACCTCCTGAAAGGGATAAAGAATGCTGGACCTGCTGCCTATATCAGCCAGCACTCCAGGGGAATACCTGAGTCCATGCACATAGGTATCCATGGCTGACTAGGCAAGGACAGGGAGGAGGAATTTCTGGACACTGCAGCAGGTGGGGGTAGAGGTCTTTAGCCAGGCGGGGATCCTCAACTGCCCTTCAGGCAAGATCTTGGGACAAGGAATCATACCTAGTTATCTACTTTTTTTTTTTTTTTTGGTCTTTATGAGACAGGGTCTCTCTGTAGCCACAGTTGGCCTGGAACTCGCTATGTAGAGCAAGCTGACCTGGAACTCACAGAAATCCACCTGCCTCTGCCTCCCAAGTGCTGGATGTCTGTGAGTTCAAGGTCAGCCTGGTCTACATAGTACCGTAGTACATAGCCCCAGCTGGGGCTACAGGGAGACCATGTTTCAAAAAGATATCCCCCCAAATTACAGTTTCTAATCTGTTTATCCAGCTGGAATATTTTATAGATAATAAAAACTGAACCAACTACACCCACACATACCCACACACCCCAGAGAGAGAGAGAGAGAGAGAGAGAGAGAGAGTCAGAGAGAGAAAGGAAAGGAGACTGTGAGGATGTTCTTGAGGTTCCTATATGGTTAGTTTCTTTCTTGTATAATTAGAATGTTTTTCTCAATTTTTTTCCTCAGGACTTTTGAGGAAAATATACCTCTGAATTCTATGTACAGCCCTCAAAGAAATACCTTTCTTTTGCTCTGAAAGGTGAACAACCTAGCAGAGTACATGATCAAGATTTGCAGTCCTTTTCTCCCTGAAGTAGCTAATCAAAAAAAGACATCATTTTTACTATTTTACATAGTAAATATATGTTTATATTTGCCCCATAGTCACCATTTTCCTTTTTTCCTCATTCCTGCTAGTTCAGATCTCTCATCCGAGATTCTCATTCCTTCCAGTTGAAGTACACTAATTTCCTGGTCAGGATTTGTTAGTTAGAAATTCTCCATTACCGTCATTTCTGAAAGTCTTTATTTCATTCTTATTCAAGAAAGATATCTAGCCTGGCACAGTGGCACATGCCTTTAATCCCAGCATATAGGAGGCAGAGGCAGGGGGATCTCTGTGAGTTCGAGACCAACCTGGTCTACATAGTGAGTTCTAGGCCACCTTGGGCTACAAGGGAGACCCTGTCTCAAAAAAAAATTATGTTGGGTATAGAATTCTAGGATGGCTACTACTTATTCTTAACACATTGATAACATCATCTTCTGTTTTCCACTGCAGCTGAGAGGCTAGCTTTTGGTCTGTCATTATTTTCAAGGCAACCCTTTTTCCTCTGGCTGATTTTCAGATCTGTTTTCTTATTTTTTGTTTTTTGTGGTTTCATTATAATGTACCCTCTTTTTAAAAGTTTTTTTTTAATATTTTGCTTATTATTTTTATGTTTTTGAGTGTATTGTCTGCATGTATGTGAGTGCACCCGTGTCTTGCAATGCCACGGTGGTCAGAAGAGGGCTTAGGATTCCCCTGGATCTGGAGTTAAGGACAGTTTACAGCCTCCATATGGGTACTGGGGATCGTACCCAGGTCCTCTGTAAGAGCAGTCAGTGCTCTTAACCGTTGAGCCATTTCTCCAGCCCCATAATGTACCCTTTAAAAAAAATGTACTTTGAACTTTGAATGTTATAATCTATACATTAGTCTTTTATCAGTGCTGAAAATTTCTCAGCCATTCACTCTTCAAATCTTAGCTCTGCCCCGGTTCTTCCTCTTCTCTTGGAACTCCACAACCCACCTTCAATATTTCTTAACTTCTCTCACTTATTTCCTGTCATTATTTTTCTATACTACATACTGGATTATTTGTTTTGTCCTCCTAATTTTTGAAAATTTCAGTCATTATGCTTTCATTTCTTCAAATTCAATCTGCACCTCTGAAGCCAACAATGAAGGTATCTCACCTCTGGGAAGGATTTGTACTTGGTCTGCCAGCAGCTTAGGAAGCCCCACCCATGAAGACCACTCTAAACTAAAATCATGGCTTGAGGCTACTGGGGAACAGCATGGTTACAAATTTTTGCTACAAAATCTGTCTGGGAGGGTCTGCATTTGCTTAAGTCTTTCCATCGTAATTCCCTACCTTTTTGTTTGTTCATTTGGTTTAGTTTTTGAGTCAGGCTCTCACTATTAGCTCAGGTTGGCCAAGAACTTTGTCTCCTCAGTGCTGGGATATGTGCCTCTATACCCACCTATTCTCCCAGATGCCTTTTGATTTTGTTTGTACTTCAGTGCCAGGAATCAAACTCAAGGCCTCCTATATGCTAAGCAAGTGCTCTACCACTCAATTATGTCCCCAGCTCTTAAAGCTTCATTACCATCAGCTAGCTAAAATCCTGAGGCTTTTGGTTTGAGGGAAACCAACAGGTTAGAGGTAGGAGTTATGTTCAGGTTGACTTGTTTCCAGAATCATGGAACTGCCTTTAAATTTTTCAACTATACACATAAGCATTATAACAACACATTCCGTAGAATTTTTCAATGGGTATGACATAGGAGATTTTAAGTTTGGATGACTTTAGTAAGCATAGTTTGAGACTAAGGAAGTAAAGTGTTAGATTACAAGATTATAAAATCAAACCAACTGTGACACAGCACAGGATTATTTTTTTCTCCAAATTAATTCAAAATTTTTGCTAGACACTGGACTGATGTAAAATAATTTCTCGCACTGAATTATATAAGAAGTAGGTACATACCCGTGTGAAGCCAGCAGCAATGAAGGGCATTAAAGACAACTCTTCCTTGTCCATCCTTCAGAAGAAGATAGGAAAGGTTAGATAGTGTTTATCAGTTACATTTCACCTCTTTTACTATTCACTAATTTACATAATACCTCAACTGTCATATAATGAGTACTTTTAGATGAATTAGATATATGTGTATAAAGTCATTCCTGTTTAAACTTTCAGTTTAGCTTTTTGGCAGGATATTATTATAATTTTTTGAAAGATGGGGTCTTGCTGCTTTAAACTCCTAGGTTCAAGCAATCCTCCTTCCTCAGCCTCCTGAGTGCTGGACTGCAAGTGTCTGGTACTGTATCCAAGTATTATAATGCTTTAAATGCAAAAATCACATTTACAATTGAATAGTGTTCATGTTATTTATTTAATATATAAAATTTTAAACAAATTAAATTCTCTCTTCTACTTTCAATAGATTAAAGGACACAGAAACATTTCTAGACAGACAGACAGAGACAGACACACACACATATATATACATATATATATACATACTAAACAGAACTTATTTAAATACTTGCCTTTCTCTTTATATAGTCTCCTTCTTTACTTACTCTGATTTAAGAATAAGAGTCTTCTCATTTATGTGTCATTCAAATCCTTACAGATACCTGAACTAAGCACCCTAGGAAGACATCTCTAGAAAATCTTCACCTTTACAAGAATGGAATTCTCTTATGGTTTTGTGTGATTTTGAAGCAAAGGCAGTTTAAAATCAGAAAACCTAGCTTGAGAGTAGAACTCCCTCCCTGAAGTCAGCAGGAGGAGAAAAATAAAATGCTAGAATAAAGAAGGCCAGACTTCAAAGGGGCTCTTGCATCACAGCAGGCAGGCCCTTATTCTGCCATCTGGTAATAACAAACATTACATTGACATCTGAATTTCAACATTGAAAAAACATGTTTACCTTTGTACTACACCAACAATAACCGTGTTTTCTGAGAGTTTTGATGCTCTGATAGACCTTTAAAAAAACAAAATTTTTAAATAACTATAAGATTCTTAAAAATAAATATGCTTTCATAATTTTAGTTGTACAGTTAAAGTTAGGGAGGAAAACAAAAGAGGAAAGGATCCCCCTCACACTCTAGATTTACCTCCTTGGCTACTTGATCCTTCTCTCTTTGTGGATAAACTCCTAATTAGTAGGCTGTAATAACCACAACAATTATCATGTATGACTGAAACAGCTAACTAAGATGACATGCCTTCTTTTTTTGTTGTTGGTGATTTTTCTGTGTGTATATCATATAGAACATCCCACACAATCTTATCCATCTATATACCCACTTCCCAAATGGTACCCTCCCATAGCCTCCCCCAACCCCCTCCACTGGAGCCCATATACTCTGTCATCCCTGTTACTGTCCACTATGTTGTCAGTGCCCCCAGCCATTCCCCAGTGCAAGTCCATCCTCTGAGTCTAGTCAGCCTATCTAGAGTTCCTTGTTTTAGGAAGATCAGCTCTTCCTCATCTAGCAGCAATCAGTTGTCAATATTCCTTTAGATAAGATTGGGGTCTGCTGTTCATTTTCCCAGTTCTATGCTGGGTTACTTTCTGGGAGTCTCTTGGGCCACCCTGGCCAACAACTCAAAGGAAGGTATCTCCTGTCTGGCATTGTTTCTTGTTATGTAGCCTTTTACACATGGACTCTTAAAAAATTATATTGACCCCCTTTAATCTTTGGTTATGCTTTCCTTTTGGGTGTTTAAGACCATACAGTTGGCCCAGATAAACCAATTTATTTTTACTCTTAAGGCCATTTGAGGATCTGTCCCTCTGGGGTCACATGGGCTTGGGAGCAGCCCCTGGCTCCTTTCTTTTACCAGTTCCATCTATGTGAAGATAAGTCAAAGGTCCTACTCAACCACGGCTGGCTTAGCTTAGAAACATGGAGGAAACATTTCCTCTATGTTGACCCTCTTCTTTGTAGACTGGACAGTAGTCCAAGTCTATTTGATGGGGTCTCCATGGCCTCCTTGATCAAGAGGACAGATGACTCACCGCAGTTACGGGACATTTTGAGAGATGCTCATAGTACCCTGGAACTTAGTGGACCTAGGAGCAAAAACTGTCCTTTATGTCCCTCTGACCAAATTAGTATAGGCCTCAAAGTATGGCTGTTAAACATCCAAGAAGGTTGTTAGTTCCACCAGTCTGGTACTTTTAATTACCATGTGCTATGTAGTTAAAGCTTGGGCAAAGACCAAATGTTCTCAGATAGACCTTACCTAGATATATATTATATTCCTTGAGCTAGTTGTATGTATAATTTGTCAGTAGGTTGGGGGTACTTTAAATGGGGAAACCATGGTAGAAGGTGGTGGAAGGGTTAGACAATGCAAGAGATGAGATAAATAATGCCTAGCTAGTTTTTAAAAAATCAAAGGGAACCATATTAATTGAACAACCTACTGACATGCCTTCTTTTGCATTAACGTAGGCCGGTTCAGGTGGAGAATTTCCCCTACTTTGTGTTTATATAAAAGGGGCTATAGTTACTTGTCTCTTCTGGCAGAAGGGAAAAGCAAGCTTCTGTGCATCGCCACAGGTTCCCGCCTATACAGACTGTAGGGAATGTGACCACGGAATTATTCTCCTTTGCTCACTCCTACCCTAGGGCATACAGGCTACCGATTCCTGTGGGTGTCAGGCTGTGAAAGATTTAGAGTCTAAGGATAGATAGAGACTAGCCCTAAAGGGGGAGCTGTTCAGGAATCAAAGGTAGTCCCAAGGACCAACCAATCTCTCTCATGGGTATACAGCTCACCTCTCCACCTCTTTCTCAACAGTCCTGCTTTTCCAAGTGTCCACTGGACTCCTCTAGTTCTCACCTGCCCTTTCTCCCCAGAGGAGCCAACCTAAAGGGCATTGCAGGGTTCTATTGAAAAAGACTTTCCCAACAGACCACTGTGGGGTTGCTAGCTAGGTGTCCAGCCCTGGTCTTCCTGCCTGGAGAAGACCAGGCTTAGTTTCCTGAAGAAAGGCTAGGGAAGGGTGGCCTAGACGGGTCACTGGCACAACAGACACTCACAGCTAGTGTACTCCTTGGGGCTAATACTCATCCTAGTACTAATCTCCATCTGGACAAATGGAGGGCAGACTCACAAAAGCTATTCCTATGATCACCAGAGATGCTGTATCTGTTCTTATGTTTCCATCTCTATCATAACACAGAGTGAAGAAAGGGAAGTTTGAGTTTGTAGACAGCCACTTCAAATCAGTTCTCAGTTTTTTAGAGGAAAAACGTTGTGGTACTGTAATATAATGGCAAGTAGGTAACCATGCAAATGATCTCAGTGAGGAGCTCAGGATGACCTGCCCATACTGGAAGTAAAAACAAGGGTCACTGAGCCAAGGAAGAAGCAGAAGAGAGGACCATGTCTGCCTGGACACAAGTCCATCAGAGTAGCACTAAAACTGTAATGTGAAGATAGAGGTGAGAGGTGTACTCTTGACTTCTAGCAAAAGGAAGAATTGACTACAAATAGAAATATCAGAAAACTGTCTTGAAAAATAATATCCCTGCTTTAGAATTCATGAAACTTGCAAAGAAATGGCTTGGCATAATCAAAATGTACATCTAGACACTAGGAGGGCCAATTTCAAGGTCAGAAAGAAGATGGGGCATGATCCTGTTTTCTAAGACTCTGAAGGCTAGGCAAGCATGCAGGAGAACTGTCAAAATCATACTACCTTTTGTTCACTGGGAGTCAACTTGCCAGCACATGTTAGAAAACCCCAAAGAACAGTGGCTTAAATATACATTCCTATCTCGTATATAAAAGATGTGCACAGGAGATAATTCAGGGAAGCCATGGCACTGTGCAAGACCAGGAGCCTAGCTTTTTCACTGTGTGTTTCTCTATTATTGTCTAAATATTTCTTCCCCATGATCCAAGATTGATTTGAATGCTAGCCATAACGTTTACACTCTAGATATTAGGAAAAAGAGCATGTGTCCTCCCTTCAAGGATACTTTCCAGAAAGTATAGTTCCAGTGGTCAGCTACAAGAAAAGCTAGGGAATGCAGTGAATTTTCTGGGTGGTTATATGTTCAGCCAAGTATCAGAAATCCTGTTATGAGTAAAAGAACAGAAATGGGTACTGGGGGAAACTACCAATCTCTAGTCACACCAGGTATAATGCCAAAAAATAAAAAAAAATTTAAAAAAAAGACTACCCGCTGGAGGGTCACAATAAGAACACAGCAGAGCCCTTTAAAAAGTTACATTTTTCAAAAGCAGAAGTTTATTACTTACACTTTATTGCTGTATTACTCTTCTCTGCCATGTCAAATGAGTTTCAGATTGAAAAAAAGAGAAATTTTAAAAGTATAAAGGATGCTGGGTGTGGTAGCACATGCCTTTAATCCCAGCACTTGGGAGGCAGAAGCAGGTAGATCTCTGTGAGATCAAGGCCAGCCTGGTCTACATAGTGAGGTCCAGGACAGCTGGGGCTACAGGGAGACCCTGTCTCAAAAAGACCAAAAAAAAAAAAAAAAAAAAAAAAAAAAAAAAAAAAAGTATAAAGCATCTCCAGACCAAAGTAAATCAAGAAATTGTACAAATGTTTTTGACACTCTGAGTTCATTCTTTTTTGGGTGGGGTGGTGGCATGTTTCCATATTTGTGGTGTGGCTGCATGTGTTTATGCTTGTTGGCACACACATGTGCATATGTATAGGTCCCAGCTGACATTGGGAGTTGTCCTCAGTCTTTCTCCAGCTTATTCATTGAGGCAGGGTCTCTCCACTGAACCTGGAGCTCGCTTGTTTCAGCTCCTCGATCTAGCCAGCTTGCTCTAGGGATCCACTGTCTCTGCCTTCTGAGGCTGGAATTATGGGTAAGCCATGCCCATCTGCCAGTAATGTGTTCTGGGGATCTGAACTCTAATCTTCATGCTTGTACAAGTGCTTTGCCTGCTGAGCTATCTCCCCAGCCCTGAGTGAAATCTTGCTTCTTCATACAATTCTGCCTAAGCGTTGGTTTTCCTTCCACATAGTGCTTTCTGATAGCCTCCATCTTCCCTCATGAAATCTTTCCTTTCATGATGGAGGTATACTCTTGTGGCACCAAGGAATATTTCTTCACCTCTTCAGAGTATACTAAACATAAGGCTTCTAGAAGGTTCTGCAGTCTCTCTCTCTCTCTCTCAACTGATTTTGGGAGTTAAGGAGATGGTTCGGTTGGTAAATGTCCTCCACACAAGCATGGTTCAGATCCTCAGCATCCATGTAAAAGCCAAAAGTGTCAAAACATGTCTGTAAACCTAGCAAAGGCTGGGGGAGGGGGTCTTGAGACAAGAGGATTCCTGGAGTTTGCTGACCAGACAGTGTAACCTATCAATGAGCCCGAGGCTCAGTGAGAGACCCTGTCTTTAAAAAAAGGTGAAAACTAGCAGGGTGTGGTGGCGCATACCTTTAATTCCAGCACTTGTGAGGCAGAGGCAGAGAGATCTCTGTGAGTTCAAGACCAGCCTGGTTTACACAGTGAGTTCCAGGACAGCTGGGGCTATTGGGAGACTCTGTCTCAAAAAAGACAAAAAAAAAAAAAAAAAAGGTGAAGACTAATCAAGTAAGATACCTCACATCAATCTCTGGCTTCCACATGTGCATATACACATCTGTATACCCATACATACATGAATATGTACATATACCACACACATACACATAAACATATACAATTAATCTTCTCAGCCATTAGTGCTATTCTTTCCCTGCCTTTATGTTGAGGCAGCTCTTGTTATAAACCTCCTGTCACTTACTACTGAACAGAAGTGACATCTCTCCAGGATACTGACAGAGCAAGGCAGTTTGCTTAGCTTGCTTCACTGAACTCAAGGTGCAAAGTCATTTTGTTCTCAGGTCAGTGCTGAAGGTCAAGTCAGGCACAGCTGAGGCTTGGAAAGCACTGTCAGCAGGCAGTGTGTGGTGTCTACTGCCCAGGGGGCTCCTGGCATACTCTCTAGTTCTCACACTACATCTGAAAAAAAAAATCAATGTAGTTTGCTATCTGGAAAGTGCACAATGTGAAGCAATGGTTTCAGTCTCCTTGTGCTTCTATCCCTTCTTATGACAGGTAGGAAAAATCACTGCTCTGGCCATCCTGTTTTGGGATTCTCAGTGGATGTAGAATGCAAAGACCAAAGAGGCAGTAGGGACAGCAGGGACAGCAAGAGCTGGAGTGCAGTCCTCTAAGTTCACAGAAGCCTTGCTGCTCAGTGGGATTTAGGCACCTGTTTCTTTGGTGAGTATAACTCCAGCATCCCAAGTTTAGCAGACAGCAATGGGAGAGAATCAGAGCTCCTTCCCACCACCTTCCTTCATTGGTACTTCATCTGCAGAGACTAAAATATGCTGGGCATAGCTCAGAAACAGCTCATTATTAGTCTTGACAGTACAACAAAGACAAGGGCTCACTATGTAGCCCAGACTGGACTCAAAATCCTGATTCTCCACTTCTACCTCCTAAATGCTAGAAGTAGAGTATGGACCACCATGCCTGGAATATCTTTCTTAACTGCCCTCAGAATAGAGTCCAAAAACTCTGGCTCAGCACACTAAGCCTTTGTAGCTGGCTCATGTCTGCAGTTCAGGTCTCCCTTGAGCTATACTCTACAGTTGCCTGACCAGCAGCCATGAATACTGAGCAGAGGAGCCCAGACACCCACTCTTCTTTCTCATAGTGCCCTCTCTACCATATGCTTTCCACCTCTATTCTTTTCCAAACTTCTGTTCATCCCTCAGTACTAGCTCAAATATTTTTTGAAGTCCTATTTGATACAGGTACTCCTAGTGTTCCTGATAAGCCTCTATGGGCACTGAGCTCACTCACTCTGTATGCCTTGTCTATGCTCCCTCCAAAATTTAGTAATTGCAAATGTGACAGAATCAAGAGGTAGGGCCTTAAGAACTTCTTAGGCTCTGTGGGTTGATCTTTATTGAATGGAATTAAGGACCTTAATAAAGAGATTTCATTTAACAATCTGTCATTCCAGAGAATGCAGCCAGACAACTGAACCTATCAGCACCTTGAACTTGGACTTCCCAGTCTCCAAAACTACAAGAAAATGAATTTGTGTTCTTTTTAAATTACTTACTCCCAAGTTTTATGCAATAGTTACATGAAACAAAGTTACTCTGTGAATTAGTTGCTTTTCTTATGTATGATCAATTACCTAACAAGAAGCTACTTAAGGGAGGAAAGGGAAAGGTTTTTTTTGTCCATGGTTCAGGAGACACAGTCCATCACTATGGAGAAAGCATGGTGGCGGGAGTAGCTCACAGCTGTGGCAGAGGGAACTTATATTTTAGGAAATCAGGAAGCAGAGAAAAAGGGAATTCCTGAGCTCAACTGGCTTTCTCCTTTTTCTCTTTTTATTCAGTCCAGGACCCCAGTCCATTCAGAGCAGGACTCACCCTCTCATTTAATCCTCTTTAGAAACATTCTCACATTCACAAAGGTATCTAGTACCCTCAGCATTTCTTAATCTAGTCAAGTTGACAATCTGAAATTAACCATCACACTTTCCAACTTGAGCATTAGTTCCTCAGAGGTAAGAACCATGTTTTATTCATCTATACAGTTTGAGTACCACACGTAGTGCCTGAGACTTGCAAAGGCTCCTAAACTAGTGGGTTTGGAAAATAACAGTCAGAATATTTGGCCTCCAAAAAGGTATTTCATAGGAGTGTGAGGAGTTCCAAATTCCCCCAATAGAGAGCTGCAGGCAAATGACGTAATTTGGATAGGTCAGCAACTGGTGAAAAGCCCTTCACAGGTTACTGGTATTGCTGAGGAATCTAAAAGAGAGAATAATGGGAAGAAGAGTGCTCATGGGCTGTGCAAGACTGCTTGGAAAAAAGAAAGTCAGTTAAGGAGTGGAACTCTGGAGAGATTTCTTGAAGAAACAGTTCATATTAGGCAGACATCTCTCTAGAGGTGATCTGAAAAGTGATAAAACCAGCTAAACTTAGGAAAATAAATAGGGGCCTACTCTTGCCTTTGGAAAACTCACTAGGAACAATACAAAGACCCACCCTCATCCTAAACTCTCACCTAACAAGATGAAGATGATGTAGTAAGAAAGAACCAGGCAGAAAGACCTGAGATTCTTGGCCAGAGCCCATCAGGAAAAGAATATGATCAGGAACCACATCTGTAAAGATCTGCTCTTTGAGAACAATGAGGGACTGCTTTGTTGACTCTTCACTGGCCAATCAAGCCTACTGAGTGCTGTTCAGTTCTGGGGCCATGTTTACAAAAGCTATCAATCAGGAAGAAATGTAGTTCCTCAGAGGGTCTGACAGGAAAGCATGAGTTTAAATCCCTACTATCTATGTAAAATCCTGTCTATGAGGTATGCATCTATAACCTCAGGGCTGGGGGTGGGTGGAGACAGGCAGATCCCTGAAACTCATTGACCTAGCTGAATAGATAAGCTCCAGGTCTGGTGAGAGAGCCTGTTTCTATAAGGTAGAGAATAATTGAAGAAGACATCTGACATTGACCCCTGGCTTCCACACACACTTACACACACACACACACACACACACACACACACACACACACACACACTTACATGATCACATGTGTACACCACAAAAAAAAATCTTTAAAAATAATTTGGGGGGCTAGAGAGATGGCTCAGCAGTTAAGAGCACTGGCTGCTTGTGCAGAAGACCCAGGTTCGATTCCCAACACCCACATGGTGGCTAATAATGTCCCTAACTCCACTTCTTCTGACCTCTGTAGGTACTGCATGGCACAGGTGCACTTAAACACATGTAGGCAATATACTCATACACATAAAATAAAAATAATAAAATATAAAAAACAATTTGGAAAATTATAATCATTCTTGTTGCAGTGATATATAGGCGACAGCTGGACTTAATTAAATGTCAGATTTCATTTTAACTCTTGATGGTTGTCATTCATATTTTCTTTTTTTAAAAAAATATTTCACTTATTATTTTTATTTTATGTGTATGTGTGTATTGCCTGCATGTAGGTAAGTGCACCCATGTCATGCAGTGCCCACAGAGGACCAAGAGACTGTCAGATCCCCTGGAACCGGAGTTATGGACAGTTGTTAGCTGCCATATGGGTGCTAGGAGGTGAACCCAGGTCTTCTGCAAGAAGAGTCAGTGTTTTTAACCGCTGAGCCATCTCTCCAGCCCTGTCATTCATATTTTCTTACTGTTGTTTTTGTTTTGATTTTTTGTGGTGTTAGGGATCAAACCCAGAGCTTCATGTATTCTAGGCAGTTTCTTACTGTTTTAAACAAAGCAAGCAAGACAAAATAAGAGATAAAGATTCATCTTAGAAACAATAATATTTATTATCTTACTTATTTTGCATACAAGGAAAGGGAGATTGAATTTAGTTTAATGTATTTGCAGAGAGCACTTACTGTCACAAATGCCTTTAGGCCTGTGTCTCTGGCTTACCTGCATAGTGCTTCTGCATCCAGTTGTTGGGGATTTCTGTGGTCTATGATGATGATGTCATGGAGTTTATCCAGGAAACAGGCAAGGACAGCCTGTGCCTCCTTGGTGACTGTACATTTAAACCCAGCTCTTTCACATGCCCTGTAGAATCCACTGCACTGGTTATCTTCCTTGGTAAACACTAAAAGTACCTGAAACAAAAGAGCACAAACACATTTTTTTAAATCTTGCTATAATTGTCATTTCTTAATAAGCCACAGAAAATTCCCAAGTATTTTCAAGATAAAGCACAAGATATAAACATAACATCTGTAAATACATTTTTTTCTACATATAACTCAGGGATATTATCATTCATAGTCCTCAAACAGGTGCTAATTTCTACTCTGGAAATCTAAGTGCTTATATTATATGCTTACTTCTTTTGCTGAAAAAACCATTGATGGGACTCAATAAAGACTTGATAGAATATTTATTTTAAAACACACAAATATTTATGCTAACAGAAAGCTAACTGAATATGCCTCAGATGGCAAATGCTAATATTCCAATGTATGTATTGGAACACATAATTCTTAAATAATGTACTTAATATGTTTTGACTCAAGATTTTATGTAATGCCTCCAAGTTAAACAAAATCACTTTGAATATGAGGAAAGATTTGAAGACTAAAATGTTATATTTCAAAACCTGCTAGTTAAGCGATACAGGAATAGCACAGGGTACACAAGACAGCATCTGTACCAATGCCAAAACAATGACTAGCTGTCTTGGCACTTGACCTGGATCTCTTGCCTTTCCCCTATCCAACTAGGCCTCTCAGCCAAATCAGGTTCAGAACACCTTTGCTCCACCCTTTCAGAGCCAGGCTGCAGGGGTCATGTGGCAGTGGGGTAGGCTGGGAGATGGAAACTATAAAGCTGACATAAACCCTCTTCCCCGAGGATTATTATCTCCTTTAAAATTTGAACAACTGCTCAAATACTACAAATGCAAGGAACCAAGAACATACACTTCTGTCAGCCTCATCATTCACACTTCTAAAATATAATAGTGAACATATGTCCATGTGTAGGAAGCTTCAAATAACTTACGTACATCTTAATTGAATGTTTTCTCACTTATAGTTTGACTTAGACAAATAATATTCAGCAACCTAGAGAAGACTATGTTTAAGAGCTAGGATACAGCTGAAATGGCAGAGTATTGCCTATCATGCATAAAGCTCTAAGTTCAATCCCCAGCATCCCATAAACCAGGAATGGTGGCACATGCCTGTAAACCCCGTACTTAGGAAGAGGATCAGCACAAAGCAAGCTGATGCCAGAATGAGCTACATGAGACCTTGTTTCAAAAGCAAATAAATTAAATGTCAGGTGGGGTGGCACATGACTTTAATCCCAGGTATATGTGGTGGGAAACTAAATTTTACCTTTTATTTGGAAAAAAAACAAAGAAATATTGTAAATGACAATGAATACTCACTCTTCCTCTAGACTGATCACAGTCCTTAACCTTTGGCTACCTTTGTTTTTACTTTCTCTCTATTGTATGTATGCACACACGTGAGCATGCACACATTTATATACCCCAACATAAAATAGAAGAGTAATTATCTTAAATGTCTAACTTTAAACACCATCACACCACTAAAGAAAATTAGAATGTGATCATTATACCATAGTACCTGAAGTTGAGCTTGATGAAATCTCATGGGGCCGAACTGCACATCTGATACTGCTACCTGTAAGAAAGAGATTTGCTTAAATATAAAAAGTGGGAGAAAATCTACTTACATTTTTCTCTCTCTACTCAGTGTCACAGATAAAAAATATCTACCCTAAAAAATCACATAAATATTAGATAAGAGGAATCACAACCATATCTTTATAAGTCTCAGGAGAAATGGGAATAGTAAAGAAGAAACAAATGTATCTGATCTCAGGGGCATTGTCTTCTGCTAGCTGTACACAAATTTAAAAGGATTGCTCAACTTTCCTCAGTCACAGTTTCTCATTTGTTACTATGGTCAAGAAAGATTATAATATAAACACCCATCAAATGGTGGCTACCAAATAAATACTGGTAGTCCCTGTATACCCATTTCTACTTTTCTCCTGATGGACAATAAAATCTTACATCCAAAACATCACTTGAACAATTCAGTCCAGAAGTCAGAACTATGGAATGTCAAAGAAAACCTCTTTGATAAATAGTTGACACTTCATTTTACAGAGGAGTATAACAGCACTGTTCTAAATACGCTTAGCAAAGTGCTTGCTGCACCAGAATGAGGACCTGAGTTTGGATCTTCAGCACCCACATAAAAAGCTGGGTGTGTGTTTGCACACTTCTGTAATAATAGAACCGGGGAGGTAGAGACAGGCAGATATCGGAGCTCACTGCCCAGGCTAGCTAAATCAGTGAGTTCTAAGTTCAGTGAGAAAAAAATAAGATGGAGATCCAGCAAGATGGCTCAGTGGGTAAAAAGGCACTTGCTATATAAGTCTGATGACCTGAATTCAATCCCTGGGACCCATGTAAAAGGAGGACAACTTCACAAAGTTGGTATACACGCTCACACACATACACATCATGCACACATGCAAATAATAATAATAGTTATTATTATAAGGTGGTAAGCAATCATGGAAAACACCCAATGTTAACTTCTGGCCTCTACACACGTGCACACATGTATACCCGTGTGCACATGCACACGCACCCACACCAAAAAATAAAAATAAAATAAAAAAACACAATGTCATCTCCAATTTCCATAGCAGTAATCATAAGACCATTGCAAAGCTTATCATGTTCTGTGCCAAGAGCTGAATATATGCTATCTCAATAAATCCTCACCATAATGTAGTGAGAGTTTTCAGCTGGGAAACTTAGGTGCTAAGTACTTTTGCCTAAGGCCACACAACTAGGAAATGGCACGGCTAAAATACTAACCCTCAACTGTTTGCCTCCAGACCCCATTCTGCAAATCCAGAGCCACAGGAGGGTTTTGGAAGTCTATGTTCTTCATAAAGGTCCCAAGAAAGGGAGAAAGTGGGACTGACATCCAGCAGCAGGTGATGAATGATTGTACTAGATTTCTGCCCAGAGGAAGAGACAAAGCCTAGAAGAAGAGAAAGACTTTCAAATCTAACCTGAGATCCTAAGTGTTGAAGAGATTTCCTATCCTAAACCTTTGGGTGATGATGTGATTCCATATCTACAATAGCAACCTAAGAACTAGATCCTTGAGCTTCTTACAAAATATCTCCTGTCAGTCTCCTATCTCTCTTCTCAAGTCATGAGCTAAAGTAAATAAATGTAACAAAATCTGCTTAGTGATGAAGGAAACCCACATATAATTTTAACTATGAGAAGCTAATATTCACTAATTATGGGACACTGGTTAAGTTTTTGATTTGCCTTGTGATAATTTTGTTTCTCAAAAGGAATTAGAGGAATGGAGATCACTACTATTTCAGACCTAAGACTGAGAAGGAAGATTCTTTGAAAAAGTGAACAGTTAAGGACAACAGGCACCTGAGGTACGACTTATTCTCGTGGGCTGTATAACTATGGGACAGCATGGAATGGATGGGCATAGTTGAATGCCAAAGCCAGGATTTCAGAAACAGAATATGCCCCCAAGGACCAGGGCAGCCTAAAATGACAGACTTAGGGGAAGATGGTAGAGTAAGACGCAGCAGTCTTTCTACCTAAACAACACTAAACTGGCTGAACTATCTGATGTAACTACTTGAAGAACTCTGCAGTGTATTAAAGAGTCGCACTTCAGGGAATGCAGTGCCAGATAGAAAAGCCCTCCCTTAGAGTGACAAGCATGCCACACAGCACTCATCAAAAAAATCTTCTTTTTGCAACAGATGGAAGCTACTGCAGAGTTGCACATCTGGTCAGGCACAGAGAACATATTCCTGGGAGATACCCAATACTAAGTGACACATCTACAGTCAAATCTCTACAACTAAGGCTCATGGAACACAGCAGAATAAGGGGTAAAGAGGGCTAATGTACCCCTCAACTCTCACCAGTGAAGCTTCCATGTACATCAGAGTGTTATGCACACAAAAGGCCACAACTGGCCAAGTTTTGGAGAATAAGAGTGTAGGATGGGACTCCTATATGGAACCTCATCCACCCACAGCTCAGGGACCATTGTGGAAGAAGAGGTGGAAAGACTGTAGGAGCCAGGGCTGATTCACAAACACAGGGAGGTGGAGGCCTCCAGGCCACTGGAGGCTTGCTCATGTGAGCCTCTGGCAGAGGTGGTGTAGAGCATGGGACCCATGTCAGCTCAATTAAACAAGGGCCCAAAGGGGAGGTGAGAAATTGGTGGTGGGCCAGCCCTAGATTGAGAACTATTTGAGATTGATTGCTGCTGGGTGAGGGAGAGTATAACTTACATACGACCACTGGATGGGCTGACTAGATGCCAGTAGACACATTTACACTGAAGGATACTTGGGTATAAACACCTGAATGAATAGGACTCAGAATGTATGGCAGAGTGCATGGGGTTCAGTGGGGAATAGGGGAGGCATGGATGGGGGAGCGGGTCTGGATTTGAGTGGGAAATGAAATTTTTTTTTGATATAATATTTCATTTATTATTCTAAAACTTCATACATGCATATAATGTTTTTGATCATAGTCACCACCCCATTTCAGATTCCCCCCACATCCTCCTCCAAACTTCATGCACTTTTTTTTGTGCATTTCTTTCTTTATTATTATTATTTTTTTAATTATTTAATAACCACATGATTAGAAGCATTTCATTACAGCATCATTAACATATTTAATAACAATTTCCAGAGCAAAGGTGCATCTCTTTCAAAATTGGCTGTAAATTTTTAGGTTCACAGTTGAATTAATCCAGTTATACAATATTGAACTCAGTATAAGCCCTGTAAGACATAAAATTGAATGAGTTTTTGGGTGTGGTGGTGCATGCCTTTTAATCCCAGCACTTGGGAGGCAGAGGCAGGTGGATCTTTGTGAGTTCGAGGCCAGC
>NW_008341824.1:39113-46320 GCF_000622305.1 Nannospalax galili | reverse complement strand
GCCACGCAGGGAAGCAAAGGCAGATGGGGAGGGAGAAGCCCCAAGATTTCCCAGGGAGTGGATTGAGTAGCTGGGTTGTACTGGATGCAAAGGATCAGGGAGAGTAAAGGTAAGCCTCGGAGCCCCAGAAAGAGGCTGTCAGCCCCAGAAAGAGGCTGGTGGGTGTTGGAGGACCAGGGAAGTAGAGGGAGATGAGGGCAGGGCCAGGACCAGAAGCGGTGCTCCTGGAGCCCAAAAAAAGGACTGAGTTGCTCTGAATGAGAAGGGTCAGGAAGCAGTATTGGTTCCCCAGGTGTCTGGGGCCCCGAGACTAGGAATGGCGCAGGGCCCAAACTAGGAGTATAGAACGGCCAGGCAGGGGATGGAAGGGTGAATATCGGGGACCCAAGACTAGGAATGGCGCAGGGCCCAAACTAGGAGTATAGAACGTCGAGGGGGGGGGATGGAAGGGTGAATGTCGCTTAGGGAGTCCTGGCGCGGAGAGCTGCGCTATAGACTTATCCCAAGAGGCCTGAGGATAGTAGTGCAGGCTAGGAGAGTTAGCTGGTGGTGTAGGCCCAGGGAAGCAGCGAGAGGTGAGGGCGGGGCCAGGACCAGAAGTGGTGCTCCTGGAGCCCAAGAAAGGGACTGAGTTTCTCTGGGTGGGAAGGGTCAGGAAGCAGTATTGGTTCCCCAGGTGTCTGGGGCCCCGAGACTAGGAATGGCGCAGGGCCCAAACTAGGAGTATAGAACGGCAAGGCGGGGGATGGAAGGGTGAATGTCGCTTAGGGAGTCCCGGCGCAGAGAGCTGAGCTATAGACTTACCCCAAGAGGCCTGAGGATAGTAGTGCAGGCTAGGAGAGTTCGGGAAATGAAATTTTAAAAGCTTAATAAAAAAATTTTTTAAAAAGAATTGCACTTCCAGGGAAAAGCCTACACAGTGAATGTGATTAATTTCAATTTTTACTGGTAGTACCAGGCCCCTGACGTAACTCCACGGCAGGCAGCTGTGCACATGTTCTAGGGCAATCTGAACACAAACTTCATGAAACAAGGGACTTTGTCCCCCAAATCTCAGGAACTGGTGTTCCAGTCATAACTGTTGGTTCTAATCACTGGCTTCTGGCCAAGAAGTAGGTAGCAGTAAAAACCACATTAAGAGAATTTATAGCTACAAACATTTAGAGTAAGACACAATAAGGGGAGGTAGAGAGATGGCTCAGCAGTTAAGAGCACTTGCTGCTCTTGCAAAGGACCCAGGTTCAGTTCCCAGCACCCACATAGCAGCTCACAACCACCTGTAACTCCAGTTCCAGGGAATTTGATGCCCTCTTCCGGCTTCCACAAGCACCAAGCACTCATGAGGTACACATTACTACCTATAGGCAAACATTCATACATATAAAATAGTAGTATTTTTTAAAGAATCACAATAAATCTCAAATTAAATTAACCAACTAGGTACTAGAAAAAGAACAAATTAAACTAAAAGCTTTCAGAAGAAAGGAAATAAATAATAAAGATTAGAGTAGGAATAAAATGAAGTAAAGACGAGACAGAGAAAGGCCAGGAGTTGTGGCACATGCCTTTAATCCAAGCACTTGGGAGGCAGAGGCAGGTGATCTCTGTGAGTTAGAGGCCAGCCTATTCTCTAACTCAGTGAGTTCCAGGTCAGCTGGGGCTACAGAGAGACCCAGTCTCAAAAAGACTGAAAAAAAACAAAACAAAACAGAATAGACAGAAAATCAATGAAGCTAAAACTTGGTTCTTAGAAAAAAAAAATCAACAAACTGAAAAAGTTTAGCTAGATGGGCTAAGAAGAGAGAAAAAAACTTAAATTACTAAATCACAGATAAAAGTGAAGACATATTTTCTAATTCTATAGAAATAGAAGGGTTACAAAAGTACTCCGAATAACTGTAGAACCCAATAAACTGAATAACCTGGAAGTAACAAATTCCTAGAAACAAAACCTACCAAGATTAAATCACAAAGAAACAAAATCTGAATAGACAAAGAAAAATCCTGGGTTTCATGACTGACCTCTATCATTTAAAGAACTAATACCACTCTTTCTCAATTCTTCCCAATCAACAGAGGAGAAGGAAATATTTCCTAACTCATTCTATAAAATTAGTGCTACCCTGACACCAAAACTAGACAAGAAAACCATAGATCAATATCCCTTAAGGACTAGATATAAAAATCCTCAACAAATACTAGCAAACAACCCAGCAGCATATTAAAAGGCTGATGGCTCAGTTGGTAAAGTGATCTCTGCACAAGTATGAGGATCCGCGTTTGCTCCCCAGTATCCTCATTAAAAAAGAAATCCAAATGAAGTGGCCTGCACTAACAATCCCAGCATTGGGAAGGCAGAAATAGATGGACCCCTGGTAATCATTCATCAGTCAGTCTAGCCAAACTGGCAAACTTCAAGTCAATGACAGACCCTGTTTAAAAAAATAAGGTGGGGCCAGGAAAAATGGTTTAACAGATAAAGGTACTTCCATACAAGCTTGGTGACCTGAGTTCAATCTCAGAACTCACATAAAGGTAGAAGAAGAAAGAGGAAGCCTGTTTTCACCACTAAGGAAAATTTTATACAGTTGTCCTCTGACCTCAACATGCATGCCACAGTATATGTGCCCACACATACATATGCACACACAGACACAGACACAGACACACACACACACACACACACACACACACACACACACACACAATAAATCAGCAAATGTAATGTACCACATTAACAAAATGAAGGAAAGACACCACAGGTATCTCAATTGATGCAGAAAAAGGATTTGACAAAATTCTAAACATCTTTTTATGACAAAAATACTCAATTAACTAGGAGCAGAAGAGAACTATCTCAACATAACAAGACCCACAGCAAACATCATACTCAGAGGTGAATGGATGAAAACTTTTCCTCTAAAGTCAGGAATAAGGAGAGCAGCCTGTTTTACCACTTTTGTTCAACATAGTCACTGGAAGTTCTAGATAAAACTGCACAAGAAAAACAAATGAAGCATTAAAAATAAGAAAAAAAAAAAAAAGGAGCTGGACGTGGTGGCACATGCCTGTAGTCTCAGCACTTGGGAGGCAGAGGCAGGAAGATCTCTGTGAGCTCAAGGCCAGCCTGGTCTACATAGTGAGTTCCAGGACAGCTGAGGCTACAGGGAGACCCTATTTCAAAAAGAAAAAAAAAACCCTTTAATCATAGATAATATAATCTTATATAAAGAAAATCCTGAAGATTCCACAAGAAAACCGTTAGAACTAATAAATGAATTCAGCACGACACAAAATCAACACATAAAAATCAAATGCATTACTATACACTAATAATCTGAAAGGAAATTGTAAAAAAAATACCATTTGCCAGAGTAGCAAAAAACAAAATACTCTGAGCTTGGGAAATAGTTCAGTTAGTAAAATGCTTTCTGTGTAAGTCTGAAGACCTAGTTTGATCCCCAGCACCCTTGTAAAAACCAGGCACAGGTTTTGCATCTACAATGCCACTGCTGGGACAGGTGGGTTCTGGGGGCTCAACAGTCAGCTAGTTCAGCTGAAATAGGTTTAGTGAGAATCTGTCTTAAAAAATATATATATGGCAGAGAGCCAGGCATGATGGCACAGGAATGTAATCCCAGACTCAGGAGCCAGAGGCAAGATCTCTGGATCTCTGTGAAATCAAGGCCAACCTGGTCTACATAGTCAGGCCAGCTGGGACTACAGGGAAACCCTGTCTCAAAAAAAAAGTGGAGAATGACAGAAGACATCTGGCAGGACTTCTTATGAAATCCTAGTAACTAGGAAGCACAAGAATCACGTGATTACCTTCCTACACCCCTCTTATTATAAACAAAGTTTTTGCTAGGGTTAATTTACATTAACTATATACACAAATTAGATTTTGGTCTGAGCCACACTGTCCCTCCAAAGTTTCCCTGTAGAGCTGATGGCCATTTTGTCAGTTTTATCTGAGAAACAACCAGAGGGACTTGGCCTAACCAAGAATCAAGAGACCACTAGTTCTTAAGTGTGGAAGAGCCTAAATTATCCAGAGATTTATGAGCCACCTAAATACTATGTTATATACCAAGCATAATGCTAAGTACTAGAATTACAGAGGCCAAGTACTGTCCTTGAATAGGAGGAATAAAAAATGTAAACAACAGGCTGGAGGGATAGCACAGTCATTACAAAAGTGCTTGCCTTGCAAGCAAGAGGACCTGAGTGTTATCTCCAAATCCCATATAAAAGTGCCAAGCATAAATTTATAATCCCAAAAGTGGGGAGGTGAAGACAGGAGGATCCATGGGGCTCAATGGCCACCCAGTCTAGCCTAATTAGTGAGCTCCAGATCAAAAAGAAACCTGTCTCAAAGAAAGCAGACAGTGTTTCTGAGGTTGTTTTCTGGCCTGCACATCATGCACACCAGCATACATACATACAAACACACATGCATAAGAAAAAGGAAAATAGAGTTCAAGGCCAGCCTGATCTGCATAGACAATTCCAGGCCAGCTGGGGCTATAGGGAAATCCTATCTCAAAAAGACGGAAAAAAAAATACACACACACACACACACACACACACACACACGCACGCACGCATGCACACATATAAAAGAATAGAAAAGGGAAAATAGGGGCTAGAGAGATGGCTCAGCAGGTAAGAATACTTGCTCTTCTTTCAGAGAACTTGGGTTTGAATCCCAGCACCCATATGGCAGCAAACAACTGTCTATAGTTCTGATACACCACACCCTCTCCTGGCCTCTGTGGGCATTGTATACCTAGATGCAAGCAAAACACTCATACATATAAAAATAAAAATAATTTAAAAAACAAAAAGGAAGATATAAACAATATGGTGGTCATTTTTAATAGAAAAAGATGCCTAGTATATGCTAAATACTTTGTTTACATATTTAAATCCAGTTTTTATCTTTTTGTTTTTGGAGAATCAGCCTCAAGTACCCCAAGTTGACCTTGAAAACAATACACAAACCAGGATAACTTTGAACTTCTGATTCTCTCGCCTCCTCTCTCAAGTGCTGGGATTACTGGTGCTAGGTTTAGAACAAAGAGCTCTGAGCACGCTAGGCAAGCACTCTACCGACTTCAACTACATCCCCAAGTTCTTACTCTGTAAGTTAAGTTCATTAACTTCATTTTAGTAATGAAGAAACTGAAGCTCAAAACAGAATGATTAAATAACTAGCAAGCAGCCATTTCAGGGACAAAACCCAATTCTGTCTGCATTTAATTCCTATAGATCTTTTGTATTCCATAGAGAAAGGTCTAAATCTAACCTACATCCAGCTGGAGTAAGATCAAGAAACTGGCAAACAATGCTCATTCATTCGATAAATGTTTATTGAGCATCACATCATGCTAGGTTTCCTAGGCATTAAATTCAACAAAGAGCATGACAGAGAAATCCACTGCTACTTAACAACAGGGAGAGATGTGATTGAGAAACTAGACTGCTATTATGAATGAGAGGGTTGTGGAAGGCCTCTGAGACAGCAATATAGGAATGAGATCTGGATGACAAGGAGCCATCTACCAAAGAGTGGAGGAAGGAACACCAGGGAAAGGAACCAGCCAGTATATTGGGATACACATTAGGAACCAGTTGGGGCACTAAAGGAAATGAAGAGGCAGAGGGTCATAAGATGAGGTCATGGGATAGGCAGAGGCCTTATCATACAAAGCTTTCTAGCCTGAACAAGAAATTTTGATTTTATTCTAAATTTCATGGAATTTAGTGATATATCTGATTAAAAAACACCAACAATAAACAAACAAAATAAAAAGCCCTTTTGATTGTCTGTAGCAAGCAGACTATAAGAAAGTAAGAACAGAAAGGAGACCAAAATAGCACCAAGATTTACCCCAAGGCAAAGCTAGATGCATTTCCAGGGTCTTCTCCCATACTTGATAGCCATAGCCACTCTCCTAATCTTTTTTCCTCCACTCACCTGTTGCTACTTTTCCCTTCAATTAAATAGCAAGTATTTACTACAAGTCTTTTATGGCACCCCATCTGAATACAAAAAAAAAAAAAAAAAAAGCTAGAGTGAAACCATTCAAGTCCTTTGCCCCCAAAACCCACAGTGTTGGGTAAAAAATAAAGCCCGGATTAAATGAGCTATACCAAGTGCTTAACATAGTGACTGACACTGAGTAAATAAGTGCCCAGGAAGTTCTAAACATCTATAGCAATGACTTTCGAAGAAATTGCAATAAAACTATAACTAATTCTATATGCACACATATTATAAGGCATTTTAAAAACTGTATTTCCTTAGACAGCTATTTCCTTTACAGCACTAAGGTAATAATCTCTAATAAGAGCCATTAAGTTCATAATGTGATCTGCCATACAAAGTAGAATCTAGCTCTTAGAGATTATGTTAATGTACTTGATAAAGGGGACAAATAAAGGTTTTCCAGAAATACTAAAATAAAATTAGCTTAGAGTGAATCAACCTTTAAATATGGGAAGTGCCAACTATATGATGATACACCCATATCAGTGACACATTACTGAGACTTGAGAACCCTCAAATCCAGCTGCGGAAATCTGAGGTACAACATCATGAAAGCCAACCTAGACTCTACCCCTGCCTCCTACCTCAAAACAGCAAAGTGATTGGGTTGGTTAGTTTTTGTCTACTTGAAACAATCTAGAGTCACCTGGGAAGAGGGAGCCTAAATTGAATAACTGTTTCCACAAGACTGGCCTATGGCCATGTCTGTGGGACTTTTTCTTGATTGCTAATTGATGTGGGAGGGCCTAGCCCACTGTGGACAGTGTCATGCCTGGGCAGGTATGCCTGGGCAGTATAAAAAAAGTAGCTGAGGAGCTGAAGAAATGGCTCAGTGGTTAAGAGTGCTGGCTATTCTTACAGAGGACCCACGCTCAGTTCCCAACACCCACATGGCAGCTAACAACTGTCCATTCCAGGGGATCCAACATCCTCTTCTGACCTCCTCGGGCATTGCATGACATGGGTGCACCTACCTACATGCAGATAATATACTCATATACATAAAATAAAAATAATAAAATACATAAAAAGAGGAGCCAGGCGTGGTAGTGCGCAACTTTAATGCCAGCACTCAGGAGGCAAAGGCTGATGGATCTCTGAGTTCAAGGCCAGCCTGGTCTACATAGTGAGTTCCAGGCCAGCTGGGACTATAGG
>NW_008341824.1:17312-39076 GCF_000622305.1 Nannospalax galili | reverse complement strand
AAGACCTAAATATATATATTATATTATTTATTATATATAATATATATACTATATAATATAAAATATATATTATAATATATATTATAATATATATATATGGAAAAGTAGCTGAGTGAGCAAACAAGAAGGAGCAAGCCAGTAAGTAGCATTCCTCCTTGGTCTGTTCTCAGTTCCTGCCTTGAGTTCCTTCCTGCTTTGGCTTCCCTAAATGATGGACTGTAACCTATAAGCTGAAGTAAATCCTTTCCTCTCCAAGTTGCTTTTAGTCATGGTGTTTATCACAGCAACTGAAAGCAATCTAGAACAGTGATCATCAGCTTAGTGACCTGTCAGACTGACAAGAGTCTATAGACTGCCCTGGAGGGGGAGAGAGAGAGGTTGAAAATGTCCTCCTATTTACATAGTCTTCTCTTCAAGAGAATCCAAACCCACCAGAAATGGATGATCCAGATAATGAAAGAGCATAATCTCAATTATCAGTGAACAAACAAAATTTGTACCAACAAGAGAGGTAGGACCATAGGAAAAGGGTATTAGTAAGGGAGAAAGGGGGGAAATGGGGGCACCTTAAGTGGGAAAACCATGATGGAGGGGTGAGACAATGTGAGAGATAAACAATGCCTAGCTAGTTTTGAAAACAAGAGGGAACCATATTACTCCTACAATCTACTGACAAATTATACATAGCAGATCAAGAAATGTATGTCTAGGTAAGGTTTATCTGAGAACAACTGGTCTTTGCCCAAGATTTATCTACATGACACACAATAATTAAAAATACCAGACTGGTGGAACTAACCTTCTTAGGTGTTTAACAGACTATACTTTGAGATCTATACTAATTGGGTCAGAGGGACATAAAGGACACTTTTTGCTCCTTGCCCTCCGACTAGTTCCAGGGGACTATGAGCATCTCTCAAAATGTCCTATAATGGTGGTGGGTCACCTGTCCTCTTGATCAAGGTGGCTGAGGAGACCCTACCAGATGGACTTGAACCAGTGTCCAATCCATAAAGAGGAGGGTCAACACAGAGGAATCATTTCCTCCATGCTTCCAAGTGAAGCCAACCATGGTCAAGCAGGACCTATGACTTATCTTCACATAGGTGGAACTGGTAAAAGAAAGGAGCCAGGGGCTCCTCCCAAGCCCATGAGACCCCTGAGGAACAGATCCTCAAACGACCTTAAGAGTAAAAATAAATCAGTTTATCTGGACCAACTGTATGGCCTTAAACACCCAAAAGGAAAGTATAACCAAAGATTAAAGGGGCCAGTATAATTTCCTAAGAGTCCATATGTATAGCTAAAGGCTACATAACAAGCAACAATGCCAGACAGGCAATACCTTCTTTTGAGTTGTTGGCCAGGATGGCCAAAGGGAGTCCCAGAGAGTAACCCAGCATAGAACTGGGAAAATGAACAGCAGACCCCAATCTTATCCAAAGGAATATTGACAACTGATTACCACTACATGAGGAACAGCTGACCCTCCTAAAAAAAAGACCTCTAGATAGGGTGACTAGATTTACCACAAGGGCAAGTAGTGGGGAACGGCTGGGGGTGCCGACAACACAGCAGACAGTAGCAGGGATATCAGTGTGTTAATGGCTCTAGTGGAGGGACAGAAGCTATGGGAGTGTGCCATCTGGGAAGTGGGTGTATAGTTGAATAACTGATGACTTTATATCCATGCTCAGATGCCAAGGAGCTCAAAAAGTAACCAACTGTGATTAGTAATAATCAGATATATAGAGATTGGAAACGCATGCGCATCTTAGTGTCAATTGTATTAAAAATGAATTTTTCTGTATGAAACTGTGTATTTTAATAATGAAATGGAGACCTTTTTTAAAGTTTAAAACCTCCTTTAATTTTGTGTCTTATAGGGTTATACAGAGTACAATATTGTATAACTGTATTAATTCAACTGTAAACCTAAAAATTTACAGCCAATTTTGAAAGAGATGCATCTTAGCTCTGGAAATTGTTATTGAATATGTCAATGCTGTTGTAATGAAATGCTTCTTCTAATTATATGGCTATTAAATAAATAATTAAACAAATTTTGTACCAGTTGTAGTGGTGCAAGGTTTATAATCCCAGCACTCATGAAACTGAAGTAGGAGGATCCGAGTTCAAGGCTAGCATGGGATACATAGTGGGGTTCAAGGGCCATCTCTCAAAAACAACAAAACGAAACAAATTGACATCCTTTCTCTCTCTGGGATGAGTCTATTTCCAGCATATTTATACTTATCAATGTGTTTGAAACACACTGCACATTCAGACAGCAATGAGCCTTGTTCACAAGGTTCTAACAGTGACTCTCTACCTGCCTGATCACTCCCAGCACCATGACTGCAAAGGGAAGCCTAAGTTTTTCTGGGTTAGCTAATAAGCTTTAATGAGATCCAAAGAGGATTACACTGAGAATGGCAATCCACACAATAGGATTATCTATACTCACCCCAACAGTTCCCATAATCAGAATGTGAAGGTTGAACAGATAAGTTTCAGCTCTGACCTCACTTCTTGATAAACTTTGTAATATCAGGCAATAATTTCTTCACTTAGCTTAGCCTCATTGGGAAACAGTGATTTTTGAAGATTAAATGACCTAATAGACATGCAGCTCCCTGTGTGTGGTGAACAGCACACAGACCAGTGCTGTCATGTAAGGGGATCAAACATTTTCAATTGCAAAACTCACTTTGGCTCTAGAAGAGTGAGGAATCTGTGAGCAGTGTGGAGGTGTCTTAGTTTTTGTTTTCCTGTTACTGTGGTAAAATACCCTGACAAAAGCAATATACCCGAGAAAGAATTTATTCTGGCTCACAGTTCAAGGGAACAGTTCATCATGATGAGGAAGTCAAGATGGCAAAAGCTTGAAGCTGGTCATATCTTGTCCACGATCAGGAAGCAGATAAACGTAGGTTGCTGCTCAGGTCCCTTTCTCCATTTATACAGGCCAGGATCCCAGTCAGGAAATGGCATGACCCACAGTGAGGGGTCCTCCCACCTCAACTAACACAATCAAGATGATCCTCTCCAACATGGCCCAAAGCTTGTTTCCTAGGTGATTCTAGGTCTTCAATTGATAATTGGTATTAATCACTACAACAAGCTAAATACTTTATATCCATCATAGCTTCTGGGATAAAGTGAGTTTTCAGAACCTGTGAGATGGCTCAGTGGGTAAAGCTTGCTGCCAAGCTTAGCTACCTGAGCTCAATCCCTAGGACCTATATGATGGATGAGGAGAACTGACACCTGCAAGCTGTCCTCTGAGCTCCACACATACGCCATGGTATGTATATGTCCACACACATACACACAAATAAATACATGTAATGAAAAAACTTAACTCAGTTTTCCAGTCAGGCATAGTAATGTATGCCTTTAATCTCAGCACTCAGGAGGCAGAGGCAGAGGCAGGCAGGTCTCTGTTAGTTCAAGGCCAGCCTGGTCTACATAGTAAGTTCTAGGACAGCCATAGACCCTGTTTCAAAAACAAATAACAAAACCCCTCAGTTTTCAGACTGAATGCTATTTGAAAGTCCGTTACAAATGATCACTCCAACTTCTTCCTATTAAGCATCCACTCTCTTAATGCAGATCCCTTGTCAAGACTCTATTGTTGGATCTATCTCTTAGTCTTCTTTTACTAGAACTATACAAACATTCTCAGCAATTGGCCTACACTGGTTTTAAAAAATACTTGTTTCTTCTTTCTTTTCTTCTTTCTTTCTTTCTTTCTTTCTTTCTTTCTTTCTTTCTTTCTTTCTTTCTTTCTTTCTTTTGGGGGGGTGGGAGTCTTTTTGAGACAGTGTCTCCCTGTAGCCCCAGCTGTCCTGGAACTCACTATTTAGAGTGTCTTTACTAATAATTTTTGTCTAGTCTAAGTTTCAGTTCATCATCAAGGAAGAAACCATCTTTAATGTTGTAAGGAAAACGAACTTTGGGTTTCAGAGAAGAAGCTAGAGGAAAGAGAGGACATATATGCAAAAACAAACTAACATCAGCAGAGAATGTGAGAAGCCCTGGAGCAAATAAAGGCCTTATGATCACAGGTGGGGGACTGGGAGTGTGGGTGGAGGTGAGGACCTAACCTTGCATCATTACTGTCTGCTGCTCTTCATTGCAAAAAGCAGTAACAGCCTGGGTTAGATGTTTAGGAAACCTAAAACTCTCCTGAAGGGAGATGTTTCTTCCCAGCACCATTTCTTCCCATGAGGCTAAAGGTAAAATTTTGACCAGATATTGTCTAGTGTTTATAACTAGGAAAAACAGTTACATTCTCTAAAATTCAATGTATAACAAAACAATATGAAGAAAGTCTCAAATTTCAACTCAAATATATTCATTAGAAGATGGCAGTAGGGGCTGGAGACATGACTCAGTGGTTAAGAGCATTGGCTATTCTTGAAGAAGACCCAGATTCAGTTCCCAGCACCCACATGGCAGCTAACAACTGTCTGTAACTCCAGTTCCAGGAGATCCAACACCCTCTTCTGGTCTCCACAGGCACTGCACACACATGGTACATCTACATACATGTAGGCAAAACACTCATACACACAAAAATTTTTAAAAATTTAAAAGATGGTAGTATGGCATAGCTGTATGAGGGGTTTGAAAAGCATGAACTGTCAAAGAGCTGTGCATCTAATATGGTTCCGGCATAGAGCTGGCACCCAACACCATCCTCCATGGGCTGCTCTCTCTCCACCTTTGGCAGGGCCAAAGAGAGCAGGCAATGTCCTCAGTGTTTTCAAAGCAATCACATGTTAGTAGCCATACTGGTGATTGGGAAATGATGTTTTAAGCACTCTACATCCTATCATACTATTTACATATAGTTTTACAAGTTTTGGTTCTGTTTTAGGAAATAGATTCAGGATTTTGAGGTAACTTACAATGAATTGTCATTTTTTTCCTTAAAAAATAATGATAAATGACTCCTGTTTGAAATTTTCACTTAGGAAAATATTCAGGAACCAATTACTGAGGTTAAGCAAAAAATGCTGTGCTTACTCTGTCAAACTATAATGCATAGTAGTGAGCCTGGGCCTATTCAAAGGGGAACAAGTGCAAATGTCTGTCTAGGGTTATGGGTGGCAGCACAAAGGTGCAGCATGTGAACTATAGCTAACTGGAGAATAATATGGCATATCTTAAAAACAACTGCTACTGCACGACACAGGTGCACCTCCCTACATGCAGGCAATACACTCATTCACATAAAATAAAAATAAATAATATAGCTGAGTGTGGTGGCTCCCACTTTTAATCCCATCACTCGGGAGGCAGAGGCAGGCAGCTCTCTGGTGAGTTCGAGGCTCATCTAGGTTAAAGGCGTGTGCCACCCCGCCCAGCTATAAAATATATTTTTTAAGATAAAATAAAAATTTTTTAATGTGAAGAACAACAGATGACCTCTGGCTTTCTCATGTGCACTCACATATACACACACATAAACAGCTACACACACATACACACACACAAATACATAAATGCTTAATATATGCTCTACAAGAACACATAAAAACAAAAGAACATACATTAAACACATTAGAATGGGTGGTTACAGGAAGCATGAAAGAAGGGGAATAAAGAATCAGAATCAAGCCAGGAATGGCGGTGTACACCTTTAATCCCAGCACTCCGGAGGCAGAGGCAGGAGGATCTCTGTGCGTTCAAGGCCAGCCTGATCTACTACATAGTGAGTTCCAAGCCAGCCAGGACAGCATAGTGAGACCCTGTCTCAAAAAAAAAAAAAAAGAATCAGAAACAAAACAAAGAGGAGCCTGAGGCAAAGATTTTCTTTTCTTTTTTTTTTTTTTTTAAGTCAATCACCTTAACTATCTCTCGTTCTTTGTGGTAAGAACATTAATTCCCTCTCTTTCACAATTCCTTTCAAATATACAATACTAATGTGTTGCATTAACTGTTATCACCAGGCAGCATATCAGATCACTCAAACTTACTCCTGTCTAACTGAATGTTTGTACTCTGTTCCAAAGCCTCTCCTTTGTCTACTCCCCTCCCAGTGTCTAGTAATCACCACTCTACACTCTGCTTCTGAGTTCAACTCTTTTAGATTGTACCTAAAAGTGAGATCTTATGGTATTTGTTCTGTCTGGCTTATTTTACGTAGCATAATGTCCTCTAGGTTCATCTGTAGTACCACAAATGGCAGAATTTCCTAGTTTTTTGAAGGCTGAATAATATTTTGTTGTGTATATAGACCACATCTTTAAGTCATTCATCCACTGGTGAGCCCTTTAGTCATTTTCATATCTTAGGCCATTGCAACTAATTCTACAGTGAAGATTAAAATGCAGCTATCTCCTTAACATACCAATTTCAATTCCTTAGGATACATATCCATGAGTGGAGACAGGTGAATCGTGGTCATTCTTCTGTTAGGTTTTTTTAAGAAAGATTTATTTTTATGTGTATGTATATATGTATGTGCATCATGTGCTTGCAGTGCCTGCAGAGGCCAAAAGAAGGTGTTAATCCCCTGGAGCTGGAGTTAGAGGACACTGTGAGCCACTACATGGGTGCTAGGAATCAAACCTGGGTCTTTTGCAAGACTAGTAAATTCTTTTAACCACTGAGTCATCTCTCCAATCCCTCTACTTATTGTTAAGTTTCCGAGGAACATCCACAGTATGTTCCAAAGTGGCTACACTAATTTACAATGCCTCCAACAGTTTATAACATTTTTTTTCTCTGCATCTTCATCAACACTTGCTATCATCCACCTTTTCGCTAACAGCTGGTCTAATAGGAGACGATTAGCTCACTGAGGCTGCATTTCTCTGATGATTCAAGGTGTTGAGGTTTTTTGGTTTTAGTTTTTTAATGTTTCTGTTAGCCAGGATCTCCTTCTGAGAAATATCTGCTCAGGTCCTTTGCCCCTTTTTAATGGGCTTATTTCTTTTCTTGCTACAGGGTAGTTTGAGTGTCTTGCATATTTTGGATATTAGTGCCTTATCTACTGTATGATTTGTAAATATTTTCTTCCACTCTTCAGGCTGTCTCTTCACTTTTTGTGTTTTCTTTGATATGCAGAAGACTTAATTTGATGCAATACCATTTGTGTATTTTTACTTTCTTTGAAGCAAAATTCCTTAACCAGATTTTTTTTCTTACCAGATTTTTAAAAAAATATTTTATTTATTAATTTTATTTTAGTTTCTATGTGTATGAGTGTATTGCCTGCGTGTATGCATGTACCATGAGTGTATTGTCTGCATTGCCTGTGTGTACCATGTGTATGCAATGCCCTTAGAGATCAGAAGAGGGTGTCAGATCCCCTGGAACTGGGGTTACAGCTGGGAATCGAACCCAGGTCCTCTGGAAGAACAGCGAGTATTCTTAACCACTGAGCCATTTCTGTAGCCCCAACTAGATTTTTTTAAAGCGTTAACTAAAAGGAAAAGACTGACAAATTATTGAGTGTCTATTCATCAAAACACACTAGTAAAGAAATAAAAAGCCATAAATTTGAAGATAATCTGCAAAATAGGTAACTGACAAAAGACTCAGAGCCACAATATATAAAAGGATCCCTGACTATCAATAAGGTCATTAATACACTATGAGCTGAAACAGATATGTCAGTCCCCTCTACCTGGACTCAACTGGGAAAAGAAAGTGAGTTTATCAACAACTTTCAAGTTTTACCAAATTTATAAGAATGTATGCAAGCAGGAAATTTAATGGGTATCTTAAAATAAGCAAATGTCACTGGCTAAAGTCTCTCTTATTTTTAAGAGTTCTTAAGAGAAAATGGAAAAAGTACTTGCATTGACAATTTGTGTATCTACAAGGGGAAATGAGTTACTTATGCAACTACTACACAGTAGAAAGCTTTGTTTCCATAGAGATTATGACACAACTGATTTAGGCCTTAAATTAGAATATTCTGATTTGAATTGAGAAATGCTTTTTTTGTTTAAATGAATAGTGTATTCACTGTGAATAAAAGCTCTACACAACTGCTGATATCATTTCCTCTTCAGTAATAATTAATAAGAATCTACATAAGTTCTAAACAGGAATTTATACCCCTCAAAAATCTCACAAGTGCCTGAAAATATAGGGAATGACATATTTCTACAGAATATACAAAAATACTGACCAGAAAGAGTCAACATAAGACATGTTGAAATTTCTCTCTACTTATTTTGCCTCTATTACATCCTCTTAAAATCTGAATAGCAATACAAGTCTGTATTCCTTCATCACTATTACCTGAATTCAACAGAGGAAGAATGCATGAATTTATTAAAACAAAGCACAGAAACATCTGAATTTATAATTCATAAACGCAAGACAGGTAGACTCTTTCAGGGGCTCCACATTGTCCTAGCTAAAGCCTAGATGACTGAATGTGGCATTCAAGGTTCCAGGATTCACCGCAGTTTGAATTTCATCTCCTCCAAGTCACTTACAACTAGGCCCTGTGATCTTGCTACAGTACTCCTGGCCTGGCAAACTTCTGCTTTCTTCTTTTTCTCACATAATCCCTCCTCAACCTCCAGGTAGAGGACACAGGAAGGAAAAGAAATCTCTCTCCTGGAAGTCTCACTGAAGTCTCCTACCAGTTGAGGATCAATAATTCCAGCAGTGATACAGAGACATTTCAAATAAGAACATGTAGATAGCAGTGAACCGTTCTTAAGGCCTAAGCACTTATGATCTTACTTCCTTCTCAGATAGAAGCCTGAAATTTTCTAGGAATCTTACAAACAAGATGGTAAACTTTTTTTAAAAAAAGACAGGTGTGCGTGTTTATTTTTGTACCAAGAATTAAATCTTGGATGAATATTTGATACTGCAAGATGAAGAACATACTTAGTTTTCACATGTTGATTGATATTTTTTTAAATGATAAACTTTTGTTTACAGTAAAAATATCTTAAATTCCCTTGTGAACAAAATCCTTGTTGACGATTTTGCTTTATTAGCTATAATCCTAGCCAATGTACATGAGGAACTACCCAACAATCTCATTTACTGAAAAAGTTCCTTAGTAACTCTTGAGATTTAACTTTACATGCCACTAAAATCATACACAGCTACCATAAAGACACTTAAGCTCTTGGGTGTGTTATGTACTCTCCTTTTCCCGAAGGCCCTGCTTTTCTATTAACATACTACTTAAATCTACGTTAACATCTCTTCTGAATAAACCCCAACTCTGGTTCATATTGGCTCATGCTGAAATTCTTTCGTGGCATCAAGAATCCTAGCTCACCTAGGTAGATGTCTCTGAAAAGAATGCCTTGAGTTGCTACAGGCACCAGGTTGGAGTTGTGTCTCTGCCTCATGGCTACTGACAGAGTGAATCCATTACTGAATAAATGAAGTCCCTAACATTTCCTCACGCTTGAAAATAAATGTTTCTGAAGTAAATTTATTTTTATTACGTTTTTATTTATTGTGTATATGCACATATGTGTATATATGCATGCCATAGCACATGTGTGGAGGTCAGAGAACAACTTGGAGTCAGTTCTCCCCTTCTACAATATCATCAGGCTTGGCAGCAAGTGCTTTTACATGGTGACCCATCTTGCCTGCCCTCTAAATTAAATTTCTAAGAAAAAAAAAAAGATAAATAGGGCCAGTAAAATGGCTCAATGGGCAAAAGTGCTTGCTGTGCAAACCTGATAACTTGTTTGATCCCAGGATCCCACAGTGGAAGGAAAGAACCAACTCCCAGTTGTCCTTTGGCCACCGTACACACATGGTACCATGCAAGTGCCTGCACTCACACATGTACATCATACACATACAGGATTTTTTTTTGGGGGGGGGGTTGAGGCAGGGTCTCCCTGTAGCCCCACCTGCCTGGAATTTACTATGTAGACCAAGATGGCCTCAAACTCACAGAGCTCCCCTGCCTCTGCCTCCTGAGCACTGGGATTAAAGGTGTGAGCCACAATACCCAGCTATACAGGAATTTTTTTAAAGATAAGAAATCCCAGATAGGCTTATGTTATAAACCATTCCGTTCTTTTTCTAATTTCACTGTGAAATTCTTCTGAGTAGATTTTGTACCTCATTCTCAAAACTCTAAAAGAGATGATTGTTGAACTCACAGAGAGCCACCTGCTTCTGCTTCTTGCCTCCTGAGTGCTGGAATTAAAGATGTGTGCCACCATATCCAGTCTGATTTTTACCTTATTGCTACTCTAGTCATTTTATCTCCCTATATCAATTGCTATTAAGTGTTTTATGCAGATATCAGAAAATACTTGATTTCCTTTTTTTATTATTATTTTCTGGTATGTGTGTATTGCCTGCATGTAGGTAAATGTACCCATGTCGTGCAATGCCCGTGGAGGTCAGAAGAGGCTGTCAGATCCCCTGGAACTGGAGTTACAGACGGTTGTTAGCTGCCATATGGATGTTGGGATTTGAACCCAGGTCTTCTGCAAGAGCAGTCAGTGTTCTTAACTGCTGAGCCATCTCTCCAGACCCTTCATTTCCTTTTTAAAGACTGGTTTCCATTTAAACTGTAATATATAATAAGTAAAAGACAGCACTGATTGGCTGGGCGTGGTGGTGCACACCTTTAATCCCAGTACTAGGGAGGCAGAGGCAGGTGGATCTCTGTGAGTTCAAGGCCAGTCTGGTCTACATAGTGAGTTCCAGGACAGCTGGGGCTACAGGGAGACCCTGTGTCAAAAAGACCAAAAAAAAAAAAAAAAAAGACAGCACTGATTTTGAGTATACATGACTAACTGAAAAGAAAGCACAAGACAATAGAAAAAGTAAGTCCCCCAGTTCAATACAAGGCACAAATTTCATATCAAAATATTAGGATATTATGACATTATTTTGTATGAAAATGTTTAAGACTAGTAACAATGAAAAGCAAAAATATTTAGGGGTTTTAATAATAAAGTCTGAATGTATATCTATGCATACTTAAAATATCTTTAAAACACAGGGGCTGGGAGATGGATCATCAAGTAAAAGTGGTAGCTGTGCAAGCCTGATGATGAGTTTGATCCCTGGAACACATGTAAAAAGCCAGAAAGGAAGGTGCACATCTGTAATCCCAGCATTCCCATGGTGAGATAGGAGGTGGAGACAGGAGAATCGCCAGGAAGCTCACAGGCCAGCTATCCTGGAATACACAGTTCAGCAGAAGCAAGAGAGACCCTCCCTCAACAAGGTAGAAGGCAAGAACCAAAGTGTTCTCTGACCTCCACATACATGTCATTGCCCATATTCTCTCCTCTCTCTCTCTCTCTCTCTCTCTCTCTCTCTCTCCCTCTCTCTCTCTCACGCACACACACACACAATTTATATATATTTTTAAAATCTATCTCTACATAAAGTATAATTTCAATTCCATGATGCTGATTTAACAGTACAAAAAATGTTCCCACTTAAGTTATTAGAAATGGGGAGGGGATTGAACAGATATGACAGTGATGAGTAATAAATCTAAAACATGAAGTAATAATTATCCTCAGAAAGTGAAATTAGGACAGACTACCTCTGAAGGTAGCTGATTTTACTTACTACATGCTAATTTTTGCTAAATAGTTTCCTATAAACAGGTGGCTGGAGGAAATGGGGAAGTACACAGATTCACTATACTTCAGTGGGAAGGACACTGTGGGGCAAGCACATAGGCTAACTTATTTACCTTATCAGAGGTGATCTGAAAAAAAAGACTGCTAACCAAAGAGAAGTTTGGATCTGTGTGTTTGTTTCTATAACCTTTTAACTTTGACTTGCTCTGTGTGCTCCAAGGCACAGCAATCACTTGGCAGCATTAGAATGTCAGTGGGTGTAAGGGCAGACAGAGAACTTCCTCACTTCAGAAGTGAATGTGCTTGGGATAATTTAACTAACTGAGAAAAAAAAAAGTAGGTAGAAAATGGCAATGCATGAAACAACTCTGGAGAATGCTCTACACCTATTGCCCTTCGAGAGAGTGAAAAGTGAAAATTCAGGACCTAATATTCTGGTTGCCAACAGTTTGCCTCCGTAACTGGATTAAATAAAGTCCTTAAAGAGTAACAAAAAAATCATTTGTGATTTTCCCAGTTTAAACCTGTTCAATGAGACTGTTTCCTCTACTCTTAAAATATGGAAATGTTTCATAACTTTTTTGTGTGCTGGGTATGGAACCCAGGGCCTTTCACATGCTAGGCAAGAGTCATATCACTGAGCTACATCCACAGTCCTTGTTTTACTGAGGGTCTGGCTATTGAGCCCAGGTTGAGCTAAAAATTAAAATCCTTCTGCTTCTGCCTCCCAAGTGCTGAGATTACAGATGTAAACCAACATATCACGTTTGCCCACTCTTTCTAATAAAGAGCCCAAGAGTTGTGCTGTATTGTTTCTGAGGAGTGCTATAACAAATTATTTGGGTGGTTTAAAATAAGAGAAAGTTGGGGCTGGAGAGATGGCTCACTGACTGCTCTTGCAGAGGACCCGGGTTCAATTCCCAGCACCCACATGGCGGCTATGAACCATCCTTAACTCCAGTTCCAGGGGAATCCAAAACCCTCTTCTGACCTCCGCGGCATTGCACGACACGGGTACGCTCACATACATGCAGGCAATACACTCATACACATAAAATAAAAAAATAAATAAAATTTAAAAAATAAGAGAAAGTTATTCTCTCACAGTTCAGAAGACCTAACATCTAAAATCAAAGTACAGGCAGGGATGGTTCCTCCAGAAGGTTCTGAGAAAAAGACTATTTTGTGCATCTCTCATAGCTTCAGTTTTCCTTGACCTGTGGCTGTATCACTGCAGCCTCTGTCACTGTCATCACACTCTCTTATAAGGATACCAGTTATCCCATGTATGACTTAATCCAGTAATGACTTGTTCTTAACTATTTGCAAAGGCCCAATTTCCAAATCAAGCCACACTCTGAAGTTTAAGTAGAAATGAACTTGAAGGGAGATCCTCAGTATATGCATTAATTTATAAATACAGCCCAACTCAATAATTAAAAGTTATCAGTGCATTTAAATTAGGTTCAAATCAGGAAAGCTACTTAATCCCTAAAATGTATTTTGTGGGGATGGGGGGTCCTAGAATGTTCTGTTTCTTGACCTCAGTGATGGATGCATTCTTGAAAATTTACTAATTTGTGCTCTTGAGTTATACATTAGTTGTTAGATGCTAAACTTTCAAAGAGTTGATTTTAACAAGAGAACAATCAGTCCAAAATCTTAGCAGCACTTCAGCTGTCATTGGCAAAAGACCCCTCTCTCCACAGGCAGGGTTAGTTGCAGGGGTCCTTGTCGAGGACTTTTCCTTGTCGAGGTGGCTTTCCAACACCCTCACTTCTTCCTCTACTGGCTGCTGTTTCTGGGGCAGAAAGGACAGGAAAGAGCCAGAGAAATTCTTGACCAGTACAAGTAGACTTGCATTCTTGGAGCCTGATGGATGTTTAAAAACTTTCTCTTACGGGGTTCATTTTTGTGGTTTTTCTGGAGAGTCTCCTACTGTGTCCTTCTCACTACAACTCCATTCAGATTGGCAATGTCTCTCTTTTAGCTGGCATTTCCCAAACTCCTCATTTCCTACCAAAGTGTAGATCCCATCTCCTTTAGTGCTGGGTCCCCTCAGTCTGGTAGGCTAATATCTTGGGCAGAACTCTTTCAGAATGTCCCTGGGTCTGCCTAGATCCAGCCTGTGCCCACAGCCAAGTGTGTACTCATAGCTCTGCTCTGGGCACTGGTATATCTGGTAGGAAGTAAAGTGACTTTTCCTTTGAGTACTTTGTTCTTTAATGTCTCTGACATAGCCACTACTGAAGTGATTCCTGTTTACTTCCCCATTTTTAGGGAGGAGGGCTAAGAAAGCAGCTCCACTCATTGCTTCCATGTATGTTGATAGCTGGAATCTTTGAATGGAATATGAAGAACCAAGAACACAGAAGAGGAAAGAAATGCAGTATCTGGGTGCTGTTTAAAGTACCACCCACATAAGCAGAGGAACTTGAATGGCTGTCAGGGTCAGCCACAAGGTGCAACACCAGAAAGGCAAGAAGGCAACAGGTCTTCCCGTTTTCTGTCATGTTGGCTAGGGTGGTCTGCTGTAAAATGCATTTTAAAATCTAGTTTTATCAGTTCAAATTGGATCCTTCCCTGTGTTTTACTGTTTTCAGTTTTCAACTTTAGACAATCGAGTTAATAACTTAGGAAGGTGGCTTTAGCTATTGGTAGATGTTGTTTAAGCCAGAATCCCTAGGGTGTGTGTGTGTGTGTGTGTGTGTGTGTGTGTGTGTGTGTGTATGATTTCCATAAAACCAAAATTACATAGGCCGTGGTTCTGAGGGTAAAACAAAGAATGTTGTTAAATACATACAATTACCAGACCAAACATTATTTGATACTTCAAGAACTGATGGCCTATTTATATTCTAAGATCTATGATCCATCGAGATGGCTCCGTGAGTACAGGCACTTGTCACCAAGCCTGACTGAGTTTAATCCCCAAGATGCACATGGTGGAAGGAGAGAATGGACTCCTACAAGTTGTCCTCCGACTTCCACATGTGTGCTGTGGCACATGTGTACATATGTATGAACATACACACAAACAAATAAATGTAATATAGTCCAAGGGCTTTAAAAAATTAATGTTTTCTTATTCCCCAGTGATAGTTTTGTAAAATATTTTATTTATTTGTTATTTTTATTTTATGTGTATTTGTCTATTGCCTGCATGTAGATAAGTGCACCTGTGTCATGCAATGCCCGCGGAGGACCGAAGAGGCTGTCAGATCCCTTGGAACTAGAGTTATGGACAGTTGCTAGCTGCCATGTGGGTGCTGAGATTCAAACCTGGGTCTTCTGCAGGAACAGTCAGTGTTCTTAACCCCTGAGCCATCTCTCCAGCCCCACCCAGTGATAGTTTTGAGAAAAGAAATTTATCAAAACTTCCAACATAACTATTCAAAATAAATAATTCAGCCTTTTCTTTTTTTTTCTTTCACTTATTACTTTGGGGTTTTTAACTTCTTCCAGACAAAACTAGCTCATGACCTTAAGCCAAACACTAAGTACGTGCTTGTAGTTAGCTGAATGAAAAAGAAGATTGGTTTAAAGGGACTACTTAGAAGAGAGATGGTGTTCTCGCAGACCTCATGCTTCTGAAATAATACATTTTGAGTTGTCCTTTCTACTAAGGAACTGTATTAGTGGAGCATATGATCTGACTGCTTGGTTGCTATGGTTTAAATATGTATTATCCTCCACAGACTCATGATTTGAATGCTTGGTCCCCAGAGGGTGGCCCTATTTTGAGAAATTTGGGAAATTTAGGAGATGGGACTGAGCTACAGGAAGTAGGCCACTGGGGTCTTGGAATTCTATTTCTCTGTGGCTGCTTCCTGTCTTAGGCTTCTTGTCTGGTGAACCGCTGTCTTCCACTACATGATCTTGCTACCATGTCCTTTCCAAGCACATGAAGAAACCAGGAACTGAAACCTCTAAAGTTGTAAGCTAAAATAAATCTTTCCTCCCTTACGTCATCTATGACAGGTATTTAGATCACATCAATGAAAAGCTAACTACTACATTGATAGGTATCATCTATGAACTCCCCCAACTCCCATTTATATTTGTGGCTATAATAGATACTAGCCTTAGTTCTACCAATTACTTTAAAACATATTTGGAGCATTTATTTATTTGTGGGGGGCACATGTATGGAGGTCAGAAGACTTTCAGGAGTGATTTGTCTCCTTCCACCACGTGGATCTTAGGGATCAAACTCAGTTCCATCAGCCTTGACAGCAAGTGTCTTTACTCATTGAACCATTTTACCAACCCTACCAATTACTTTTGTTATATCCTTTGTAGAGCCTTATTGCTTCTGTGGTGTGTGTGTGTGTGTGTGTGTGTGTGTGTGTGTGTGTGTGCAGACAAACAGATAGATGCAACTTGATATTTACTTTTTTGTCTAATGATTACTTTTTAAAAATACTTTATTTACTATTTTTATTTTATGTTTATGTATGTATTACCTGCATGTAGGTAAGTGCACTCGTGTCGTACAATGCCGGTGGAGGACAGAAGAGACTGTTGGATCCCCTGGAACTGGAGTTATGGACAGTTGTTAGCTGCCATGTGGGTGCTGGGATTCGAACCCAGGTCTTCTGCAAGAACAGTCAGTGTTCTTATCCGCTAAGCCATCTCTCCAGCCCTGTCTAATGATTACTTTTATTAATAGCTATAAACCTTTTCCTTTAGATATTTAATTCCTTGTGAAAGTGATAGAATGTTTTGTTCTCCATTCTTCTTCTATCCTAAATAAGAGAGTTATATTATTGTTTTACTATTTAGCTTTATACTCTTAAATATACCTCCAAGAGTTTATCTGTCAGGTTTTTTTTTTTATATGTTTGAGTGTATTGCCTGCATATATGTAGGTGCACCCATGTCATGCAATGTCCAAGGAGATCAGAAGAGGGCATCAGATCCCCTGGAACTGGAGTTATGGAAGGTTGTTAGTCACCATGTGGATGCCAGGAATTAAACCTGGGTCCTCTGTAAGAGCAGTCAGTACTCTTAACTGCTGAGCCATCTCTCCAGCCCTTATCTGTCAGTTTTATTACATCCATCCATCCATCCATCCATCCATCCGGGGTGGTTTGCATGCCAGGGTGCACATGACTGCAGGAGTTGGTTCTCTCCTTCCACCATATGTATCCCAAGGATCAAACTCAGATAACCAGGCTTGGCAACAGGAGCCACCTCACTTGCTGTCTGTCAGTTTTAAATGGCACCCTATAGACCCTAAGTACTAAAGATTCTTTGTCAGCTTATGTAAGCTTCATACTTATTTTCTGGCTTGGAGTTTCAGACATCTTCTAATTTCTTCAAACACAGAATTTTCATTTCTGTTTCTTTTTACTTCCCATTATTTAGGGAATTTCCCTGGGGAGGATGAAGAAAGGACGATTTTTTTCACGTTCAAGTATTTTTCTACCTTTTTTTCAACTCCAAAAACAAATGGCTTTAAAATCATTTTTAATATAAGTCAAACACACTCAAAAACCTAGACAATCAGTTTTCTTTAAGGGTGTGATGGTAGGTTGACCAGACTCCAAGGGATGGACCCAAACCCAAGAGCATTTGGCGATCACAAATTAGATTCAATAGGCTTTTTTTTAATTCTTTTTTTTTTCAATAGGCTTTTTAAAAAAGGGAAATAATAGTAGAGAAGTAGGAAGTAGTGGGGGATGTCGGAGATAGGGAAGGGGCCTGAATATGATTAAAATATATTGCATGAAATTCTCAAAGAATCAATTAAAAAAAATTTTTTTTTGGTCCTTTTTGAGATAGGGTCTCCTTGTAGCTCCAGCTGGCCTGGAACTCACTATGTAGATTAGGCTGGCCTGAAACTCACAGAGATCCACCTGCCTTTGCCTCCAGAGTGCTAGGACTAAAGGTATGCACCACCAGGCCCGGCTTCTTTATTTCTTTGAAAATATTTTATTGATCCTTGAGCTGGGCCTGGTGGCACACATCTTTAGTTCCAGCACTTGGGAGACAGAGTGAGTTCCAGGCCAGCTGCTACATAGTAACTTCCAGGCCAGCTGGGGTACAGGGAGACCTTGTCTCGAAAAGACAAAAAATTTAAAGGAAAAAATATGAAAAGGTACTACCTGAAATTTCATTGCTACTGCCTGTGACATTAAAGCTCATATCTTTTTTCCTCCTAGTGCATAAAAATCAACTTTTTTTTTTTCACTTAAAAGTGAGCCTTGGGCCACAGAGATGACTCAGCAGTTAAAAAACGTATACTGCTCTTGCAGAGGACCTAAGTTCGGTTCCCATCATCCACATTAGGAGGCTCACAACCTCCTATAACTCTAGTTCCAGGGGATCCAACACCTCTTCTGACGTCTGAGGGTACCTGCACTCACATGCACATACCCATAAATATACACATAATTTCAAAAAATCTTTTCTAGAAAATCTTTTGGAAATAAAGATCTAAATTACAATTTTTAAATTCTTTTATTTTTTAATTTGTACAAATGTTTTGGTTGCCAGTATGTTTACTGGCATGTGTATGGAGTCCTCAAAGGCTGGAAGAGGGTGACAGAGGCACCATCTGGATGCTGGGAATGGAACCCAGGTCCTCTGGAAGAGCAGCAAGTACTCTTAACCCCTGAGCCACCTCTCCAGACCCTAAATTATAAATTTTAATAAAGACATTCAAAAGAACTTCCTTTTATCCAAGTGTATCATGAGACACTAAAATGTTTAAACTTAAACAGTCCCATAAACCAGAAGTCACCCCTTACTGATAAAATTTTCCACATTTTAGTTTCCTTGTAAATCAGAGAAAATGAGGGGTTTATTCCATAAGCTTTTAGAAATAAAATAATCAGGAATAGGTCTTTAAAAGCTAGGTAATCATGGGTTCTTTTAAAAAAGTTAATTTTATGACCTTTGTTCCCTGTATAATAAAGACACTGTATTTTCCTGGTTTCTCATTTACAGGATGGATAAAATTCAAACAGCAAAATTATCTGTCTTATACCATGGGTACACAACCTCTATGGGTTATTAATCAGGAAGAGAGTGAAGAAAACTGCAGACAGCTCCTTTTACATAAACAGATGAGCTATACTATGGTATCAAGCACAGGAATATGTGCAGACTGCCTGCAGCCTGTGAGTTTTCATTAAACTGTCTTTTCTAATCCATTTCCTTAATTAGCACAGACTTAGAGCTCTACAAACACTGAAGCTCAAAGCTGGTTGTAGCTGTAAAGCAAAGAGAGAAAACATTCTGTTCTTTCTCAAAGCAGACCTCAGGAACAACTTTTTCAAAGAAACATCCACAAAAGAACAAACCTCCAGATGGCAAAGTACAACATATGACAAGGAATAAAAATTGTGAGCAAATGTTATTTACAAAAACATTCTAACAAGTGTTTGAGGGTCCTCAGTTCAGCAAAGCAGTAGTCAGGCACAAAAGAACTAGAGAAAGCCAATAATCAGGCTGCATGATTTATCCAGCCACCACCACCAACACAGCCTGTGACACCTGAGTATTTATTATGTACCTGAGAACATCTGAATCCCCAGATTAACCTTAAAAAGAACTGTTGTTGTTATGCTTAGTTATAGATTTGGAAACAGAGAAGTTAACCTAACTCATCAGTCACATTGCTACTAAATGGGGTGAGGAACATGGACCTAAGCCTGTGTGTCCTAAGACTGAAACTTGGTTACTATTCCGTATTGCCCCATGTGCAAAAACAACTATGGAAACTCTAGAGTGTGTAAGTATCCAAGGTGATTCCCTCTCCAAGGGGCCAACTAATGCCCTTCTCAGGAACGTAGCAACTTGGAAGAAAACTTGGCATGCCTAAGGTCTTTGGGGAGCAAGAGATGCATATTTCCTTTGCCTCACTTTGGCTGCCTACATGCATGTTTAGTCAACCTGGTTAGATTGTGTCCTCACTGACAAGCTGTCATCTTTCTTGACACAGGCCAGAGGCATTGATGTGCAGCAGGTTTCTTTAGTTACCAATTATAACCTTCCCACCAACAGGGAAAACTACATCCACAGAATTGGCCGTGGTGGTCATTTTGGCCGTAAGGGAGTGGCTATTAACACGGTCACAGAAGACCGGAGGATCTTTGAGACACTGAGACTTTCTACAACACCTCTATTAAAGAGATGCCCCTCAACATTGCTGACCTCATTTGAGGGGCTGTCTTGCTGCCTGGTCCTAGCCAGGGTTCAATCCTGGGGTGGACTGAGGAACAGCTGGAGAGGGGAGGGAAGGGAGCCAAGGGATGGATGGACATGTTGTCTTTTTTTTTTTTTCCTCTTTGAATAAATGTCACTTTTTGAGACAAAAAATAAAAAAAAAAGAAAAAGAAAAAAGTGTATAAGTAATTGTAACTGAAATAGAAAAGGCAACAATCAGGGTGAGTCTATAGTGGCAGGCAAGACTCTAGCAAGCAGAGAAATAGAAAAAGGCTATGTGAGCAAAAGCATGGCTAGAGGAGAGCAAAGGCAGGTCTTTGACAGTCACACAGATGATGCTAAGTCTGTTACTGAAACTGGGAGGCAAGTCCAGACACATAAATCTAGAAACCTAACCCTGTTCTTCCTCTAAGCATCATGTGACCTAAGGCTAGCCACTAATCTGGCCTGGCCCTCAGTCTAATCCCCAAATAGGAAATGTATACTGTCAGGTTCAGTCTTAGATAATATAGTATCTAATATGTTTTATAATTTATAATCTTTTAATGCATAGATTTGCTATCATAAGAGGATAAGTGTTATTAACAGGTTTAGCTGTGAAATTATCACCCATTCACTTACTTCATCTAACATTTACAGAGTACCTTTTAAGGCCTAAACCTACAGAGTACTGACATTATGGAATTAAGAACATGAATCCTATCTTCCAGAAGCTAAACACAGAAGGCTTGAAAAATATAAACAGACAATTACAACATTTTGTGAATGTTTAACAACAAAAACTCGTACAGAGTGTGACTGAAAAATGAATGATTAACTCTGCCCAGTGGGGGAGAAGGGACACAAAAGTAAATCTTGAAGAAAAAGTAAGACTTTGCCAAGCAAGAAGAGTATTCTAGAAAAAGAAAACATGTACAAAGGCAAGAAAGATTGAATCCATTGGGCATACTCAGGAACAGCAAATGGCAAAGTGTAGTTGAGATGGAAGAGTCCATATTAGATGAGGCTACAGAGCAGGCAGCTAACAGAATCTTTGTTCACTGTCTCAGCAATTCACAGTGCTACAAACAAATGAGCACTCAAGTACTCAAGCACAAATACCAGGTTAAAACAAGAGAACTAACTATAGCCCCCTGCAGTTCTCAAGCAGAGCTATTTCTGTCCTCACCACTCTGATCACAGCCAGAGCTGAGAGTGACTCTCACCCCCTCACCAGTGACTATGGCTGAGGACATGGAGGCAGTAGGGCCTACTCAATGGAGGCTGCCAGGGGAGACAAAGTCACACACAGGTTCAAGAAGCTGAAGACTTCCAAGGAGGAGACAAATGGTTGTCAAACATCTTTAGGACTTCATAGAAGGAAGGAGAGTGATGAGATTGGAAGAGGAATTTGCTTGTGACACCCTCTATAGGTCCAATTATCATGGGGCTCTCTCCCCCAGGACCCACCCTCCTTTGATGGCAAGAGGCTAAGAGATGTTGCTGCTCAGTCCTCTGAAACATAGCATGGGGGCACAGAACCCCTGGCAATGGGACCTACTAGTGGGAGAACAGTTAAATGGGAAACTTCTTCCTCCCTGTTAAATGAAGAGTGGATGTCCTTTCCTGACTGCCTTAGAAACTGTCATGTGAGTACATGAACTGCTGTCTCACAGCCAAAGAAAGGGAAGTTGTTCTAGGGCTGTACAACTAGTCTTAACTTTTCCTCAAGAGTATTGCACATGAGAAAACTAAGTAGATTTTTAATAGCAAATGTTCTTAGAGCTACAGTCCTGGCTATCTGCCTCTCAGAGATGAACAAAGACAAGATGTACAGCTTCAAAGTCCTGGCAAAGGTTTGGCAAGAGTGCCCAGTAGACACATGCATCAGAAAATGTTTCTCTCAGTTTCAGAGGCTTATTTTTTTTTTAAATTAGAAGAAGCATTTCATTACAACGGCATTAACCTATTCAATAACATTTTTCTGAGCTAGGGTACATCTCTTTCAAAATTGGCTGTACATTTTTAGGTTTACAGATGAAT
>NW_008341824.1:15937-16397 GCF_000622305.1 Nannospalax galili | reverse complement strand
TCTTGGAAGCATGGAGGAAATGATTCCTCCGTGTTGACCCTCCTCTTTATAGACTGGACACTGGTTCAAGTCCATCTGGTGGGGTCTCCTTGGCCTCCTTGATCAAGAGGTCAGATGACCCACCACCTTTACAGGACATTTTGCACGATGCTCATAGTCCCTGGGAACTAATCGACCCAGGAGGGCAAGGAGCAAAAAGTGTCCTTTGATTCCCTCTGACCCAATTAGTATAGATTTCAAGGTATGTCTGTTAAACATCCAAGAAGGTTAGTTCCACCATTCTGGCATTTTTAATTACTGTATGTCATGCAGATAAGCCTTGGGTAATGACCAGTTGGTCTCAAATAAATCTAGAGATATTTTTCTTGGTCTGTTATGTATAATTAGCCAGTAGATTGTAGGAATAATATGGTTCCCTCTGGTTTTCGTGACTAGCTAGGCATTGTTTCTCTCTTGTATT
>NW_008341824.1:0-12133 GCF_000622305.1 Nannospalax galili | reverse complement strand
TTTGGTCTTTTTGAGACAGGGCCTCCCTGTAGCCCCAGCTGTCCTGGAACCCACTATGTAGACCAGGCTGGCCTTGAACTCACAGAAATCCGCCTGCCTCTGCCTCCCGAATGCTGGGATTAAAGGCGTGCGCCACCACACCCGGCTTACTTATTTTTATTTTATGTGTGTGTTTTGCCTGTATGGAAATGTGCCCTTGGAACTGGAGTTACAGAGAGTTGTTAGCTGCCATGTTGATGCTAGGATCAGAACCCCAGGTCCTCTGTTAGAGCAACCAGTGCTCTTAACTACTGAGCCATCTTTCCAGCCAGAAGTCTAACTTCTTTAGATAGACTCAGCTGAATACAGATAGGAATACATACTCTGTTCTCTGGAGGAGATGTCTGTGTATCTTTTTCCCAAGCTAGCCCTTCCATATTCCTGGGCATGAATATGTCAGAGTGTAGGAAAGGTCTCACCAAGAGTTTAGAAGACTTTCTAACAAGAACAGAAGGTAGCTTCCTGTTTTCGATGGGGGTGGGTCTTTGTAGGAGATGCATTTTAAAAGGACAGACCAGTGGAGTATGATGGCACATGCCTTTAATCACAGCACTCAGAGGCAGAGGCAGGTGAATATCTGTGAGTTCCAGATCAGCCTGGTCTATATAGGGAGTTCCAGGCCAGCCAGTGCTGCATAGTAAGACACTGTCTCAATAATAATAATAATAATAATAATAATAATAATAATAATAAGTAAAAGTTATTATCTCTGAAAATGTGTGGATAATATTGTAAAATTTAAAGTCAATAACCTGATATAGTAGCACCTACCTGTAATTTCAACACTTGAGATGTTGAAGCAGAAGGTCATGAATTCAAGACCAGACTCAGCTACATAGTGAAGGGGAGGGGAAAGGGAAAAGGGAGAGGGATACAGAGGGAAAGAGGAAAGAAGAAAGGGAGGGAGGGAGGGAAGATTAGGTTTATGAGAATGGAACAGATTTGAAGGAGTCTGCAGTGAATATAAGGTGTGGGAGAAGAAAATAGAAAGGCAAGAAAAATAAGAAGTATTGGGCTATAGCCATCATTAATTTATTGAGATATTTTAAAATAGGAAGTTAGATAATCTAATTTTTGTTATATTTATTTTTGCTTTATGTGTACAAGTGTTTTGCCTGCATGTATGTAAGTGCACCACATGTGTACAGTACCCACAAAAGTGAGAAGAAGGAATCGGATCCCTGGAACTGGAGTTACAGATGGTTAGCCACCACGTGGGTGCTGGGAACCCAACCTAGGACCTCTGCAAGAGCAGCTTATACTCTTAACCACTGAGTCATCACTCTAACCCCAAAATAAATTTTTAAAAAATTTTAAAAAAGAATTTTAACAAAAAGTCATCTATCTTTTACAAAGAATCTCCAGGCTAGGCCACCTAAATGAAGTGGCAGATCATGTCCTCTCCAGTACAGCTTTGCATGTTCTATACTCAGCTCAAGGAACACGTCTATTCTTTAAAACATCTCTTCTCAAGTATTCTCTGCTGTTATTGATTCTTTCTGACAAACTCCAATTTAATTCAATAATTTACTGAGTCCTAAACATGTGCACAGAAATTTGCTACATACTAAAGAGAAAAAAAAAAAAATAGGCGCAAAGCTTTGTTTATTTGTTTTGGGGAGGTGGTTTGTTTGGTTGTTTGGTTGTTACAGGGTATTGCTATGTAGCCTAGACAGGCTAGCCTTGAACCCGAGGTGATCTTCCTGTCTGAGTCTCCTGAGTATTTGGATTACAGGTTTGAGCCACCAGCCCTGGCTTAATGCTGCTAAGTAAACTACAGTTAACTTGTGGAGGATGAGAGGAAATTAAAAAAAAAAAAAATCAAAAAACACAAGGCAAAGCATAAGGGAAGTCTTCACTGTGCTTACTGGGAAGGTGAGGGAGGAGTCAAGTAGGAGGTGGTATGTGATATGGGCCTTGAAGGCCAGGCAAGATTTTTTGAGCAAAATATGTCAAAGAGGAATTTACAAGTCCAAATAAATGACACAGCTAAGCAAGCAAAGAATGAGTTTTTTCCTCTATCAAATTGGAAAATACTAGGAACAAATAACACTTTCGGCAGGAGTATAAACTGGGACATTAGTAAAGGACAATTTTGTAGAACATATACAAGGTGTTTTAAATGTCAATGCACTTTAGCAGTTCAAGATATGTAGACATCAAGGGACATCTAGGTACAAATGCTTGACTGAATAGGGCTTAACATATATGACAGAATGCATGAAATCGGCAGGGGGAGAATGGGAGGTGCAAATGGGGGAGGTGTCTAAATTTGATTAAGATATATACGAAATGGACAAAAACTCAATAAAAATATACATTAAAAAAGGTGCGCCGGGCATGGTGGTGCATGCCTTTAATCCCAGCACTCGGGAGGCAGAGGCAGGCGGATCTCTGTGAGTTCAAGACCAGCCTGATCTACATAATGAGTTCCAGGACAGCTGGGGCTACAGGGAGACCCTGTCTCAAAAAGACCAAAAAAAAAAAAAGTTGCACAAAGCTGGGCCTGGTGACTCACATCTTTAATCCCAGCACTTGGGAGACAGAGGCAGGCAGATCTCTATAAATTCCAGGACACCCTGGTCTACATAAGGAGTTCCAGGCCAACTGGGGCTACAGGGAGATCCTGTCTCAAAAAGATCCCCACCTAAAAAAAAGGTTGCACAGACATCTCCTAAAGAAAGACCAGATTTTGTACCATGTACATACATTATGCATTTTAAAAGCAAAATATTTAAGAATTGTAGAATAAAGTTAGATGTTTACCACCCACTGTTTATAATAGTTGAATGTCAGTAATGTCAAGTGTCTTAATGCTGTTTCTATAGAATGTAACACCATGAAGTGTTTATAATAATAGAAGTATACAAATTGACATGGAACATGTTCAGCAAAGTTTTAGAAACAGCTTTCAGGCCAATAAACACATGAAAAAACAATTCGACATGAAAAAACAATTCGACCTTACAGCTATTAGAGAAATGCAAATTAAACTATACTGAAATTCAATCTCATCCCAGTCAGAATGGTAGTCACTAAGGAAAAAACAAATGCTAGTGAGAATGTGGACAAAAACAGAACCCTTATATATACTACTGGTAGGAATGTAAACTGATCTATCTACTATAGAAATTCCTCAAAAAAATAAAAATAACCTACCATATGACCCAGCTATACCATCCCTGAGTATATACTTGAAGAACTTTCAGCCAAAACACCATAGAGATACTTGCACATTAATAGCTTAATTATAGAACCAACCTAGGTATCCATCAACAGGAATGGATGAAGAAAATGTGGCATATTTACATAATGGATTTTTTTTTCAGCATAAAGAAGTATGAAATTCTGCTGTATGCAGAAAAGTTGATACAACTGAAGATAATCTCCTTAAGCAAATTAAGCCAGTTTCAGAAAGCCAAATATTGTTATCTCTTTTGCTCTTCCTAGATTTTTTATAGGCATATAAAATCATATATGTATATGTGACATGAAAGTAGAAGTGAAACTGTCTAGGGAACTAACAAGAAAGGTGAGAAAGAGGAGAGTATGGGAGTATGGGGGGTGCTTGACATACAATATATACTTGTATGAAATGTATGGGTTCATTATTTGTGTTTTTATATGGTATGTGTATGACGTGGTGTGTGTATGATATGATGTGTGTTTGACAGGAAGAAAAAACAATAAAAATCAATGGTTTCAAGTTATGAATATTATTTCTATTTTCTTGGTTTTTCTTATCTGTATTTTATGGTTTCCTAAAATGAATATGTATCGTTTTCATAATAAAATCATGAAATAATAAGTAATAAATTTTCTAAAATGTCTGTGCAAAAATTTAGTCATTGAATAGTACTGTTCCACGAAAATGTTTTACAAGAAATGTCTGTAAAATGACAGCGAATACCATTGTTCAGTCTTCTTTGCACACTCTTGAAAGAGCAAGGATAACTGAGCACACTTGGTTATGTCACTGTCACGGGAGGAAGGCAGATTGTTTTGGCAATAAGCACGTCTTCCCTAGGAGACCCCAATCTCAGGACTTCCTCTTGGTTTCAACACCAGGGGCAGAAAGCCTTTCTTCAAAGTTTCACCACCAAAACCCCTTCCTTAGGCCCAGTGACATCTCTGTTATGGATTACACTTCAACTTTATGTGCTCACCTATTTTCAGGTTGTCTGTATAAAGAGGCATGCCCTCTTCATTTCACGTCTGTTTGTTACTCTTTTAGGAAACTGGCAAAGACTAGACTTAGAAGTCTGACTATTGGTCTGCACCACAGCCCCCTCCACAATGCAGAAACTCTGCAAGTTTGGTCTGTAGTTTAGCAGGGCCTTGAAGGGCTCCTGGTGGGCGGGGAAAATGAGTCTGGAATAAAGGCCTCACTTTTATCTTTTTACAGCCAATGAGAATCAATTCCTTCATTTTTACAACTAGGAACCACATAGTAGGAATCTACTAAATACTGAGATAAAAGTTGGTGTTGATAAACCAAATTAGCTATAGTTAAGCAATGTTTACAAATTTCTGTAATCTCCAGTAAGAAAAACACATTACAACATAAACCAGAATATACACATTATAACTGAAACATGTTTTACAATACTTATTCTTACTACATATGAGACACTGTTATTTTCTATTCTATGTTGTTTTAAAATCAAGTTGTAGCTGTTTTTAAAAGAACTGCAAATGTTTTGATCCCACCATTGAAGCAGACCTAGGTACTTTCTTCTGGAACCTGGGCAGGTTCTTGACAGTTTCCACCTATCAAAAACAGCAGAAGTGGGGCTGGAGAGATGGCTCAGCAGTTAAAAGCACTGGCTGCTCTTGCAGGGGACTGAGGTTTGATTCCCAGAACCCACAATGCAGCTCACAACCATCTGTAACTCCAGTTCCAAGGGATCCAATGCCCTCTTCTGACTTCTTCAGGCATTGTCCAACACAGGAGTACCTACCTACATGCAGGCAATACACTCATGCACATATAATAAAAATAATAACAATTAAAAAAAAACAGCAGAAGTGATGCACCTGAGACAAGGTTATTAAGTGCTATGCAAATATCCACCTTGTGTTCTTAAAACACTAGCTCCCTAAATGGTTCCTCTAGACACTCTTAGAACTCAGTCACCACGCTGTGATAAGCTCTAACCATATGGAAAGGCCATATACACTGTAGTCATCAGTACTAGCTAGTAAAACCAGCTTTCAAAGCTCCCCAGGCCAGGTACCAGCAACAATATACATGAAAAGGCCTCCACACAATAACCCTCAGGATAATGAAGCAGAGACAAATCACTCTGTACCAGGCCCTATTCATATTCCTGGACCTACAGGATCTGTGAGAATAATAAATGGCAATTGTTTAATTTCACCAAGTTTTGGGAAGTTTTTTCGCAGCAATAGTAACCAGAACAATCATGCTAGATATACTCTGCTACATTGATGTTTGGAATCATTAAATGAGTAATTTAACAAACACTGGTTCACAGGACACTAGCTCAGTATTTGGAGCCTAATCACTCAATCTGCTTAGTTCCCATAGAGTCTTCATTTTCAGATAGGTCAAAAGTTTTGGATAGGAATGGATGAACAGGAGAGGTAAAGTAGATTGGGAGGTATTTTGTCACATATCTCCATTGAAATAGCTAAGACATACTGGGAGCAAACCTGAAGCTCATAGGTGGCCCACATTTCAAAGAACTTCTCTCACTTCCCGGGGATGGCCGATGTCCTTACATAGCTACTTATCAAAGACTTTCTGGTCTGAAGGCTTACCACTACCGTACCTCTAGCCACTGGAAGGTGGTAAACCCTGACTTTTCTGTTAATGGATAACTTCCATAAACTCAGATTAACTTGTTAAGGATTAGCAGAATCTAAGAAGAAAAAAAAAAGTCATTTCTAGTAGCTGGAGAGTTCCCAGCAGGCCTCTGACCAGGTGCAACTGATTAATAGGAGTTTCTTTCTTTAACTGTCACTACACAAGCTAATAAGCAAAGAACTAGCCTTGCAGACAAAAAGGAAATTCATGACTAGAATAGAACTCCAGGAAGAACAGCCTGGGAACCGGGGGCATTAAGGAAAACCCCCAAAGGAAAGGGAAGTTTCTTAAGCAAGCTCCTCATGGAAGTAGATCATCCTAGGAACTGGCCTCAAGGAAATTGCCCTTAAATGGAAGGCCCAATTCAGAAAGGCTGTGAGAATCTGGGCTAAGAGAAGTCTCAAGTCAGAATTCTGGTGACTTCAAAGAAAAGAAGTCTTATATATGGTGGACTCAGGATGTGAAGAGCATATTCACATTACACTCTTGGTGAAGGCAAAAGCAAGAACAAACAGCTCTGAGTTTGAGACAGTGAAAAAAAGTGATGAAGGAGAATTAAGAATCCACTGAAGCCAGACATGGTGGCACTCTCTGTGAGTTCAAGGCCAGCCTGGTCTACATAGTGAGTTCCAGGTCAGCTGGGGCTACAGGGAGACCCTGTCTCAAAAAGACCAAGAAAAAAAAAAAAGAATAAATAAACTGAAAAAGTCTAACCTGATTTTATTGAGGCATGTTGGCCCCAACCCATAAAAGGAAAATGTTTACTAGGATATAAACTAAGTCTGATATCTTTGATTTTAATCTGGATATGCTGCTGTTCAAGGCAAATGGATTACTGGATTGGTGGAAAACTATCTGGTACAATTAATAAGCTAAAATCACTGTTCAAAAGAGTTCAAAAGACTGATGAGGCTGGTGAGATGGCTCAGCGGTTAAGAGCATTGGCTACTCTTGCAGAGGACCTGGGTTCAATTCCCAGTACCCACATGGTGGCTAACAGCTATCTATAACTCCAGGTTCAGGGGAACCCAACACCCTCTTCTGATCTCCACAGGCATTGACATGGGTACACTTACACATATGTGGGCAATACACTCATATCCATAAAATAAAAATAATTTTTTGTAAAAAAAAAAAAAAGAGTGACTGACAGCCACAGTAGCAGTACCCCCATTGACATAATTAAGACAATAGTCTCTAGCATGAGACATGCTAGAAAGAAAGAAACTAGGGGCAGGGGCAAGGGCAAGGGTTGTAGCTCAGTTGATACAGTGCTTGCCTAGTAAGCACTAAGTCCTGGGTTGATTCCCAGCACCACATAAATCAGACACATAATCCTAACACTCAGGAGGTGGAAGGCAGGATCAGGTCATGATCATTCTCAGCTACATAGTAAGTTCAAGGCCTAGAAAGAGTAAGAGGAGGGAGGAGGATTCCAGACCAGCCTAGGCTATATAGCAAGACCCATTTCTCAAAGAAACCAAAGTGGGAGGTGGGAATCAATAGAAGGATGAAATGCACAGACAAATGATTAGAAAATTGTCAGTATCTCCAGAAGACACAGCAGCTTCTTCTGACCTCCTCTACCAAGTATAGAGAAAGGATGTTAATGGAATGGTAGAACAAAACCTAAAAATCTAAGCAGAATGAGATGACTGCAGTCCACATGGACCCTAGTCACTAAGAAATAACTTCTTTCCTATATGTGAAACTTGGCTGAGGTCAAACTAAAAGGGGGTTTGTGACTTCAGAAAATTCAAGATGAGCTGACGAAGGGTCAACTAGTGAAGGAGATCAATAACAAAATAGGCCAAATTCACTTATTGCAGGGCAATTTCACACAATTAAACCAAATATATACCAAGAATACAAAGGTCAAGTCCCCTGAGTAGGACAACAGATGGTGCTGACAGTGTATGCTTCCTGTTTAATTAGCAGGAAACTCAAGGAGTGATGGGAATGGAAAGATAGACCACAGGTTTCAAAAGAGCTCCTAGAACAGACCTCTCATTCTTGAAGGGGTGAGCCTGAGTGAGCAAAGTAGAGACAGCAGGGAAAAGTACCACAAGAAGAAATCATACAGACCATCTTCTATTTCGCCCTCTATTAGCTAGGGGATGTGGACAGCTAGTTTAAGCAAACCTCGAGATCAAATCATCCTTGATCCCTTGGAAGCCAAAATACCACCTTCTTGAAGGTTGTTCATGCCATTTGGCTCTATTTCATTCTTACTTGATCCTCCCTCTTTCTGAACACTTGACACAGAGTCAGCTCCCTCTACCAGTACTCTGCCATCAAGTTAGTATTGTCAGTGTCTGTGTAAACAGAGCAACCAGCAACTTCAATTAATTTCCTCACACCTCCATATTCTTACTCCAGCCCCCACAGAAGTTATCTCAGGCTAGAAATGCTAAACTCCAATATCCTGCTCTCTGACCAATATACTTATCTGCCATCAATCCTGAACCCTATTCTCTGATCTCCAATACTTTCACTCATCTACTCTCCCTCCTGTTCTACCTCCCCCATCCTCTCTAAACCATAGGATCTTGACCCATGATCCACTACTCAAACCTTTCTTGTCTACCTTCTGCTCTCCACTTCTCTTGACTTGGCATAGTATATGCCAAAGCCACACACCCATTATCTGATCTACCTACATTTCCTCTGCTTCTATACCAAGGCACAGTCTTTTAAAAGGAGGCCACCAAAAATCCATCGTCTCTACAATCAACTTCCTGGTGATCCTTCAGTGAGCCCCAGAAAACTCTGTTACTCCTCACAACTCTTTCCCTTCCCAATAATGGCCTCAAGGCCTATACTACATTAACTCTTAAGACATGCGCTCACTCCCACTTCACAAAGAAAGATGAGGTGAGACAATTTCATTAAATTTGTACCTACATATAATCTACAAAAATAATGTACTCCTTATTCCTTCCGAAGTCTTAATTAAAAAAATCCAATCAATAAACAAGAATCCTTCCTCTTGTTCAGAGCTAATCCTAGGTCTGACTTTTCAGGGATCCCTCAAAACAGTTTCCTCTATCCTGATCACTAATTTATCCTCCTTTAATGATTCTGTCTCTTTAGCATGCAAATATGTTCGTACATTGTGATAGGAGGATTAAAGAGTGAATATCCCCCCTGAACATAGCTGGTATCATCCCATGGGCTGGAGGACTAGCCTAAATAAAAGTATTTTGGAAAAGGAGAAAAACAGATGAGTGCCAGATTACCCTTGCCCTACATGATGATCCACCCAGATGTGAACAAACTCCTGCTGCCATGCCTTCCCCTCATTGATGGACTGTGTCTTCTCAAACCATAAACCAAAAAATATTTATCAGTCCTCACTGTGTTTTTCAGGTGTTTTATCATAGCAGTGACGAGAAAGTAACTAATACATATATCTCCCAGCAAAATGAGTAAATCTCTTATTTTACTAGACATTAATCTATGACATATTACCATGCTATAGCCCTTTCTTTAAAAAGCAGCCTTGGCTAGTCTTCTAGTTAAGATGATGTGTCATGTTGGGCGTGGTGGCGCATGCCTTTAATCCCAGCACTTGGGAGGCAGAGGTAGGCGGATCTCTGTGAGATTGAGGCCAGCCTGGTCTACGTAGAGAGTTCTAGGCCAGCTAGGACTACAGGGAGACCCTGTCTCAAAAACACCAAAAAAAAAAATTTAAACTAAATTTTTAAAAAAAGATGATGTGTCACAGATAACATACCCACACCACTTCTGACATCCCAACCTATTTACCTGCTGTTTAAAAGCGGAAAGCAGATAGACACAGGTAGGTTAGTTCAACATCCATTAGAGAGCAAGTTCCTCCCTGAGGACACATTAACAGACATGTGAAGCACCCAGGTATCTGGGGCACTTGAGATCTAGCTGCTCTTTTCAATAAAGCTGCTGTACATCCCAATCAAAAAAGACTAAAGACAGATTCTATGAAAGCTGAATGACAAAGTGCCAAAATGTGCTGCCCACATTTGACAAACTTTCATTACTCTGACAAAATGCCTGAGAAAAGTAACTTAAGGGAGAAAATATTTATTTTATTTTTGCATTTACTTATTTATGTGTCTGTGCATGTGTGTGTAGGTGGGCATATGCATGCCTATAGTGGTCAGAGGTTCTTTCCTTCCACAGTGTAGGTCCAGGGACTGAACTCAGGTCATCAGCTTGATGGCAAGTGCCTTTACATGTTGAGACACCTCACCAAATCAAGAAAATATTTATTTTAGCTCATGGTTTCAAAAGTTTCGGTCACCTTGGTGGAGAAGGCATGGCAGAGCACAGTAATTCATATCATGGTATCTAGGAGGAAAAGAAGGAGCAGAATGCCTGTACTGGTGAGCTTCTCCTGTATTCTGGAGATTCCCTAGCCTATGAGATGGTGCTACCCACCTTCAGGAAGAGACTTCTCCACAGTTAATCCTCTCTAGAAATACCTTCACAGACACAGCAGAGGTGAGCTTTACTAATCTCCTAAATGCCTCTCAATCTAATCAAGTTGACAAAATTAACTCTCACAGCAAGGATCAAGGTACTAATTATTTCCAGTACCCCCTCCCCCAAATCAATGGATGCTAAAACTAACTGGTAAAAATTTAAAGAGCCATTTACATAATCTCAAATTATTTTCCCCTAAGATATGTATTTATTTCAAATGGAGAAGCAGTAAGAACACCTAGCAAACCCCACCTTAATCAAATGACCACAAATAACATAAACATCAATGCAACAAACGGACAGAACATGAATGCCTTCTCATACAATGTAATGAGAAAAAAACAGTATCACTTTTCTGGTATTTCAGTCCAAAATATACAACCTAAAATTGTGGTGAGAAAACATCAGATAGGGCTAACATAAGGAAAATTTGAATAAATAACTGGCCCATATATTTCAAAAGTATCCAGATTTCAAGGACAAAATACTGAAGAACTGCATCAGATTGTAACTAAAGAGACAATGCCTGAATAGGACAGATCAGAAAGTAGTATTTTTTTTCTTTTGCTATTGTCTTAATTCAGGTTGCTATAATAAAATATACGTTGGGAAAAAAAAAACAGATTTTGGACTTAGTAGTAGAGCTCAAGATTTCATAACTGCTTTAAAACGCTCCTGTGTGCGTTAGGCTGAGATGGTAACTAAACTCAGAAATGTATTTCACTTTTCGCCATCTTGATAGTTACTTCTTAGAGTCCCTCTAATACTGGTCTTGTCCAGAACACTAGCTATCAGTCTTTGTATTTTATATAAACTTCGTATTAGTAGTTTATTCATTGTACATATACTTGTCTATTCATACTTAAATAATATATAATAAATATACATAAGTGAAATATTTTATATACATGTATGCACAACTATTGCATAATTTTTTCCTTGGGAGGCATGAAGAAACATTGATTCACCTTCGATATGGGAATTACAACAGACCAAGAAACAGCTCTACCTAAGACTAGCTTGGTGAACCAATAAGTTTACTTACAAGGACATGGGTGACTCAAAGGTAGTTATAGCACTAAAAAGCCACCCCAGTATGGGTAATGACTCAGAAATGGAAGTTTTCTTTTGGGGGTCCTTAGTTTTGTTAGTAAAAGAACTTTTAAACCAACTCAAATGGAAGCTCAAGGACCGTTTTATAAAGATTTGAGAGAAAAGCAACAGGGCAGGCAAGCTGAAAATCTTGGCAACTTCCCAGGAGAGACAGAGACAAGAAAGTCGTGCCTTTGCAATGGAGATCAGCAAACAACCACGTGGCAGAGAAAAAGCCAGAAAGCCCAGAGTGTCAGGGAAAGCATGCTTAGGAAGGCAAGCCACAGATCTGAGCTCAGGGGGCACCTCATTCAGACTCTGTCCCAGGACAAAGGACTGCACCAGGGACACATGAGTAGAAGGCAAACTAGAGAGCACTCATTGAAAGAAGAAAAGCAGGGCCTAGAGAAATGGCTCAGCAGTTAAGAGCATTGACTGCTCTTGCAGAGGACCTGGGTTCGATTTCCAGCACCCACATGGGGGCTAACAACCATCTGTAACTCCAGTTTTGGGGAAATCTGATGCCTTCTTTGGACCTCTGCTAACATTTCATGACACGGGTGTGCTTACACACATGCAGGCAATACACTCCTACATATAAAATAAAAGTAATAAATAAAATATTGTAAAAAGATACAAAGCTGAACACAAGTAAAATAAATAAATATAATATAAAATTTTTTAAAAAAAGAGAAGCAGTCCCAAAGT
>NW_008341823.1:0-437 GCF_000622305.1 Nannospalax galili | reverse complement strand
GAAAGTCCTTTCCTACACCTATATCTTGTAGGTTTTTCCCAATGTTTCTTCCAAGAGTTTCAGAGTTTCAGTCTTTACATTGAGGTCTTTGGTGCATTTGGAATTGACTTTTGTGCATGGTGAAAGATAGGGGTTTAGTTTCATTCTTCTACAGGTGGAGATCCAGTTTTGCCAGCACCATTTGCTGAACATGCTGTCTTTCCTCCAGTTAATGTTCTTGGCCCCTTTGTCAAATATCAGGTGGCTAAAATTGCAATTACTCATATTTGGGTCTTCAATTTTGTTCCATTGGTCTATGGGTCTATTTTTATGCCAGTACCATATTGTTTTTATGACTATAGCTTTGTAGTAGAGCTTAAAATCTGGTATAGTAATCCCTCCTGCACTGCTCTTAGTTCTCAGGGTTCTTTTGGCTATCCAGGGTCTCTTGTGCTTCC
>NW_008341822.1:0-937 GCF_000622305.1 Nannospalax galili | reverse complement strand
TGTGAGTTCAAGGCCCACCTGGTCTACATAGTGAGTTCCAGGACAGCTGGGCCTATGGGAAGATCCTGTCTCAAAAAAATAAAATGACCAAAGGGGAAAAAAAGTCAGAAGGAGGAACAAGAAAGATATACTCACCATCATAAATAAATGCAGCTGTACAATATAAACATCATAATCTCAGTTAAATGTCAAGCATACTATGGGACCGGTGGAGGGGGTTACTTCACCTTCAAGTAAATATACTTGTCAATGTTTAACTTTTTAAATTTTGTCTTCAATAAGCCCTGTCATTACACCTACAAATTAGCAAAGTATGTTTTCATTCCTTACATATTTTTATTATTTTTATTTTATATGTATGCATGTATTGCCTACATATATGTAAGTGCATCCATGTCTTGCACTGCACATGGATGTCAGAAGAGAGGGGCAGATCCCACGGAACTGGAGCTATGAACAATTGCTACCTTCCATGTGGATCCTGGGATTTGAACCCAGGTCTTCTGCAAGAACAGCCAGTGTTCTTAACTGTTGAGGCATCTCTCCAGCCCCTACAGTGTGTTTTTATGTATCGTGCTACAGCATCAAACATTTTTCCATTTCTCTTTCTCAACTATAACTACAACCATTAAGTTTGACAAGTGTACATTGTGAAAAAGTAGACACTCAGGCTTTTGTCACTTTTGTCATACTGTCTTTGAATAGAAATTCTTTATTTCAGAGTTCAGACAGGCTTGTTCCTCTCCAGTTAATTCCAATGCATATGAAGTTGAAGTCATCAATAGAGTTGCACCCAAAGTCTGACTCAGGTTAAAAATGTGTGCCTAAATTCATCCTGTAGCTATTCCAGAGTCCATAATTTGCATAAATCTCCTTAGAATGTGGCATAATCCTTACACTGGTTCCTTGGTTTGTGAACTGAGGGCTATTGTGGTTG
>NW_008341821.1:0-406 GCF_000622305.1 Nannospalax galili | reverse complement strand
TTTTTGGCATCCCTTAGATACAATATCATATCATCTGCAAAAAGGGATAATATGATCTCTTCTTTCCAATTATTATGCCTTTAATTTTCTTCTCTTGTCTTATTGCTCTTGCAAGAGTTTCAAGTACTGTGTTAAAGAGAAGTGGGGATAGTGGACAGCCTTGTGTGGTTCCTGATTTCAATGGGAATGCTTCTAGTTTTTCTCCATTTAGAATGATGTTGGCTGTGGGTTTGTTATATATGGCTTTAATCATGTTGAGGTATGTTCCCTCCAGTCCAATTCCCTCTAGGACTTTGAGCATAAATGCATGTTGAGTTTTGTCAAAGGCCTTCTCTTCATCTATTGAGATGTTCAGGTTGTTCTTGTCTTTGAGTCCATTTATATGATTTATGATGTTTATTGACTT
>NW_008341820.1:0-386 GCF_000622305.1 Nannospalax galili | reverse complement strand
TGATCAAAGGAACAATCAATCAAAAGATATTACAATCATGAACATATATTCGACAAACACTGATGCACCCAACTTCACAAAAAAAATGCTACAGGACTTTAAGACCCAAATTAACCACAACTCATTAATAGTAGAGGACATCAATACCCCACTATCTCCATTAGATAGGTCAATAGGCCAGAGACTTAACAGAGAGATATCTGAATTAAACAAAACCATATATCAAATGGACTTAACAGATATCTACCGAGTATTCCACACAAACACCAAAGGACATACTTTCTACTCAGCACCCCATTGAACTTTCTCCAAAATCAACCATATACTGGGACACTAAACAAAGCTCACCAAATACAAAAAGATTGAAATAATTCCATGTGTTCTAT
>NW_008341819.1:0-425 GCF_000622305.1 Nannospalax galili | reverse complement strand
CTTAGATACACAACCAAGACATATTTTTCTAAAACAAAGAGACTGACACTCTGGGCAATACTATTTTGAATACAATTCATAGGAAAGAGGTTTTATCACAAAATGCTTTTGGTTCATTTGTTTTCACTGTTATAAACACATTATTGGAAGTACTGTTCGTTCTACAGAAAGCAAAGAGACTGACACTCATGCGGATATTCTTTTGAATACAATTCATAGGAAACGGGTTTTAACACAAAATGCTTCTCTTCATTCGTTTTCACTATTGTAAACACATTGTTAGAACTATTGTTCTTTCTACAGAAAGCAAGCACTTAGATATAGAACCGACACATATTTTTCTACAGCAAAGAGACTGACACTCATGGAAATATTCTTTTTCATACAATTCGTAGGAAACGGGTTTTAATACAAAATGCTTCATT
>NW_008341818.1:0-344 GCF_000622305.1 Nannospalax galili | reverse complement strand
CAAGAATGGAATATGCAGGAATTGTGTGACACCATTAAAAGATCAAACTTACAAATCATAGGCATACAGGAAAGGAAGGAGAAGAATCCCAAGATAATGGCATGGACCAGATCTTCAACAGAATCATGGAAGAAAATTTCCCAAAATTAAAGAAAAGCATGCCCATACAAATACAAGAAGCATAAAGAGCACCAAACAGACAGGACCAGAAAAGAAATTCTCCATAGCACATCATAGTAAAAACACTAAATATGCAAAACAAAGAGACAATTCTGAAAGCTGCAAAAGAAAACCAACAAGTCATATGTAAAGGAAAACCCATTAGGATTACAGCTGACTTTTCA
>NW_008341817.1:0-313 GCF_000622305.1 Nannospalax galili | reverse complement strand
AAGAAAAGGCCCTTATTCTTTGACTAAGAATGCCCCATGATACTTTACCTTTTCGTCGTCTTAACCTGGTGATCCTTTACCAGTGGGCCTGTAGCGCCCTGACGAGGTCCTATCCTTGCCTGAAATTATTAAAAAGAGAGAAAAGGGGAGAGATAGCTTACCCTCCGGGTCCCAAGTTTGAGCGCCACCTGCAACGGACCAGCCCAGACCGGGGCAGTTCAGTCCGATGGGAACAGGGTCGTCGAGAGGGTGGACAAAGAGCCAGCTAGTGACAAACAGACGCAAAGGAGCTTGATGAAAGTCTGAGTGTAAT
>NW_008341816.1:0-275 GCF_000622305.1 Nannospalax galili | reverse complement strand
ATGTAAGGACCACTGGCAAAGAACCTGTTCGAAATATGGGGAGACAGGGCCTGATTTTTCAGCTGCCTCGTAGATAAGAACAAGGTCAGCAAGTGTTGGGAGACCTTTGTTATGCAAAAGTCGAAGCTTCTTCACACCGGATAGCTCATGTAGCTTGGGATGTGCTGCGGGCTCCTTTACATAACAAAGTGCTTCCTGGCATCTTTCCTGCCTCTCCTTCTGAAGTGTCTGCCATGAATGCCCTAAACATTAACGTGGCCTTTGACTCTGAAAAG
>NW_008341815.1:0-500 GCF_000622305.1 Nannospalax galili | reverse complement strand
TTTTTTTTTAGCTAGCTAGGCATTATTTATTTCTTGCATTGTCTGACCCTTCCACCATGGTTTCCCTACTTAAGTTGCTCCCGTTTTTCTCATTTCTCCCTTAATAATACCCTTCCCCAAGGGTATGGTCCCACCTCTCTTGAGCTCCTTCTTTCCCTTTATCCCCTAGGTTCCTTGTATACCGTTCCCTTCCCCTCCCTTAAACTAACCCAGTTTTTGTCCATATCTCCTTTATTAACATATTTTTCCTACTGTTCTCTTTCAGATTCTTTCTTTTCCTTTATCTCCCTGTTTCCTTTCCATTATCCTGGTTCCTGTAGTTATGTCTGGATACATACTCACTTATCAGGATTTGGTTCTATGATCCACATATGAGGGAGAACATGTCTTTTTTTTTTCTGAGTCTGTGTTACTTTACTTAGTATAACAGTTTCTAGTTCCATTGATTTACTGGCAAATTTCATGATTTCATCTTTTTTACTGCTGAGTAAAACTCCATC
>NW_008341814.1:0-222 GCF_000622305.1 Nannospalax galili | reverse complement strand
GGAAGCATGGAAATTTATGTCATGTTAATTAGTTGAGGTGATAAACATTACAATTGAAATCTACCTGATGATTTTATAGACATACACAGGTGCAAAGGATCCAAGTGCAACCAATTATGACTAGTAATTATCAGATACATACAGATTAGAGATGCATGTGCCAACAACTCTGTGTTATTAGCAAAAACAATGAGTCTCTCTGCAAGGAACAATATATTCTAA
>NW_008341813.1:1352707-1354853 GCF_000622305.1 Nannospalax galili | reverse complement strand
TAAATTATCCTTTATCATTTCAAAGTCCAATCATTTTAATTTATGAACTGAAATACAAAGAGAACAAAATCCATCCAGGTTTATTAAGGTGCATGAACATGGAAGGCAGACACAAACTATGAAACTCAGAGCAAAGAAAAATGACTGAACAAAGAGATAAGCAATTGGACAGGGGCTTGGACTCCTCAGAGGAGAGCGACAAGGGTCCTGGAAGGATTGCACAAGGAGTTTGTTTCTCTGAATAAACAGCACAAACCATATCACAAAACATTAAAAGTCAGTTATTTTGATAAACCTCATTACAAATTTGGGCCTGAAGCTCAAATTTATCTCATGAATATTATTAAAAGCTTGATGAATTAAAAAATCTCTATAGTCTCACTTGTTGGGAGAACATAAGTCTTATTGGTCAGACACTGCTTCAACTGTATAAACTTTGCACTGTTTGCAAATTAAGATGCCACAGTTGTGCCAGTAGATTCTTAAGATTGATTTTATTTTTTCTTAATGTGTGTGTGTGTGTGTGTGTGTGTGTGTGTGTGTGTGTGTGTACCCATGGGGGCAAGAAGAGAGTTTGAATACCCTGGAGCTTGAGTTACATGTACTTGTGAGAAACCTGAAATGGATTCTGAGACTGAACTCTGGTCCCCCACACAGCAGCAAGAGCTAATGTTGTGCAATAGCTCCAGTGCTATGTCTGGAGACTTCTGGAACACTTCATTTCTTTCTGAAGTCTGATACCATGAGTACCTTTCCTGAAATAGACACTGAAACAGGTATCACAGTGTTCAGAGCTGTTTTTCTATACTTATGGACTTTACTTCCTAAAGGCTTACATGGCTCAGCTTCTCCAACTTTGCTGCATGCAACATACATCTCTTTCTTCAGCTGTTACCCTGTTGTAAACTCTCCATGGCAGATGTCTCGCAGCTCTGACATCAGGAATTTCTTCTTGGGGTCCTCGCTGCCAAACAGACAAACTTCACCTTCATAGGTTCACACAATGGCCTCTTGGGGACTCTTGGCCTGTCAGGGCCTTCTTTATGCAGGAAAACCCCTGCTGCATGCTGCCTGACCTCTGGCTCTCTGAAACCACAATGGGAGAACAGGTGATTCCTTCACTTTTCCGTTTTTCATGCCTCTAATGTCAGCACCAGGTAAACAATATTGCTAAGTTTGGCTGCAAGTTTGGGAGGGACCCCAGCCTGCTTCATCCACTTTCAAAGCTTTTCTCTGAAGAGGATTTTCAGTAGTAGAAACCACCACAACCCCCCCCCACCTCCAGGATTTTCCTTTCACAAGTTGGAGGCTTAGCTAAGCACGGTCTTGCCCTGGAGTCACTCTTTCCAATGTTTAAGTGCAAATCTTTAGGCCTCTCTTTAATAACTTTAATCTCCTTATCAAAGGGATCATCTCCTTCAGCACATGCCTTGGCTCCATTAATCTTCCTAGTGCTCTTTTTCAATCCAAGCTGTACATTGTTCAATTCTTTCTGCCTATTTGCTCTTTCTCACTGTATATCTGCATAATATTTACCATTAATAGCCATGCCACCATTTCTATATTAGGCTGTATTGATTTATCCTCTGCCAAAGAAATTAGTCCATTGCTTTTCAACTTAGCTTGAGGCAAATATTTAGGCTGTGGGAGACAATAGCTAGATGCTGCTAAAATATCCCAGTTGCTTTTTAAGTCCTTATTTCCTTATGGAACTACTTTGCTCTCAGCACTAGTTTCTTCTAAACTCTTACTAGAATGGCCCATTAAGCTTTGCTTACAGCATTCACAGCTCTTCTAGCCCAAATTTCCAAAGTTTTCCATATTCCTCCAAAACCACATGGCCAGGTTTGTCACAGTAATACTCCATGATCCTGGTACCAATCTCTATCTTAGATATCTTTTTGTTGCTGTGAACAAACACCATGACCAAGGGAACTTATGGTTTCAAAGGGGAAAGGGTCCATCATGGCAGAGAGGCATGGCTGGCAGAGGTGACTGGAGCAGAAACTAAGTGTTCACATCTTAAAGCAGACACAGGAAACAGAGTTACTAGAGCTCCAGCAAGGCTTAAGAACTCTCTAAGCCCAGTGAAGTGCTTCTGCTTCCTCCAGCATAACCACACCTTTTAAGACCTCCCAAAACAGCC
>NW_008341813.1:1350065-1351850 GCF_000622305.1 Nannospalax galili | reverse complement strand
CAACATTCCCCCCTCTGAAGAGGTAACTCTAAAATCTTTTAAAGATTAGATACAAGCTCCCAAATACTTTTGACGTTTTTGGCCTTGGAACAGAGTATGTTGCTAACAGGCCCGAGGACATTTTGACTTTTGGCCAAGAAACTGGCTACCTTTCTTTGGGGTCTTTTTACCCTAACTACCTAGCCAATTCTGTCCTCCTATTCTTATCATGCCATCCTCTGAAGGGGTTACCCAAATTGCCAATAGGGAATAGGGACCCAGACTGCTCTGGCTTCTTCCATGCTGAACAGAGATGCAGGGTGAGGCATTTGGGGTACCCCTTTCAGTGGGTCTGTCTAAAAGACTCCCAAATTGCATAACTCTTGATAAGGGGAAAAAAAGCAAGTCCTTGAATCATGAATGGAAGATGTGAAGAAGTAAAGGCAAGTTCTAGACAGGGAACTAGAAAAAAGTCAGAACAGGGCACTTTTCAAATGTTGATATGAGAGTTCATTAACCTTTCTTGACAAGGGCTTCCAAAAGCATCCCTTATTGGGATCTTCCTCATTTTCCTTTTGTCTTCCAAGGCTGTAATAGTTGACTGGGAAGAGTGGCTGGATACTCAGGTGAAGGTACAGTGACCCTGCTTGGCCCTTTTTAACGAATGAGTGCAAGCGTCAGCAAGCCCAATTGTGACTATGTTAAGCAATCAGACTCAGGCAAAGCCATGATGATGGTAGTTATTTCATGCAGAAGTGACTGTTGTATAACATCATCTTACTAAAAGGACCTGGAATTTTAAAGGACTTGATGCTAGGAGCCACATATGAGGGAGAACATTATGTCATTTGTTTTTCTGAGTCTGTGTTACTTCAATTAGTATACCAGTTTCTAGATCTATCCATTTACCTGCAAATTTCATTATTTCATCTTTCTTTACTGCTGAATAGAACTCCATTGTGTGACTATACCACATTTTTGTTAACCACTCATGAGTTGAAGGACACTTAGGTTGCTTCCATCTCTTAGCTATTGTGAAAAGAACAGCAACAAACATGGTTGTACAAGTGTCTCTACAATAGGATGAGTCCTTTGGGGATATGACAAGGAGTGGTATAACCAGGTTATATGGTAGGTTCATTTTTAGTTTTTTAAGAGTTCTCCACACTGTTTTCCATAGAGGCTGCACAAGTTTGCAATCCCACCAGGAATGAATGAACTTTCCCCTTTTTACACATCCTCTCCAGCATTTGGTATCATTTGTTCTCTGGATCCTAGCCAGTCTGATTGGGGTAAGGTGATACCTTAGGGTGGTTTTAATTTGCATTTCCCTAATTACTAATGTTAAACACTTTTCAAGATGTTTCTTAGCCATCTTTATTTCTTCCTTCAAGAATTCTCTGCTTAGATCTTTAGCCCATCTTTTAACTGGGTCATTTGGGTTTCTTGATTCTTTGTTTTTTGAGTTCTTTATATACTCTGGAAGTTAAATCTCTGTCAGACGAGTCACTGGTGAAGATTTTTTCCCATTCTGGGGTTTTTTTTCTTCTGCTTTTTTTTTCTTCTTTTGCTGTACAGAAGATTTTGAATGAGGTCCCACTTACTGATTGCTGACCTTAATTCCTGAGCAACTTCTGTCTGATTTAGAAAATCCTTTCCTACACCTAGATCTTGTAAGTTACTGCCAATATTTTCTTCTAATAGTTTCAGGGTTTCCAGTTTCACATAGAGGTCTTTGATCCATTTGGAGTTGACTTTTGTGCAAGGTGAAAGATAAGGATCTAGTTTCATTCTTCTACAGGTGGA
>NW_008341813.1:1348439-1348983 GCF_000622305.1 Nannospalax galili | reverse complement strand
CTTTTGATGTGTGTCTGTATGCAGTTTGCAAGTACTTTGTTGAGAATTTTTCCATCTGTATTCATTAAGGGTATGGGTCTATAGTTTTCTTTTTTGGTTGTGGCTTTTTGGGTATTAGTGTGATGCTGGCTTCATAGAAGGAATTTGGGAGTTCTCCCTCTGTTTCTATCTTTTTGAATAATTTAAGTAGCATTGGTTGGAAGTTTTTCATTAAATGTCTGGTAGAATTCTGCTGTAAGTCCATCTGGGCCTGGGCTTTTTTTAGTTGAGAGGCTTTGTATTACTGTTTCAATTTCCTTATATATTATGGGTCTGTTTAAACTGTTGATCTCTTCTTGGTTTAACTTTGGAGGTTCCCATGATTTCAGATATCCACCCATTTCTTTCAGACATTCAGATTTAGTAGCATATAGGTTTTTAAAATATTCCCTTATAATGCTTTGGATCTTTTGGGTGTCTCTTGTGATGTTTCCCTTTCATCTCTGATTTTGTTGATTTGGGTTTGCTCTTTCTTTCTTTTGGTTAACTGGACTAAGAGTCTGTC
>NW_008341813.1:1326669-1348270 GCF_000622305.1 Nannospalax galili | reverse complement strand
GCAGTGTTAAGTCATTTATTTGGGCTCTTTCCAATTTTTTAATGTAGGCACTTAGAGCTATAAACTTCCCTCTTAGTACTGCTTTTAATGTGTCCCAGAGGTTGTGTTGTGTCGTATTGTCCTTTTTGTTGAATTCCAGGAATTCTTTTATTTCTTTCTTAATTTCTCCTTTGACTCACTCATTTAGGAGTGTGTTGTTCAATCGCCATGAGTTAGTGTAGTGACTAAGGCTTCATCCAGTGTTAGTTTTGAGCTTTATTGCTTTGTGGGCCAATAGAATGCATGGAATTTTTCAATATTTTTGTATATGTTGATGTTTGTATTATGGCCAGGTATGAGGTCAATTTTTGAAAAAGTTCCATGAGGTGCTGAGTAGAAAGTGCATTCTTTGGTGTTTGGGCAGAATAATCAAAAGATGTCTCTTAGATCCATTTGATGTATGCTATCACTTAATTCAGATGTCTCTCTGTTTATTCTTTGTCCAGTTGACCTGTCTAATGGAGACAGTGGGGTATTGAAGTTCCCTACTATTACTGAGTAGGGGTTAATCTGTGTCTGAAAGTCCTGTAGTGTTGTTTTCATGGATTTTGGTTCACCAGATTTTGGTGCACATATGTTAAGGATTGTAAAATCTTCTTGTTAACTGTTCCTTTGATCAGAATGAAGTGACCTTCCTTATCTCTTCTGATTAGTTTTACTTTGAAATCTATTTTGTCAGATATTAGAATTGCAACCCCTGCTTGTTTCTTAGTTCCATTTGCTTGGTATGTCCTGCTTGTTTCTTAGTGCCATTTGCTTGGAATGTTCTTTTCCATCCTTTACCTTAAGGTAGTACCTGTCTTTGAAGGTGGTTGGGTTTTTTGCAGATAGCAAAGAGATGGATTTTGTTTCTTAATCCATTTGCTTTGCCTGTGTTTTTTGACTAGGGAGTTCAGTCCATTGATATTTAAGGTCGTTATTGAAGGTGTATATTGGTTACCATCATTTTGATTGCTATTTGTGTTCTCTGTGTTATTTTGTTTCCTAGATTATATCTTTGTTTATTTTCTTTCATTGTCCCAAGGTATAGTTGTTTATCTCTCTGCTCTCTGTATTGCTTCAAGTATTCTTTGCAGGGCTGGTTTTGTGGACATGTATTCTTTCAGGCTATTCATGCCATGGGAGATTTTTCTTTCCCCCTCAACTCTAATAGACATTTTTTTCTGGGTGTAGTATTCAGGGATGGCATCTACTGTCATGTAGAACTGGGAATACCTTGGTCCAGGCTCTTCTGGCTTTCATAGCTTGCATTGATAAGTCAGCTGTCATTCTGATGGGCTTTCCTTTGTGTGTGACTTGTTTTTCTTTTACTGCTTTCAGTATTCTTTCTTTTTTCTGTACATTTACTGTTTTTCCTATGATATGTCATGGGGAGTTTCTTTTCTGATCCTGTCTGTTTGGTGTTCTATGTGCTTCCTGTATTTGTATGGGGATGTCTTAATTTTGGGAAATTCTCTTCTACAATCCTGTTTACAATCTGGTCAGTACAATTAACCTGAAATTCTTTTCCTTCCTCTACGCCTATGATACATAGGTTTGGTCTTTTCATGGTGTCTCATACCTCCTGCATATTCCATTCCTGTGTTTTTAAAATTTTTCATAATCTTTGCTTGAGCAGTCCAATTCTTCAACTTTATTGTCCAGGTTTGAAATTCTGTTTTCCATTTCATTCATTCTATCAGTGAAGCTTTTCCTGTTGCTTCAAATAGGCTTCCTTCTTCATTTCTGCCTGAGTTTTCTTCAATGTTTCTATCTCTTTTGTGAATTCATTCAGAAGTTTATCCTTATCTCCTTTTAGTTCTTTGATTTGTTTGTTCGTGTGTTCTTTAAATTCATTGAATTCCTTGATCATGTTTATGATTGTTCTTTTAAATTCAGTGTTGTGGGTTATCTCTAGGGGGTTCTCCTTCTAGAACTTCTCTACAGGATTGGTGGGATTTGCTGGGGACATAGTGTTTTGTCTTTTCATTTCATTATTCTTTCGTTGTGGTTTTGGCATATGAATTTCTTTTGTTGTTTATGATTCTGATATGTGAATTAAGTTGATTATGCTTCTGTTTGTATTATCAGGGTGCCTAGAGCCTTTCTTCATTGGTTATGTAAAGCTGGTTGGTACAGGGTTCAGGTTCTCTCAGATTTATTTTGGAGGGAACTGATGGCTTCAGATCAGCTATTCAGGGGTACTCACAGAAATCCAATTCAGGTTTCAGTCAGGTACACTCAGCCTTCCTTCACCACATGGAGGCAGGATCCAGGCTCTCTCAGGCAGTCTTATGCTTTGTCAACCCTATGCCAGAGGGAAGCTAGAGGGTGGCCAGAAGTCAGCACTCTCTGGCTGTCTACTATGCTTCAAGTAGCTACCCCTATGGAGAAATGAGCCACCCTCTCAGGCTGTCTGCTAGGATCTCAGCCCTAGCCCATCAAAGTCAGATCTGCCCTAGAGCCTTGGGAGGGGCCTCACAAAATCCCAGGTAGGGGGAAGGTATGGCACAATTTGGGGAAGCTCACTACAGTGTGGAGGCAGGATCTGGGGGCTGTCAGGCTGTCCTCTGGGTTCTCAGGCTCTCTGGTAGTTGGAGGCCAAAGGAAGGCCAGAACCCCACACTCTCTGGTGGTCTGTTGAGCTCTGAGCAGCTACCCCAATGGAGGAGGTCCAAACCCACCCTCTCAGGCTGTCTCCTGATACACAAGTATATGTCACATAAGCATACAATCAGTTAAAAAAAATAGAAACAGACAATGTTTTAAATGGAAGGATCACCCAAATGCAGAGGGGGGTTTTTTGTTGTTGTTTTTGTTTTGCTTTTGTTTTTTGTTTTTTCTATGTGAATTGTACTGAATACAAATACCAGGTATTTCAAGCTTTCAAATGACTATTTGAAATGTTTAAGCTCAGATGTAATGCCTAATGTGAGAAGAGAAACACAGGATTTGTGGATTGCTTTTTATATACACTAGATCTAACCAAGTGAATACAAGTGGAGAGCTATACATGAGTCAAGATCTCTATTTTCATTTGCCTATTGTGATAACTACCTGTGTCCCTTCATTTTTCCATTTTTGTTTGTGATCATCCTACACATGCCTAATTTGTTATTCTTGACATATTCTTCAAAATATGTTGCATATGTACATGATGTATGTGCATACATGTGTATGTTGGACATAATACTTTAAAATTTTTAGTTTCTGCATTTATTTTTCAGTTATGGAAGAGGGAGGCAAATGCCACAGCATGTATGTGGAGATCAGAGAACATCATGCAGGAGTCATTTCTTTCCTTCCTTCCCCCAGTGTGACTTGCAGTTATTAAACTCAGGTCCTTAAGTTGGATATCAATCACTCTTACCTGCTAAACAAACTCACGAGCCTTTGAAGTAATTTTTGTGTAAATGATAGAGCTTTTTATTCCTCCATGTTTTTTTTCTTTTTCTGATTCCAAACTAAGAAACAAAAGGTTTCTAATATTGTTAACACAGTGAGTCCTAACTGAGATAGTCAAGACTTAAATTCAATTGAAACTAGGGGAAGTGGTAATAGTGTTCAAAGAAAATCATTTTTTTCATTTCCATTAATAATATTTTTATTTATTCTTTGAAAATTTCATACATTTATATAATGTGTTTTGACCATATCCATCCACCATTACCTGCCTCCAACTTTTCCTGATGACCCCACCCTCCCAACTTCATGTCCTCCACTGTTTTGTTATTAGAAATCCCCTAAGGTAAATTAGTGTGGCTCAGATGTGTATGGGTGTGGGGCCAAACACTGAGCCACTGGTGGCTTACCAGCAGCCACGTCCTCAGAGAGTAGTGACTCTCTTTACCTCAGTAACCATCAACTATTAATGCTCACCACTCAATTGTAAGGCCTAGGGCACACGCCTGCTTTCATCTTGGAATTTTGACCTTCTTGACATCATGCAAGTCTTGTGAAGATAACCATGCTTGAAGTGAGTTGATAAAGGAGACTTTAAGCACTAGTGCTTACGATTTTAAAATGATCACTTTATAAGCTAATTGAAAAAATTAAGAAGAATTTAAACACAGGTACCCTACATGGATGGATAATTAAAATCTGAGAATATCCGGGTGATCCAGTGGAAATCCCAGTGCCAATGTTGGTCAGAAATGCCACAGAGGACACAAAATCAATTCAGCCTATTGCTGTTGATCTAGGCTCTCACCAGAACTAGATGGTAAAATAATACTGCTGAAAATAACACAGCCCTCGGTTGTAAGATATAGAGAAATTCAGCTGGAACTCTGCTAGAAATCTCCTCCCTGTTTTCTAGTGTATGATAAGGTTCTATTCAATCTTCTGGGGGAGAAAACTACTCAGTGTTTTTTTCCAGCTGTGTACCTTTTATGCTACAACTGATGTTGTTGGAATATTTGTACTACATCACTTTGTACTAGCTGATTTAATAAATCATTCACATACATATTCATTCTATTGGATCTATTCCTCAAGATCATGATTTTTCCACCTGGGTAGATGTTTAAGATGCTAATAAGACATGTAATACATGGAGTTGTATGTACAACTATGTGTAACAGTAGGTTTGAGAAATTCTGTACTATATAAATGACCAAAAAATGTACATGCATTGCAAATGATCCAAAAGGTCCATGTTTAGGTCACATAAAAGTTCCAACACTATGTACAGTGGGGCTGTCTGAGGTAGTAAACTCTTTCTCTACTCTCACATATTTCCTTATTTGATTTATATACTATCTTTAAATAAACTATCTCTGTTGGCCTCCTGAGTTTCATATCAGAATCACAAATAACAAAAGAAATCCACATGCTGAAATCACAATGAAAAAGATAATAATATGAAAGACCCGAATAATATGTCCCCACTAAACACCAACAGTCCTATAACAGAGTTCTACAATTAGAATCCCCTAGAGATAACCCAGGACACAGAATTTAAAAGAACAATCATAAATATGACCAAAGAATTCAATGAATTTAAAGAACACACAAACAACAAAGAACTAAAACAAGATAGGAGAGTGAATTCACAAGAAATAGAAATAGCTAAGAAAACTGAGGCTCAAATGAAGAAGGCAGTGAAAAGCTCACTAAGACAAATTGACATGATAGGAGAACAACTCACCAATAAAAAGAATGAAATGGAAAACAGAATATCAAGACTAGATGATAAGGTTGAAGAATTGGACAGCTCAAGCAAAGATTGAGAAAAGTGTTTAAAAACATAGAAATGGAATATGTAGGAAATGTGAGACACTACGAAAAGACCAAATTTAGGTATCATCGGCATAGAGGAAGGAGAAGAATCTCGTTAATGGTACTGACCAGATCTTACAAAGAAGTGCAAAGGAAATTTTCCAAAATTAAGGATACACATGTTCATACAAATACAAGAAGTACATTGACACCAAACAGACAGGATCAAAAAAGAAACTTCCCATGGCATATCATAGTAAAATCCTTAAATGCACAGAACAGAGAAAGAATACTGAAATTTGCAAAAGAAAAACACCTCACATATAAAGGAAACCTATCACAATTACAGCTAACTTTTCAATGCAAACTATGAAATCCAGAAGAGCCTAGACAAAAGTATTTCCAGTTCTAAATTATCATACATGCCAACCCAGAATACTTTACTCAGTAAAAATGCCTATTATAGTTGAAAAGGAAAGAAAAATCTTCCATGACATAAATAGACAAAGAATTCATGTCTACAAAACCAGTCCTTCAGAGAATACTTGAAAATGCAAAGACCTGAGAGAAAGGAATGTCTACACTCAAGGGACAACAGAAGCAAACTAAATGAAGGTATAATTGTGGAAACAAAAAGACCAAGAATGCAAATAGAAATTAAAATGATGGAAACCAATATGTATCTTTCAATAATAATGTTTTAAAAAATATTTTATTCATTTTTTTAATTTTATGTGTATGCGTGTATTGCCTGCATGTAGGTAAGTGCACTGGTGTCATGCAGTGCCCATGGAGGACAGAAGAGATTTTTGGATCCCTTGGAACTTGAGTTATGGACAGTTGTTAGCTTCCATGCTGGGATTCAAACTGGGGTCTTCTGCAAGAACAGCCAGTGTTCTTAACTATTGAGCCATCTCTCCAGCCCCATATCTTTTAATAATAATTTTAAATATCGGTGAACTGAAATGCCCAGTCAAAAAACACAGGATCGTTGAATGGGTTGAAAAGCAAAATCCATCTGCAAGACATCCACCTCAACTTTAAGGATAGGCACTTCCTTAGGGCAAAAGGATGGAAAACTATTTCAAACAAATGGCACTAAGAAATAAGCAGTGGTTGCAATTCTAATATTTGGTAAAATAGACTTCAAACTAAAACTAATCAGAAGCTATAAAGAGGGTCACTTCATTCTGATCAAAGGAACAATTAACCAAGAAGATATTACAATCATGAACGTATATGCACCAAACTCTGATAAACCCCATTTCATAAAAATAGTAGTACATGACTTCAAGACACAAATTAATGACAATTCAGTGATAGTAGGGAACTTTACTACCCCACTGTTTCCATTTCACAGGTCAACTGAACAAACAATAAACAGAGAGACATCTGAATACAATGACACCATACATCAACTGGACCTAACATACATCTATCAAAGCACCAAAGAATATACTTTCTATTCAGTGCCCCAAGGAACTTTCTCCAATATCAATCACAGACTGGAGCACAAAATAGACCTCAACAAATACAAAAAAAATAAAATAATAAGAATCTAAGAGCTTTGAAAAGATGAACAAGATAGACAATTAGCCCAGTTAATCAAAAGAAGGAAAGATCAATTCCAAATCAACAAAATCAGAGCTGAAAGAGAAAACATCACAACAAACAGCAAAAAGATCTAGAACACTAAAAGGGATTAACTTTAAAAACCTATACTCTATCAAATTTGTAAACCTAAAAGAAATGAATTAATATTTAAAATCATGGGAATCACCTAAGCTAAACCAAGAAGAGATCAACAGCTCAAACAATCCATACCATATAAGAAAATGGAAACAGTAATACAAACCTCCCAACCAAAAAAAGCACAGGCCCAGATGAATTTACAGCAGAATTCTACCAGACATTTAAAGAAGTTCTACAACCAATCCTGCTTAAATTATTCAAAAAGATAGAAACAGGGGAGAACTCCCAAACCCCTTCTATGAAGCTGGTATCATTCTAATACCAAAACTAGGTAAAGATACAATCAAAAAAGAAAACTATAGACCCATGTGAATGAATGAATATAGGTGCAACAATTCTCAACAAAATACTTTCAAACAACATACAGACAAACATCAAAAAGATCATCCACCAGGATAAAATTGCCTTTATTCCAGAGATGCAGGGATGGTTCAATATATGAAAGCAAAATGTCATAAATAATATAAGTGAACTGAAAGACAAAAATCACGTGGTCATCTCAATAAAAGCAGAAAAGGCCTTTGGCAAAATTCAACACACATTTATGTTAAAAGTCCTAGAGGGAAGTGGGCTGGAGAGAACATACCTCAACATAATGAAAGCTATATACAACAAACCCATAGCCAACATCATTCTAAATGGAAAAAAACCCTGGAAGCAGTCCCATTAAAATCAGGAACCAGACAAGGATACCCACTATCTCTACTCCTTTTCAACATCCTGCAAAGGAAGAAAGAGTACATGGAAATTTACAATAGCTTCAAAAAAAGAAAGAAAATAGAAAGTCTGTTCCTACACTATATCTTTGGATGGTACTGCCTATGTTTTCTTCTAGTAGTTAAGAATTTTATTCTTTTGCAAGTGGAGATTTAGTTTTGCCAACATCATTTGCTGAAGATGCTATCTTTACTCCATTGTGTGTTCTTGGCCCCTTTGTCAAATATCAGGTGACTGAAATTGCATGTACTCATGTTTAGGTCTTCTATTGTGTTCTATTGATCTGAGTGCCCACTTTTGTGCCAGTACCATGCGGTTTTTATGACTATAGCTCTGTAATATAATCTGAGATCTGGTATGGTGATCCCCCAAGCATTGTGTTTTCACCCAGGATTACTTTGAAAAACTGGGATCTTTTGTGATTCCATATGAATTTTACAATGATTTTTCTCAAGCTCTGTGAAGAATGATGAAATTCTTTTGATTGGCATTGTGTTGAATCTATACATTGCTTTGGTAAAATGGTCATTTTCACAGTATTGATTCTATCAATCTATGAGTGTGGTAGGTCTTTCCATCTCCTAGTTTCTTCCTCTATCTCTTTCTTTAGAGACTGGAAATTTTCATTGTAGAGATCTTTATTGTCTTTGGTTAGGTTTATTCCTAAATATTTTTTTAAGATATTGTGAATGGGTGGGTTTCCTTGAATGCTTTTTCTGATTGCTTGTTATTGGTCATCAGAAAAACTACTTATTTTTGTAGGTTCATTTTGTAACCTGCCACTTTACTGAAAGTATTAATCATTTCTAGGAGTTTTCTGGTGGAATTTTTGGAATTTCTTAGATTATAATATATCATCTGCAAATAGAGATAATTTGACCTCTTTCAATTACTCCTTTAATTTCTTCCTTTTGTCTTATTGCTCTAGCAAGAGTTTCAAGCATTATATTGAAAAGGAATGGAAATAGTGAACAACCCTGTCTGATTCCTGATTTTAATGGGAACACTTCCAGTTTTTCTCCATTTAAGATGATGGGTTTGTTGTATATAGCTTTAATTATGTTGAGGTATGCTCTCTTCAAACCAATTCCATCTAGGACTTTTAACATGACTGCATATTGGATTTTGTCAAATCTTTTCTTACTCCAATACAAAAACCATGTGGTTTTTGTCTTCAAGTTTATTTATACATTTTATTACACTTATTGACTTACAGATATTGAGCAATCCCTGAATCTCTGGAATAAAGCCAACTTGATCATGGTAGATGATCTTTTTGATATGTGTCTGTATGCAGTTTTCGAGTACTTTTTTGAGAGTCTTTGAATCTATGTTCATTAAGAATATATGTCTATAGTTTTCCTTTTTTGTTGTATCTTTACCTGGTTTTTGTATTGGAGTGATGCTGATTTTATAGAAGGAGTTTTGGAGTGTTCCCTGTTTCTATCTTTTGGAATAATTTAAGCAGGATTGGTTGTAAATCTTTGAATTTCTGGTAGAATTCTGCTGTAACTCCATCTGGGCCTGGGCTTTTTTTAGTCGAGAGGTTTTGTATTACTTCTTCAATTTCCTTACCTGTTATGGGTCTGTTTAAGCTCTTGGTCTCTTTTTGGTTTAACTTTGGTAGTGTCCATGATTTTAGAAATTCATACATTTCTTTTAGATTTTCTAATTTAATGGAATATAGATTTTTAAAGAATTCCCTTACAATATTCTAGATTGTTTTGGTGTCTGTTGTGATGTTTCCCCTTTTGTCTCTGATTTTGTTGATTTGAAGTTGTTCTTTCTTTCTTTCTTTCTTTTTGTTAACTGGGCTAAGAGTCTGTCTTGTTTAACATTTCAAAGAATCAGGTCTTAGATTCATTGACTTTTTGGATTGATTTGTTTCTATTGCATTGATTTGTGCTCTGAGTTTTTTTATTTCTTCTCATCTACTGTTTGGGGTTGATTTGTTCTTGCCTTTCCAGAGTCTTGAGTTGTACAGTAAGTGGGAACTCATCAAACTACAAAGCTTCTGCACAACAAAAGAAACAACCAAAGAAGGAAAGAGGAAACCCACTGACTGGGAGAAAATATTTACCAGCCACACATCTGACAGAGGGTTAACATCCAGAATGTACAAAGAACTCAAAAAACAAAGAAAAAAGAAAATAAATGACCCAATAAAAAGATGGGTTTTAGACAGAGAGTTCTCAAATGAATAAATAAAAATGGCTAAGAAGGACCTTAAAAAGTGCTCAACATCCTTAGTAATTAGAAAAATGCAGATATGAACCACTTTAAGATTGCATCTTACCCAAGTCAGACTGGCTAAGGTTAAGACAACAAAAGACTCCAAATGCTGAAGAGGATGAGAATGAAGAGGAACACTCATTCATTGCTGGTGGGAATGTAAACTCATGCAACCATTATGGAAAGCAGTGTGGGGAATTCTCCAAAAATTAAAAATAAATCTACCATACGATCCAGTTATTCCACTCTTTGGCATATACCCAAATGACTCATCATACTGTAGAGATACCATGCTTGTTACTGCTCTCTTCACAATACCTAAGAATTGGAAACAAACTAAATGTCCCTCAACTGATGAATGAATAATGAAAAGGTGGTACATTTGTACAATGGAGTTCTACTCAGCAATAAGAAAAGATGAAATTATGAAATTTCATACTTCATAAGTGAAGTAATACAAATGCAGAAAAATAAGAGACGTATATTGTCTCTCATTTTCAGAGTGTAGCACCAATCCTAATGTAACTCCAGGAGACAGAAAAATGGAAAGGATACATGGAGGTTAAGGAATAGAAAGAACTTGAAAGAGGGGGAGATGTTATTATTTTTGTTTTATGCATGTGAATGTATTGCCTGCATGTATTTAAGTACATCCATGTCTTGCAATGCCTGCGGAGGTCAGAAGAGGGCATCAGGTTCCCCTGGAACTGGAGTTACGGATAGCTGTTAGCCACCATGTGGGTGCTGGCAATAGAACCCCAGGTCCTCTACAAGAGTAACCAGTGTTCTTAACCTCTGAGCCATCTCTACAGCCCCAACATTTCATTTAATGTCTTGTACAAAAGATTTAGTAGTATCATATGTTGTTCATGGAAAAATGATTTTTTTGTTGTTGTTGTTGATAAAGTAAAGGCATGGGATTAAAGACGATATCCTGGAGTTTCCTTGCACAGTGAGGCAACTGTAGTTAACAACCATACAATGCACATTTCAAAATGGCTGAAAGAGAGACTTTTGAGTATTCTTGGCACAAGAAAGAAATGATAAATTCATAAGGAGGCCGATAAGCTTATTGATCTGACTTATTGTACAATGTATAAGTTTATCAAAATCTCAAATTCTATCTACCTCATAAGTAGTACAATTGATATGTCACAGAAAAAATAAAGTAGAAAACTCATAGAAAATTTATTACTATTAACAATTTTGCTATATCATTTACTGACACAAAAATCCAGAAATGCATACAAGTAGAGAAAGAAAAAAAAGAAAATCCCCCATTTGTCCATAGATAATAGATATTTTCCATGGAAATCTTGTCTGTGTTCAAACACATATATGATATTAATACAAAGGGATTAAGCTATGCATGTGATTCTTAAAGTCCCCCGTTACTCAGTATATACAGACTTTGTCATTTTATTTGTGTATCTGATAGCAAAGATGATAAAGTCGATGCACGCAGTAGTTCTTTATACATATGAAAGACTTTCTTGGGGATGTCTGCAACTCAATGCAGAATACCTACAGTTTTTAATTATAACAAATATGAGTTATCTTTAAATTCATTGTTCAGATAATCACGATACATCAAAACAAAGACCTCCCCACTTCACTGTCTCTTTTTTGTCTTGTTTTATTATCTCTTTATCTCTACTGGCTAGCTTTCATAGTGCTAGAAAATGTTTAGTTTAGAACTTCTGCATTCATAATTTATTGTGTGCATTAAGAATAGCCATTTAAAAACCATTTACACTAACCCCCACCCCAATTTGTCATTTGTCAATTCACTTGGTATTTTAACTCTCCTCAAGGCTTAGTTTATCACTTAAGTTCTTGTGAGGCCTGGGTTTTGTTCTCTATTTACTAGTGCTTACAGTACAGCAAAATTAAAATATATTTTTCTTGGGGGAAAATGAACAAAAGAAGAGATACTCATGTTAAGCCTACTAAGTCTCAGAAAGACAATTCTTGCATTTTTCTCCTCTGTGAATCCTACTTTTCATAGAAACATAAAGCGCTATTCATACAGATGACATGGTACTAGAATTGAAACTACATAGGCGAACAAAGGGGACAGATAGGGGTGGGAGAGTCTAGCAGGTCTCGGCGAATTTTCTCAAAATATATTACATAATCACAATGGAAATGGCCTGAGTAATCCTGTATACTAAAATCAAAACACTTTCTAAAAGAAAAAGATGTCTGTTCCAGAAACCTTAAAAAATGTGAAACAGTGAAGCCATGCTAAGAACAACTATCCCTTAAATAACACATGTACATATATGCACCAAAAGTCACCCCAAACCCTCATTGCTAATCCTGCTCTCTTTCGGAGTTCTAACTAGAAAATGGAACATTTTCCTTTCCCTCATCACTACCCAAAGCACCTAAGGCTGTTTTTCTTTGACATTCTGGGCATTCTCACTCTATGAGCTCCCACATATGCAGCTGCTCACAACATCCATTGATGGGCCTTCCTGCTCTGTGTGTATGTCTGTATGTGTGTTCACATGTGTGTGGGGTGGGGTACATATGCATGCATATGTGTTTGTAGACCTGACCATGCCTTTGGTTGTCTTCAGTCACCCTCCACTTCATTTACTAGGCAGGATCACTCACCCACAGTGGAGCTCACCAATTCTGACTAATCTAGCTAGCTGGCTCTGCTGGCTCTTCCTCCTGAGTGCTGGGGATTAAAGGCAGGATTAGCACTTACATGGATTCTGTGATCTGAACTCTGGTCCTCACCCTTTACAGCAAGCAATTTATCTTCTAAGTCATCTCTCCAGCTTTTCAAAGATCTGATTCAAAATGCAGGACTTTCTTCTGTCGTCCATCCCCCCTCCTCCTAGAAGCTGCCAAGATCTCTAGCTTGTCTTCCCTGTTGTTTGTTCTTTCAAATGCCAAAACATTGGAGTCTAGATTTTTTCATCAATGACATCTGTTATTTATATGTGGGGCTCTGCATTCCTCCGTGATAGAATTAATGATATAAACAAGAATACCACAAAACCTCTCCAAACAGGAAAGAAACTGGGAGGCGCCCTGCTGAGGGAATTTCAGACCCTGACCTTGCATAAAGAGCTTATCTGAACTGTATCTGATAGTAGGCAGTCTAGCGGCCTTGAGGGAGGAGCACATTCCCTGTGCACTTCTCTCTGGAACGACAACCTGAAGAGGAGAACGTGGCCTCAAGGAGACAAGTGAAAAGAAGGTGAGAAATGGGGTTCGAGGATACACAGAACAGATAGAAAGGAAGTACAAACGTAGAACGAGAAACTGGCAGAAACAGCTAAAGGAACAGATGGAGACACACAGGGATTATAACATGCTAACACCACAAATGTAATTTGGCATTGCCGCTTACTAGACTCTAAGGTCTTAAAGGCTCCCTGCTCTACGGAAAACACAGGATACACTGACAACCCTGAGGAAAACAGAGACTTCTGTTTCAAATCTCCGTTTTGTGTGTGTGTGTGTGTGTGTGCGTGCGTGTCTGTGTGTGTGTGTGTGCGTGTGTGTGTTAGGGGTGTGAAGGACTTTTTGTGTAACTCGGGGTTATAATAAGACAGCCCCTCACTGGCTAGTCTTTGTCTTCAAAGCATAGAATTTCTCCTTTTCCTAAAGGTTTACTTGGGACTGGGAACTTTACCTCCTGAAGCCAGCACTGTACTTTCTACATTTTCTTTTCATATGGACATGTTACTTCTTCACAAATGATCTTAGGTGGGCTGAGGTGAAGGTGGGATTTTGCAGATGATTCTTTTAGAACATAGACTACCATGCAAAAGAGATGAGTAATTAAAGATGAGGGAAATGATTAGAGGTAGAAGGGAAAAGTATTTTCAGCCAAATTTGTTATAGCATGATAAAGAAGTGTGAAAGAAAGGCCAAGTATGTGACAGGATTGGGCGGTGACCTTCTCCAACGCATCCTGCAGACATTAAACAGACTGTATAAGTCTGCATTTCTTAACCCCATTCTTTAAATTACTGATCTGAAAACTAGAAAAATAGGGAAAGAAGGGGACATATTCTGAACAAATAATTTGGTGATTTTTATGATCAAATAGAAAGAAGTACAAGCTAAGAGAGAAAGACTTTGAGAGGATTGTGGCAGGTATTTGAAAGGGGCTATTGCAGCTGAGATAATAATCTAAGGAAAAGATCTAAAAGCCAGGCAGAAATGGATATTTTTGAAGTTTTTGAATATTTTATTGTTAGTTTGAGTTTGTGAGCATGGTGGGGGGAGGTGGGACATGTGCCTTGGCATGTAGAGGTCAGAAGACAACTTGTGGAAATGGTTCTATCCTTCAATTTATATACTGGTCCAAGGATCAAACTCACATTGTCAGGCTTGTGTGGCAAGTACTTTTACTCACTGAACCATCTTTCCGGCCCATCTTTTTATATGAAAAGGTCCACATGACTAGGAAGAGGTCAACCTGGGGCAGTGGGATAACTAGAGAATGTTTTCCCTTGAAAATGATTGGCATGATTTACCCAAGGATGATGAAGAAGGAATTAAGTCCTCTTTCTTGTCGAGGGTCAGACAAAGTTCAGGATCTCTGAATTGGAAAAAACATAATTGTCATAATTACTAAATATTTTTTTTGAACAGATCAGTGGGAATAAACAATTCTACTAATCTTTGATGAAGCAGTGAGTTGGGATTTTAATAGTCTGGTCTGGCTTGTCTTAAGGCAAAAACAAAGTAGGACAAGGGAGAGGCATAGGTCTCATCTAAGTCTCATAGGGATGAATGATTCTTTATTAAGTGTTTTATATTTATAATTCTGCCAATTCATCAGAACTAATTCTTTGCACTTAGTTACCAGAGCTCTTAGCATAAAAACCCGGGATCCAGCATCCCAGACAATCTAGGCTCAGCCACTAGTCTAAATATGCCAATAAGGGTACCAGTGACCCACAAGTTCATTTTCAGAGTATTGACACAAGGGACTTTATTTAAATAGAGGATGAAAGAGATACATAATTTAGCAATCCTGGGCTATGTGCATGTGGCTCTACACATCGTTGGTCCATCAATGTCTCTTCTGCTTCAAGTAGGTTATCACTGAGGTTGTAGCCTAGTCCTCAAGGAAATTTGCTCTTATCTGAGAAGTGAGTGGTATCATGCCTCTAGGGTTTCCTCTTCCTTGAATTCAATGTCTCAAAAGAGGAAATAGCAAGGAAGGGTAGTAATGCATCTCTGTGCCTTCCAACAAATACAGACACAAGATGAAGGCAGGGAAATCAGGCTAACAGCTTTCAGTGATAGCGTGGGCAAAAGTAAAGACTCAATGCTTTTTACAAAAGCATGTTCTATGTGCCTCCCTTTAGCATACCAACACCAATAGCAAAAGACCAATGAGCCCGTGGAGGACACAGGATTTAAAACATGACGTATCTTGTTTAGCTCCATCTTGGTTGGTTTCTTTGCACATCTGAATGCAAATTTTTCTGTGGACATAAGTTTTCAACATCCTTTGTGAAAAAATCAATGAATATGTTTGCTTTGTTCTGTGATAAGCATGTTTAAAGACACAAACTTTCTTAATGGATGATTTTGCCTATTTGAATCCACAGGTCTTGTTCCACTTTCTCACAAGTGTTGAGCATTGTCAGGAAGACAGAAGTTGATGAATTTACAAATGGTGATATTGTGTGATTGTTTTAATTTGTATTTCTGACACATAATGTAAAAATTTGTTTCATGTACCTATATGCATCAGTACAGTTTTCTGGTGATGTGACTGATAAGGTCTTTGACCCAGTTTTTAATTGTGTTGTTCATTTCATGTTATTGAGTTTTTAAAGTTCCTCATGTTTTGAATAACAGTGCTTTATTAGACATCTTATTAAAGTTTCTCCCTTTCTTTGCACTGCCTTTCTATTCTCTTCATTTTATCTTTCATAGAGAAGTTGTAACTTTTAGTGAAGTTGAACTATGTAAGTCAGTATTCTGTCACTGACTGAGTACCTGAGAAAATCAAATTTAAAGGGAAAAATTTCATGTTGCTCATACTTTCTGAGAATTCAGTCCACGATCAGATAGTTCCACTGCTGTAGGTTTGTGTGAGGCATATCACTACAAACGTCAAGGTAGACAAAAGATAGATGGAAGACAGATATATATACATACATATAGATAGATATACAGCTATAGATAGATATAGATATATGGATATAGATATATATCTTCCACAGGCTTGCTTCTAAGTGACTTACTTCCTCCAATTAGGCCCTACCTCCCAAAGTTTGCATCACCTCTAAGAGGTGCTACCAAATGGGGACTAAGCCCCTTAACATGTAACTTTGAGGTAGCAGTTTAGACACAGTTATAATGCTAAACCAACAAAGCTTTATTTAATTTAGTGTTTTATGGAACACATTATCATCATTCCAGGGAACATCTAGGATTTCTCCTATCCTAAATTTTAAGAAATTCAGTTTTATGTTTTACATTTACATCTATGTGCCATTTAATTTCTTTTGAATTGGCACAAGTACATTGTAGATGGTATTGAGTTTCATAAAGATATTTTCATTAAAGGAGTTCATGTACTTCCACTGAATTTGAAATATGCTGAGATCAGTTGCCCTTTAATAAGAGACTTTTTAGGGGGCTGGAGAGATGGCTCAGGGTTTAAGAGCACTGACTGCTCTTGCAGAGGACACGGATTCGATTCCCAGAACCCACAGGTTGGCTACAAACCATCCTTAACTCAAGTCCTAGGGACTCCAACACCCTCTTCTGACCTCCACGGCATTGCACAACACGGGTGCACTCATATACATGCCGGCAATACACTCATACACATAAAATAAAAATAATAAAATAAAATATAAAAAAGAGACTTTTTAGAAGAGATATTAATGCCACAGGTGGAGAAGAAGACAGCAGCACGGCAAGGGCTTGGAGAAAAGATTGGGAACACAAAACAAATTAAGGGTCCCTTACACATTTTACAGGAAGAAGGAGGTTCTATGCCATGTGATTGATGGACACCTGTACTACATACTTGAAGTCAGATTATCTCTGATTCTTGGTTAGCAGGAAGAGACAGAAAGGCTGTTAGCCTGAGTCATTTGCACAGAATCAGCTAAGGATGGGGAGACCAAGAATCTAGAAAAACAAATTAGTAGAAGAGCTTTGCCCAAAGGTGTATTCCTGACCAAGATTCCTGATTTTTATTGGTATTTCATAAGTGAAACAGAGGACATAGTTGTCCTCAGAAACGTGTTCTGTGGGACATGAGTGAGATTCTCATCAGTGGGGTTTGGGGGCAGTATCTAGTATCATAAATTTTGAATTTAACCCATTTGTACTCTGAAGATCCAGAGATCCTATATTAAAGCTGTTCACCAATGGGATGGTTGTGTTTGACGTGCTCTTAATCAGATTTCTTAGGCCTTATAAAGCAATGGACACATTACCAGAATTATCAGGAACATACAAACAACAGTATGTTTATGGTTAGAAAAAGGGTGAGTGTCATTTAATTTTATCACAGCTGGGGTGGCTTTGATTACTCCATCTGACACATCAGTAGCCCATGCAGAGGCTTGTAAAGCCTGACCTACGATTTGTTTGTATTATATTATTATCAATTATTTTAATCTTTGATTATACTTTCCCTCTGTTTAAGAGCCTGCCGGTGACCAAAATTATTCACTTTCTTTCTACTGTCAAGTCCAGCTGACATTTGTTCCTCTGGGATTATTTGGACTTGGGAGAATCCCCCAGCTTTCTGTCACCTGTTTCCCAATGAGTCGAAGACCTTGCTTAACAACAGCTTCACTTGGGAGCACTTATGACATTTTCCTCTATATTGACTCTCATAGAATGTACACTGGTTAGAGTCCATACTATGGAGATTCCATGACCTTTTTGAGCATGAAGACAGGTGATTTGCCAGAGCCACAGGAACTTTTGAGTGATGCCCTGGGACTTAATTGGCCTTGTAGGGTCCCTTCTTAGTTCCTTGACCACATTGTTATAGGCCTCCAAGTATCTTGGAGGTCGTTTATATTAGTAATGAGGAGCAAATCATAATTTAAAACTTAGCTGCTGTGTTATACTTAGATAAAGCTTGGCAGAGACAAATTCTTTTAAATTTTCCTCTTGTGGGAAAACTGAGCAAAAGAAAAACTAGTTATTACACTGATTGGCTAAAAGTTTTAAATAGTAGTTCACATGATGGAGTAATTGTCTTTTTAGTGTTTTTTTACTGAATTTTGTGCATTTCATACAATATATCTTAATCATATTTACACCCTCTTCCCTATCCACACTTCCCTTAGCCCTCCCCCACCGGATTTTATGCATTTGGTTATATATGCCAAGGTCTTTCAAGTCAACATTTATACTCAGATCTCACTTGGTACAAGTTCATCTACTGAAGTCTAACCAGCCTAACTAGAGTCATTGCCTTAAAGAGTATCAACCCTCCCTCACCCAGCAGTAATCGATTGTCAATAGCTTCTTGACTAAGGTTGGGGCCTGCTTCCCATGCTCCCAGTTCTATGCTGACTTTTTGTCTGATTGAGTCTGCATGGATCTTGTGCATGCTGTCACCATTGCTGAAAGTTCATATAAGCAAGTTCCCAGAGACCTGGAAGACTATTTCCTTATGTCCATGTACTAATCCTGGCTCCTACAATTTTTCTGCCCCTTCTTTCACAATGGTCCCTGAACCCTGGGTAGGTGAGGTTTAATATAGGAGTTGTATTCAGGGACATACATTCTTCAGTCTCTTATTCACTACACCTTGGCCAATTGTGGCCTTCCATGTGCATTGCATGCAGCTGCATGAGAAAGCTTCACTGGTGAGACTTGAGAGATGTATTAATATTCCCTCTACCCCCTGTTCTGCTATGCTCCATGAGCCTTAGGTGCAGAGGTTCCATTGTAGATATGTCACTTAGGTCTGGACACCTGTCAGAAACATATTCTCTGTGTGTGACCAGTTGTAGAACTCTGTGATAGTCTCCATCTGTTGCAAAAAGAAGCTTCTTTATTAGTGGTGAAAGGCATTTTTACTTTAGACTCTAGGACTAACAGAGCCTAGAGGATCTCTCCCAGATGAGAGCAAACATCCATTAAAGTGAAGTTGTACCCTGGAGCAGACACTATCATGCTCTGACACACAGGTTATTTTTCCAAATAACGAAAATGTCTTTAGAATCAGAGATGAGATAATGATTAATAACATCTGACTAATACTACTTATATGACTTTAAAAATATTTTTACTTTATGTATATGAGTGTTTTACCTGCACGTATGTAAGTAAACACATGTCATGAAATGCCCTCAGAGGCCAGAAGTGCATTGGATCCCCTGGAACTGGAGTTCTTGACAGTTGTTAGCCATCATGTGAGTGCTGGAAACCAAACCCAGGTCCTCTATAAAAGCAGCCAGTGCCCTTAACTGCTGAGCCATCTCTCCAGCCCCCTGATACATTTCTTAAAGGACAGAGTCCAATCTTTTTAAAGCCTACAACAACAATCCCAAGGTCAGCTTCCAGACCATGGCGCTGCCTTCCCTATGGTGCTGATGGAAGAAGACACTCCTCAGGTCTGTGAGCATCAGCTGCTGCACTGGACTCCAAAGAAAACTATGGTTCTTGGGGCTCCACTACTGTAAAGGAACTCTTCCTTCACTGGTGTGTGGGCTTCCTAAAAGACCTAAATGAAATAAGCAGACATACACACACATCCAAGTATAACCACAGTAAAGCAATACAAAGGACTTAACAAAATCTCACCTGGTTTTGATTTTTTTTAAAAAAGTACAGTAAACAGGAAAAAAAAAAAACCTTTGCAAATATAGTCTTGACATAAATTGGCAGGTCTCCACAGGGACTTCCATAACCCCCTACAACACTAAACCCCAATCCTGCAGAGCCTTTCTTCAAAGTAATAATCTTAGGTGCAGGTGTTCTGAAAACACAATGCGTGCTGTTTAATTCCAGAATAGACACCAAAAGGGAGTTTCATTTCAACAGAAGAGCATAGATTTGAGAGAGACTTTCATACTGTGAATCTATGAGTGTCAGGCATCAGTTTACCAAACCAAACTCTTAACAAGCAATTGAGAAACTTTGTTTTAAATTTTCCATGCCACGTCAACTCATCACCAACATTCTTGTGGTTTAGGGTTTTTCTCTCCCATGGAGTTCACTGCTTTCTAATAAAAATAGTCATGATGCTGAAAGTGTCAAGCACCCTAAAGTGATTTCATATCCTACTGTTTTGGGTTAGCCATGACTATCACACAAATGAAATGAAATTGAGGATCTGTTTGGGAAAGAAATCATTACTGAAATCTCTGTAATTGTATTAGTTACTTTTTTTGTTGTGATAAAACACAATGACCACAAGGAAGCAGAGTTTGCCAAGAAGCTGGGAAGTTGCTCATATGCACGTACAGCAATGGTGACAGCACTCACAATACCCATGCAAAATCAAACAAGAAAAACACACTATGTTTAAAAGGAGTAGAGATAGTGGACAGCCTTGTCTGGTTCCTGATTTTAATGAGAATGCTTCCAGTGAAGTAACACAGACTTAAAAATCAAGCGACATATTATCTCCCTCATTTGCAGTTCCTGGCATCAATCCCTATATGTGAGTATGTATCCTGATGTAACTGCAGGAGCCAGAGTCCAAAAGAGGGAGCTAGTAGGGAACAGATGTTACAAGGGGAAAATGAGGAAATGGGGACATTCAAATGGGAAGAGAGAAGGAAAAGACACACAAGTGAGCTTGGGGGTAAAGGGCAAGAAGGAACTCAAGAGAGGTGGGGATAATAGCAAATAGGTATTATCAAGGGGGGAAATGGAGGTACTTAAACTGCGGAGGGAGGAGGAAGGTTAGATAAGGAGAGAGGAGAAATAGATAAACAAAGCACACTGAATAAAAATCCAGAGGAGAACTCTCCTACCCTGCACTCCCATCCTCAGACCGATAGTGGACAGCCTTGTCTGGTTCCTGATTTTAATGAGAATGCTTCCAGTAAAGTAACACAGACTTAAAAATCAAGCGACATGATATCTCCCTCATTTGCAGTTCCTGGCATGAATCCCTATATGTGAGTATGTATCTTGATGTAACTGCAGGAGCCAGAGTCCAAAAGAGGGAGCTAGTAGGGAACAGATGTTACAAGGGGAAAATGAGGAAACGGGGACATTCAAATGGGAAGAGAGAAGGAAAAGACACACAAGTGACCTTGGGGGTAAAGGGCAAGAAGGAACTCAAGAGAGGTAGGGATAATAGCAGATAGGTATTATCAAGGGGGGAAATGGAGGTACTTAAACTGGGGAGGGAGGAGGAAGGTTAAACAAGGAGAGAGGAGAAATAGATAAACGAAACACACTGTATAAAAATCCAGAGGAGAACTCTCTTAGCCTGCTCTCCCATCCTCAGACCTCTTGAGTACAATCCAGCTACTCAATCCACTCCCTGGGAAATCTTGGGGCTTATTCCCACCCCATCTGCCTTTGCATCCCTGCACGGCACGGCCACGGCCAGGATCTCAGGTCAGTCCAACACCCAAATTCCTGAGGCCAAAATCATTCTTAGAAGAATCCAGACCTAAGGAGAAAGTCTGAAAACTTCTGACCCACATTGGAATTGGGCCACTGCAGAACTCCT
>NW_008341813.1:1318258-1321545 GCF_000622305.1 Nannospalax galili | reverse complement strand
ACTGAGTACAATATTGTATAACTGTAATAATTCAACTGTAAACCTAAAAATTTACAGCCAATTTTGAAAGAGATGCATCCTACCTCAGGAAACCGTTATTGAATATGTCAATTGTGTTGTAATGATATGCTTCTTCTAATTTAAAATAAAAATATTTTATTGAAAAAAAAAAGAATGCATTTTTAAACAGAAGCACAACCCTGTATTCTCCATGTACCTTGGACAACTCCATGCCCGGCCCACACTGTTTACAGAGAACGCAGTTTCCAGACCGATCCTTGAATTCCTGTTGTCTACAGTCTCCAGTTTCACAAATCGCTTTACATGACTGAAAAAGAAAAATGTTTCACAAAAAAATGTTATCTTCAACTATGCTCCTTAGATAGTTTGCAAGAAAGGGGTAATATCTTGTGTGCTGATCACTTAATTGCTGAGTATAAATATTACCTCAGAGTGAGGTCGACTTAATTTTCACTTTAAGAAGAAAAGATAAGTTTTGAATGAGTTGGTGGAACAAATCCATGACTCAGATTCTTCTTCGTATCCTAGAGAATGTGCATTTATTCCATAAATAGGGTGTCCCTTTGCCTGGTTAGCTACAACTTTCCTCTTTACTCTTCTGTTTATTTGGGAGTAAAAGCGAATTGGGGGCTGTTGGCCTTTTAAAGATGTAAAAAGAACAACGTGGCAGGGACCCAGGCAGGGTCTTTTGCTACCTGAAAAAAATATGAATAAAAAAAAATCTCAAACTTGTAAAATCTTACATATTTAAACAATTTCATATTTTCACTGGCTTCCAATTTCACTGAGAAAAGGGAAGCACAAGAAGGAATTTACAAAACCTTCAATCTGACCAGTGTCTGGGTTCAGATAGTCCACGTATCCTCTCATCAGCATGTAGTCTGTTAAGTACAGAGACTTGCTCATCCTCAGCATATGTGGTGACATATGACAGACAATAAGTCCTGAAAACTATTGTTGAACTAATAATGAATGATCAAAAATACTATTATTATCACAGAGCACAACTTACCATTCATTCATTCAGTAAGGTTTTTTAAAAACTAAAGCTGTAGATTACTTGTGGTAAGATGTCCATTTTCATCATATCCATTCTATCAACCCATTTACATGGGAGGTCTCTCCATTTTCTGGTGTCTTCTTAAATTTCTTTCTTCAGCATCTTAAAGTTCTTATTTTATGTCTTCACTTCCTTAATTAACTTTATTCCAAGGTATTTTATTTTATTATGTTATTTGAACCTATTGTGAGTGGAGTTGTTTTCCTGACTTACTCTCAGTATGTTTGTCTTTATTGTATAGGGAGGCCACCTATTTTGGCATTTTTGTAGCCTGACACTTGACTGAAAGTGCTTACCTCTTCTATGTGTTTCGTGACGATGTCTTTGGCTTCTTTCATGTATAGAATCATGTCATTTGCAGATAATGATGTTTGACTTCTTCCTTTGTTATTTGTATCCCTTGATTCCCTTCTCCTGTCTTATTGCTATAGCTAGCACTTCAAATGCTATACTTAATAGGAGTCACAGGAGTGAATACCTTAGCTTGCTCCTGATCTTAGTGGGAATTCTTAGAGACTATTTACATTTCACATGAGTTTGGCTATGGTTTGTCCTGTGTAGCTTTTATTATGTTGAGATATGTTTCTTCCATCTCTAGTCTCTCTTGATTTTTTTAATCATGAAAGAATGTTGGATTTTGTCAGAGATCTTTTCTGCCTCAGTTTAAATGATCATGTGATTCCTGTTCTTGTGTCCATTTATGTGGGTGAATTACATTTATTAATTTACATATGTTGAATAAACTGTGCATGCCTAGAATCCAGAAAAAAAAATCCAGAGGAAAGTGCATGAACTCAAAATATACATAGAATATCTGAATATTAGTGCATGGGTATGCCTGAAGGCTATATAACAAGGAACATGGTACCAGACAGGAGAAGCCTCCTTTAGAGTTGTTGGTCATAGTAGTCCAAGGGACTCCAGAATAACACAGGCTATTGCTACAACCCTTGGTTAACTCCAAAAACTTGAATGTAAGACCTTACTGCTGAGACAGGACATAATTTAGACACAGGACCATGGAGTAATGGAGCTGGAACTAATCTAGACTAGCTCTCAAAGCTGCAGAGGATACTATGCAAGCTGCTAAGCTAGAAAATCAATCAATGGTCCACCCTAACTCTAAAGCCTAATAATCAGAAAGACTGGCATGCAAACTACTTCTACTGGTACACTAGTGGCACTGTTACCTAAGGGGTAATCAACAGTTATCTAATTGGACTTAAAGTCCTCTCAATGGGAGGGAACTCATGGGTGGCACGATAAATGCAGCCAAATACACATGACCAGAGTGGTCATAGATCCTAGAGAAAACCCTATCTCTGTCCTGGTATCTCTGGACAAATGAAATTTCTTATTGTATGCTAAATATGGACACAGATAGAGACTGGTCATACACAGTGAATATATGTCTAAGAGATGCCCAGCCCTAAGTGAAAAACCTACAGGGGAACCTATAAATCTAAGGCTCATGGAGCATAGAGGAACTGAGGTAGAGAGAATACTAATACATCCCTCAACTCTCATCAGTGAAGCTTTCTCATACAATGGAATGTAATGCACACAGAAGGCCACAACTGGCCAAGTTTTAGAGAATAAGTGACTGCAGAGTGTGTGTCCCTAGAAGGGACTCCTATATTAAACTGTTATGAGGTTTTTCTCATCAGAGAGGACCACTCAGGCACAGGATATTGCCAAAAGGAAGTCTTTATAGCCAGGTGTCAACTACACTCTGTATTTGGGTCCCAAGTGTAGCCCTGAACCTTTTTAATACAGAAAAATAAAAGACCACCCCCAACAGCTTCTCATAGTTCAGGGGTGGAAAAGTTCCTAACAGTTTCTTCTTGCAGGTACAAGCCAAGCAAAATGTACAAAAGCTTTAGAAAATCAGTTAGCCAGAGCAACCAGACATATTTGACCTTTTACTCAAACCTAGACCTTTTACTCAAACCTGCACCCTAGTTGGTAGCTGGGCCAAACTTTTCTATTCACATATTTTGAGACAACTACCTCTAGTTTTCATTTGCTAGGATTAGCTGGGGTTGTAACATGGTGTAGCCACGGTCAGTTCTGAGGTACCTCATCACATTTCCCACTGGTTTGACTCACGAGCATGAGTCAAATCATAGACTCATCTTAGAGCAGGGGGTTATACCGCTCCCTCAGGATCATGAGTTTCACTGAATTAACTCTTGTCTAATGTAGT
>NW_008341813.1:1312076-1316991 GCF_000622305.1 Nannospalax galili | reverse complement strand
TTGCACAGTGGTAGTGGCCATTCCCCTGACAGGAATACTCTCCTGGCATAGAATTGGAGGGTCTGAATTCTTTATTCAAATTTTAAGTCATGACAGCCCACCCTTCTACTCCCATGCCTGCCATTGGGGTACCATAAGGTTAAGCTCATAAGGGTACAAAGGTCTATCTGGAAGGTGGGCTGGCTGTCGTTGGTCACAGCTGCAAGGACCTTTCCATCCTCAGTCTCCCTGAGTTGCCATACCCAGATCTGGGGGCAATAAATATTATATACGTTTCTCTTGGGGAGAAAAAGGAACCAAAGCACAGCTATAACAATCAGGAAGTTCATGTCAATCTTATCTTTAGAGGGCTGGAAGTCTAAGTGACAGCCCGTTTTTCATCGTCTTCTGTAGCCTTCTTTATTTGGGTACGGTAGATCCAAGAGGAGACTCCAGTCACTTTTACCACTGTTGGTGTGGTGAGGTTCGCAGGATACAGGCCTTTCCAGGTTTGCTCCAGGGTCCAGGCTGGGATCCTCCTAACCCATACCAACTCACTGGGCTGTAATTTATGGGCCAGTTCTGAGGGGATCAGCTCCTTCCATCTGTTGGATGGTCCTCTGGACCTGTTGCAGAGCCTGTAATGACTTGAGAAGTGAGTGATTAGTTCTCTTAACTTGGGGAGGATAAGTGGTGGTCTCCTGAACATAATTTCATAAGGAGTGAATCCTTCCCAGTAGAATTTCTTTACCAGCTGAGGTAAGGAGCCCCCTTTCTTAGCACAGGGCCCCATGCACATAAGCAGTGGCAAAAGCACACTGGCTGTCTGTGTATACTGTGATGGCTCTGTCCTTACCCCATTGGAGCACTTGGGTCAGGACTGTGAGTTCAGCCTTCTGGGTGGAAGTACCTTGGTTGAGGGACTGGGCCCAGGTAGTCCTGTCCTTCATAACAACTAAAGCCCTAGCATACCTGGTTCCATCCTGGAAGAAGCTGCTTACATCAGTGTATAGTACCTCATCAGCCTCCTACAATGGTACATCAGTCAGGTCCTGTCTAGTGGATTGGATCAAGTCAGTCAACTTGCTCTGGGTCTTCATCTGGCAACAGGTTTGATAGAATGTCTCAGATGGTGCCTCCCCTAGGAGTCTGCTTGAAACCACACTCTTCCTATTTCAGTCACAGATGTAGATACTCAAGGTCTGGGGGCCTTAATCTCTAGAGATCTTGCTGGGGCCTTCAAAAAAGTTATGTCTCACCAGAGACCACTAAGACAAAGAAAATTGCCAAAAGAAAGTCTTTATAGCCATCTGGCGACTACATTGGGCATTTGGGTCCTAAATGCAACCCTGAGCCATTCTCAGGGTAGGCTTTTATACAGAAAAATCAAAGACCTCCCCCTCTAACAGTTTCTCATAGCTCAGGGGTGGGAAAGTTCCTAACAGTTTCTTTCTGTGGGTACAAGCCAAGCAAAAAATACAAAAGCTTTAGAAAAGCAGCTAGCCAGAGCAACAAGCCACATGTGGGCATTTTCTCAAACCTATATCCTGATAGCTAGGCCAAACTTTTCTAGCCACACGCATTGAGACAACTGCCTCTAGCTTTTAGTTTCTGGGATTAGCTAGGGTTGAAACATGGTGTAGCCACTGAGTGGGCTTTAAGTCCCATTAGGAAGCTGTTGATTACATCCAAAATAAAAGTGCCACTACTGCGCCAATACAAGCAGTTTGGCATGCCAGTCATTGTGGTTATTGGGCCTTAAAGCTAGGTTGGACCACTGATTGATGTTCTCCCTTAGCGGCTTGCATAGTGCTCTCCAAAACTATGAGAGCTAGCCTTCAAGGAAGGTGGCTTCCAAGTCAGTTCCAGCTCCATTACTCCATATCCAGTGTCTGAAGTATGGTCTGTCTTCAGTAGTAGGGACTTACCTTCAAGTTCTGGGAGGCAATCAAAGGCTATGGCCACAACCTGTGTAATTTTGGGAGTTTCTTTGACTATCCTGGCCAACAATTCGAAGGGAGGTTTCTCTGGTCTGGCAATGTTTCTTGTTATACAACCTTCAGCTGTACACATGGACTCATGTAGCGATAGTGTATGTGTAAATTTTCAGTATATTTTTTAACTAATACATTTCCCTCTAGTTTTTCACACCAGCTAAATATTATTTTCCTCTCTCTCTCTCTCTCTCTCTCTCTCTCTCTCTCTCTCTCCTCTCTCTCTCTCTCTCTCTCTCTCTCTCTCCCTCTCTCATTAAAGTGCCGCCATTTTCCCCATTTCACCCTTGATAATACCTATCTCCTAAGGTCCCCCCCCTCTTTTGAATTCCTTCTTCCCCTTTACCCCCATAGTTCCTGTATAACCTTCCCTCTCCCTCCCACCATTTCTCCATTGTTAACACTAGTCTCCACTGTTCTCTCGGGCTCCTTCTTTTCCTTTACCTCCCTGATTTCTTTCCATTTTGGAAAAAGAAACCTATTGCAATTAGTCCAATGATTTACAACATACATTACCCAGAAGCATCCCAACTGACAGAAAGTATTTCACACCCTATTATTTTTTGTTACCCATGACTATCATACAAATGAAATGAAAATAATTTAAGGACCTATTTTGGAAAGAAATCATTATTGAAATCTCTGTATCTGTACTAATTGCTTTTGGATTCTGTAATAGAATGCCATGACTAAATGTGATTTATACAAGAAAGACTTTATTTTGACTTACAGTTTCAGTGGGAGAGCCATAATGGCAAGGAGGTATGGCAGCAGGTAGCTGGAGTAGGAAGCTGAGAGATCACATCTTCAACTGCAAACAGGAAGCAGAGAGAGGGAACTGAAGTGGGGGGTATAAACTCTCAAAGCCCACTTCCAGTGGCATACTTCCTCCAGCAAGGCTCTACCTCCAAAAGGTTTCATAGAGTCCCCAAACAGTGCCACCCACCAACAAGGGACCAAGTGTTCAATTATGTGAGCCTCTGGAGGACATTTCTCTTTCAAACCACAATAATAACCAATGTCAATTTTATAACATGGAATTTTTATCTTAGGACCCTGTGGCCTGAATTCTCTCTGGGTCTCCTGCATGATCAGACAAACCATATAATATATTTTATGTGTATTTATTAATTTACAAAGGACTGAGTACCCAGTGCCTAGCCCCACGCTGAGCCTCAGAGCCCACCTTATCAGACTGAGCCACATCCATAATTCATTCATGCTTCTGGGGCCAGCAGTTGCCCCAGGTCCATAAAAATAAGTCCATTCTGTCTTTCAGCTGTTGCAATAGGCGTTTCCATGGCTCATGCACTTCCCCAAGGCTGGTAGCTTCTCTGGCTCAGCTCATGGCTTCCATTCCAAGATGGCTCCCAACCACACACCCCCATAGTCCACACTCTGCAGCAGGCCCAGCCCACTGGAGGAAGTAGCCAGTTGGGAGATAGACCCCAATGAATGTTGTCTTAAATAAACAAGTAGACTTTTAAGATTTTATGAAACTTTTAATAGAATCATGATACCACTTTAATAGATTTGAAGAATGTAAATGTGTGTCTTGGTTTATAACGATGCACGTACAAGAAATTTTAATATATTATCAAAATACTTGCATTTATACATGCACAGAAATATTTTTAAGGCATGTCAAGACATAAAAAAGGAAAAACTAATTCTGGCATGCAAACAAAATGAATGAAAGAAAAAAATCACAAGTTGGTTACTCAATTGTTATAGGAAATTCCAAGGCAGACTGAGTTCCAACCCATGTTGCGCCAACATAGACTGAGTACAAACAATGACATGAAAACAAATATGGGCACATATGACAACTTCATCAAGAGCTTAAAAGGTTCCTATCTCTGTCTTTGGAAGAAACAAAATTCAATTTAGAGGGATCTCTGAGACTGCCTTTTGTTTATTTTCATCTTTCACACATACCTCCAGTCTTGTACGGTAGTCTAGGTGAGTTTTTCAGGTCACTATTGTTTAACATTGAGAAGGAAGAGTTTAACAAAGTCAGCTCTGTAAAGCCTGAGGTTTCTGCATTATTGAAATTTCTTGGTCTTAAAACAGTTATTTGGGGTAGTAGGTTTTCCAATTGTATTTGATCATAAGAAGAAAAACAGAGCAGTTGACCCACCATGAGGAATAATTTCTACCCATTTATTTAGGAAGGTAAGAACCAGTTGTAAAATGGAGACAGAGAACTGGGAAAAGAGAGCAGTCAAGCAGCTTTGTGAGCTTCAATTTGCTGTCATGGAAATGAGTGAACTCAAGATCATCACAGTGAACAGGGGTCTGGGAGAATTCAGAGACTCACCAGGATGAAGGGCTGGAGAAGCAGAAGCTCTGATAAGATTAAGAACCTAGAAAGGAGGGACCAGAACCCCAGGAGATGTAGACATAGCACAGAAGTATGTACAGAAGCAACTATAGCAGTTGAAAGACATGGATACTCTAGATCAGAATAGGATAAATAAATAAGTAATCAACAAAATGGGGTTCTGGGTAAACAGTGCAACCAGAGGGATCTAATATTGTCTTTACCTGTAGTCATAACAGAATTCGCATAATTTCTGTTATTGAGGAATAACACAAAAAGCTTTAAATATATTATGAATATGTCAGGATTGGAGGAACATAAAATATAGTCCTTTTCCTTTGTCCTAACAGTCTTTTTAAGTTGGTGAAATCATTCAGGTGTCTTTACTTTTTAGGAGTCGACTTTGAAGAACATACAATTACTGCCAATTGTTCACTTAATTATCAGTCTAGAGGACTGAAAATCATAGGCGCTATGAAAATTTGTATAATGGAGCCAAATTTATAAATAGAGTTAAGCTTTTGTTTAGCAAAATAAATTCTAAGGTTGCTAAGTGTGATGGCTAATCCTGGGTGTCAACTTGATTGGATCTGGGATTAACTGAAATGAAAGAGATCTT